>NC_073692.1:382062147-382411717 GCF_029784155.1 Uranotaenia lowii | reverse complement strand
ATTACGTTTATGGTTATGGATAGTGCTGTGTCTATTCTCTCACATAGGGTTTGATAAAAAAAAAAACTTCATCAACTAGAATAAAAATAGCCATCTCCTGGGTAAGAATCTTTGTCCAGTTTTTATTCTAGGTGAGACATAATTCAGAAATGAATTCATAATGATTAGTGGTTATTCAAATGAGTATTTAGTTAGATTCATCAGCAATGCCGGATTAAGAGGGGGTGGGGGTCCTTATCATGCTTCCTAAAAAGGTAAGGTTTGAAATGATTTTTGTGATAGGATGAATAAACATTCAAGGCTAACTATTTCAAATTTCTTTCAATACAAACCTCCTAACTATTAGCATAGAGAACAGACGTACAAGCTAGAACAGAAAATCTACAGAAAAGTGTGTTAAATTCTATCATCGAAAAAAAACGTTAAAAATTGACTTGAACCAGTGCCATATATTGCCCTGTTCAAAAGTTACAAATCAACATAACGGGAAGATTTTCGGCTTTTTCAGTCAGTTCACGGATCCAAAACACCTTCTTTTCTTATTCTGACGTTTCGTTCTACAGGAATCTACAATAAACATCTAGTAAAACTAATTGACAACACAAATTATAAACTTACAGAGAATTGTGTTTCTTTGTCTGGAGGATCATAAGAAATTAAATTTGCATACCATCAAAACGCTAGAAATATTAAAAAGGAACACTTAGATAAAAAAGGAATCTTTTTAAAAAAAAAGTATAAAAAATATTTAAAAAAAAAGGGAAATTTACTGTCTAGAGAGAACTCCAAATACGAAAATCAAAACTTCGAAAAAACAAAAACACTCCGATCATTAGTTTGTAGCACTACCAAATAATGTTGTTGATGTGGCGATTTCGCTCTCCTTCGGTGTGTTGATCTTCGGTCTATTTCCTTTTTAAAGAGTGTTGAGGATCCCGGAATATGTGGAACTGAGATGGTCAACAGATTTCAAAAAGGTAAAAACGTTTACAAACTTTCGAATAATTAAACCCATGCTTCAGTAAAAGTTCCTGATTCCTGATTCCTAGTTTATATTGCAATAAGAGTTACGTTTTGCAGGAATAAAAATCACTTTCTTTTTTTTTTTGCGGCAAGCAAAACAACTAACAGCTTTGAAACTATTTTTGGAGGACGCATCGGGTATGTTCTATCAAATAGGAACATTCTTGATGATCTGTCTCATTCGGCAGTTCTGATTCTATAGATTCTATTCTCATAGCGTGTACTCTTACTTTTTACTAAGGCTATGATCATTTAGTATCCGGGCAGTTACAAACGATTGTATTTTAAAAACTATTCATTTGATCGAAAAGCTTTCTATGGAGGAAATGAAGGTGTTAATATGACATTTAATATAAAAATATTAAAAAAATATATTTATCAATGATTTCAAGAAATACTCTAACTTTTTCATAAAATCTCTTTTTTATCTTTGCACACTTTTTTCAGTCATGTATTGATCCATTATTTTTACCACAGAAGCAAAACCTTTGCAAAATCATGATGTTTTACACAAACTCACCTGGAAAAAGCAATTGGAATCTGGTTGGAACCTTTTCATTAGTAGGCATCTCGAAGAATTTGATCTCTTAAATCTGGTTTTAACATAAATTTCTTCGTCCATCAGGACACATCTGTCACATTGCGTAAAAACCGGTTGCACATGTTGCAATCTAAGAAACTGTTCACTATTAGTTATTTACTAGGTGTATACTAGTCGGAAAACACTTTTTGACTGACGGAAGTGGATTAATTGCATTATTTAAGGGGCCTGCATTCAGTTATCCCCAATAACCATAGACTTTTTACCATATTTAAGATCAATGGTTCCATTCCAATGCTTGATTTGAACTTCGTCTGGATTCTAGAGTGGCTCCTTATACTTCTTAACGATTCGGTTCAAAAAAGAATCAGAAAAAAATCAACAGTTTATGAGTTTTCAAGTCAAAAATAAAGAGTTTCTGAGGCGCAAAATGCGCAAAAGGCGCAAATTTGTGCAAAATTATTTTTACCATGTCTTTTTGCATCGTAAATATCTCAAACACACATGAACTTAAAAATCTGACAAAAATAGGTAAGATAGTCCTTTTCATAACCAACACAACGCTGCTAAAGTTTTGCATATCCGAGCTTTTATAACGTAGCTATCACCGAAATAAAGTGCCCGGATACTAAATGATCATAGCCTTATTGCATCCCTTTGTTGAAATTTTAAGAATTTCTAGCAAGTTTGAAACAACTAGCTAACGAGTTTTAAGATAATTTTTTATTATGCAATATAACGAATGTGATACAAAACTTCAACAGAAGTTTCTTTGAAACATGTCAAGTAGCTCATACTACCCTATGTAGTTTATTTATAAGTGGGGACAAGACTACCGTTGCACGAGTGTGAGAATCAGTTTTTTCAAAGAGAGACAAAGAGACAAAGAGAGTTACCGGTAGTTTCAAGCGAAACCCTAACCTCTCTCTCCGAGATGCCGCAAATAAGCTGGATGTATCGTCTACAACCGTGCATCGAGCCAAAAAACGAGCCTGACTATCGACTTACAAGAAGGTAGTGACTCCAAATCGCGATGATAAACAAAATTTGACGAGGCTGTACACGACGATGTTGCCGAAGTTTGACAGCGTGGTAATGGACGACGAAACCTACGTCAAAGCCGACTACAAGCAGCTTCCGGGACAGGAGTTTTATACGGCAAAAGGCAGGGGAAAGGTAGCAGATATTTTCAAGCACATGAAACTGTCAAAGTTCGCGACAAAATATCTGGTTTGGCAAGCCATCTGTACCTGTGGCTTGAAATGCAGCATTTTCATAGCTTCCGGGACTGTCAACCAAGAAATTTGCGTGAAAAAGTGAACCCTCCCAACACGCCAGAGATCCGCTCAATTGAGAAATACTGGGCTATTGTCAAGTGGAACCTAAAAAATACCAAAAAAACTGCTAAGGACGAGCAGCATTTCAAGGCAAACTGGCTTTCTGCGGCGAAGAAGGTGGACAAGGTGGCTGCACAAAATCTGATGGCAGGGGTTGAGCGTAAGGCCCGGCAATTCGGATTTGGAAAAGCGGAAGTCTAACTGAATATTTTTCCTGAATTTTATATTAATTAAACTTTAAAAAAAAATTTAATTTGATTTTTTAAATAAACGATTTCACCGATTTACACACGTTTTCCCTTGACCAAATTTTGACCGTATCACCCTTTAATATGGCATTTTGCTCGACTCGATAGTGACTGGAGTCGAGTCGAGTTACTCGACTCTTTCTGTGTAATAGAGCCCATAGTCAGTCAGATATTGATCTATTCTTGTGAGTGAAAGACGTTTCTGAATTAATCTATGATTTGAGATTCATTAGAATCATAAAATCACGACAATGGCGTAGTTGGTAGAATAAGGATAGGGAGCGCAAATTACATGTTACGAAAAATTTGTTTCTGATTCGGCCTCCAGGAGAAAGACGGATTTGCATAAGGATCACAGATTTTAAAAGCTGTTGCTACGAACAAAATTGTTTCTGATCCCTAGAAAAAGACTGATTGGCTTTGGAAGCGCAGATTTTTAAGCTGGCTACTACTGATTGTTTGTTATCATTTGGCCATCCCGTGAAAAAAGACGTAATTGGCTAAGAAAATGCAGATTTTTAAGGCTGTTGCTGCGGATTGTTTGTTTTGATTTGACTAACCGGTGGAAAAGGACGGAATGGATATGGAAGTGCAGATTTTCAGGCAACTTCTGCTGATTGTTTGTTTTGATTTGGTCTTCCGGTGGAAAAAAAACGGAGTTGGCTAAGGAAGTGCAGATTTTTAAGGCTGCTGCTGCTGATTGTTTGTTTCAATTTGGTCTTCTGGTTGACATTAAAATCAATCTTTTACATAAATTTTATCAGGATAATCTAAAGTAAAGAGCATTCATGGAATGAAAATGAAAAATATGGTTTCTACTTTACTTGAAAATTTTGTAACTCATTTCATACTTTGAGCAAAGTAACATCTTGAATATGTGCAAAATATAGGCAAACGAGTGTATGCAAATTATTTTTAACCTTTTTTAGTTGATTCCATCAAAGTAGCTCGACTAGTGCGGATGTCATTTTTTCACGACCGTCTCAAAGTGAATTTTTTTATCGCAAAATCGAAATTTGGCTGAATTTGCCACGAACGGTGGATGTCCTGCAGTTTGCCACAGAGTGTGGTTTTTTCCTGCTGGTACGGTTATCAATTGCCGTACACCACCAACAAACAACCGGTGCGAGGGTGAAGTCACCAATTTGGTCTGAAGCTGCGGATTGTTTTTCGCCATTGTCACCAACATCGCCAAGGCCATCATCATCATCATCAAAAGGGTGCTCTTTGTTCGCTCTGAACATACGGGTTTGCATACCGAGGAGGGCGTACCGAGGATTCTGGTTCTGATTGCCGTGATCGGGATACAGGGAGGACCCAGCAATTGATTGTTCGTCGCCACCTTCAACCAACGGAGGACGACAACGTGGTACAGCCGGTGCCGGAACTGAAGAAAAACACTCGCTTGAGTCTAAAAAAAACTGTGAGTTCTTTTTATTCTTTTTTATCTTTTTCTCCTCTATCTTTTTCCCTTTAGTTGATTTCAACAATTGTAAGCTTTGCTTATATTTTCCACACGGAAGGCATTCGTGTCCCCGTTGGAAAATATGAGCGAAGGCGGGGGGCTTTACCCGTTAACTGTGGATGACGAAAGTGTCACCTACGAGGATGAGGAGTATTTGGAGGATTCGGCTGTTGCTGGTCCATCAAATGCTTCCCATGCTCTGATGGAGGATAATCTTGTATCACCCACAGTTAATAGTAGACCAACCCGGCTCCTAACCTACACAGATGGTTCAACTTTCAATGGGCCTTGGGTGGTTTTCATCCGGCCCAAAACCGGTGGAAAACGACTTAATGTGATTCAGATTACTAAAGATCTGGCGAGGTGGACCTCCGTGACCAGCATAACTAAGGTGCGACCAGACAAGTTGCGCGTTGTTGTGGCTGACCGGAAAGCTGCCAATGAAATTGTTGTCAGCAATTTCTTTAGGCTAGAGGGCGTGATAACGGAAATGAGTCTGGAGGAAGACTACATTAAATCCAAGGGCGTTGGTAAGTTTAAAGGCCTTGATTCGGCTTCGGTCGAAATCTTGGATTGTCGTCAACTTAAATCTGCCAACGTCATAAATGGAGTTAAAGGGTATTCGCCTTCAGCCTCATTTCGTGTTTTCTTTGCGGGAACTGCCCTCCCTCACTACGTCTTGATTGACGGAATGTTGAGGCTTCCTGTGCGACTCTTTGTGCCTCGCCCTATGAGTTGCAAAAGGTGCATCAAATTGGGCCATACCGAGTCCCATTGTTGCAATAAAGCACGGTGCTCTCGTTGCGGAGAAGATCATGAGGAAGGAGCGTGCTCAGCAATAGAGCAGAAATGTATCTTTTGCGGGGGCTCTCCTCATGATATCTCTGTGTGCGAGGCATTTAAGAGTCGCTGGGATAAGGAGAGGCGCTCTTTGAAAGAACGATCCAATCGCTCTTACGCCGCTATTTTAAAGAGCGCTTCTCCCCCGATTCAGCCTCAGATAAGTAACATTTTCTCAGTGCTGCCAGTTGACAATGGGGATACTGACACGACTGATGAAGAACATCCTATTGTTTTTGTTGCGAACTCTCGAAAACGTTCTAAACCAGCTCCGAAGAACCGGCAAATTCAAAAAAAAAAATTCCTACATTTAGCTCTTCAATCGATGATGGACAAAAACCATCTACTTCAGGAAAAGAAAAATCAATTCCGCCAGGATTTTCCATTAATTTTGTTCCCCTAAATAAACCAAAAGCAGCAGAGACTTCGGAACCCCCAAAATCTAACACAGTTTCAGCTGAGCCATCAACTCAATCGGGAATTTTTAAGTTGAGCGACATCTTAAATGGAATATTATCGTTCTTCAACGTATCTGAATCGATAAGAGGCATCGTTTCGGCGTTGCTTCCTGTAGTAAAGACATTTTTAAAGCAATTGATGCAAACTTGGCCCCTTCTTTCAGTGTTTATCTCTCTCGATGGCTAATTTAAGCCGAGAGGTCGGAGATATCACTGTTTTACAGTGGAATTGTCGTAGTACAATCCCTAAATTGGATCCGTTCAAATTTCTTCTTCATGAAAAAAATTGCGATATTTTTACGTTAGCCGAAATTTGGCTTGCTTCTCATTCTATCATCTCTTTCCACGATTTTAATATCATCCGTCTGGATCGTGACGATTCTTACAGAGGGGTGCTTTTGGGGATCAATAAGCGCCACTCCTTTTATAGAATTCACCTTCCATTATCAGGCGGAATTGAAGCTGTTGCTTGTCATACAACTATAAGAGGTAAGGACTTATGTGTTGTCAGTTTGTACTGGCCTCAGAGAGTTGCAGTGGATCGAAGTCACCTAGAGGACCTGTGCTCAGTGCTCCCTGAGCCAAGGTTGATCCTGGGTGACTTCAGTTCACATGGAACTGTCTGGGGAGAACAAATTGACGATAGTCGTTCTTCTCTTATCTATGACATTTGTGACAGTTTCAATTTAACAATTTTGAACACGGGTGAAAAAACACGAGTACCTAAACCTCCTGCAAGACCAAGTGCAATTGACCTCTCACTCTGCTCAAATTCACTATCATTAGATTGCCAGTGGAAGGTAATTCCTGATCCCAATGGTAGTGACCACTTGCCTATCAAAATTACAATCACCAATGGAGTCAACTCTTCAAACTCAACAAATATAGCATATGACCTCACTAGACACATCGACTGGAAAAAGTACTCAGACACAATTGTCTCAGCCATCCATTCCGTGGATATTTTACCTCCGATGGAGGAATATACCTTTCTTGCACGCTTGATTTATGAAAGTGCAGTTCAATCTCAAACGAAACCCATCCCAGATCCATCTGTTCGTCGAAGGCCTCCCAATCCATGGTGGGATAGTCAATGTACTAAACTATACGTGGACAAATCGAATGCTTTCAAAATATTTCGGAAACACAGTACCCTTGATAATTTCAACACGTATTTTTCTCTTGAGCAGCAATTCAAAAACCTCATCAAGGGGAAAAAACGTGCGCATTGGCGAAATTTTGTTGGAGATTTGTCGCGGGAAACGTCCTTAGGCACTTTGTGGAATGTGGCACGAAGCATGCGCAATCGTTCTTCCATGAACGAAAGTGAAGAACATTCGCATAAATGGATTTCCAATTTCGCACGGAAAATCTGTCCAGATTCCACACCTGTGCAAAAAATTAACCGAAGTGTGCCTCCGAATAGATGCAATCTGGATTCTAGCTTTTCAATGGTGGAATTCTCACCTGCTCTCCTTTCTTGTAATAATTCAGCTCCAGGAGTTGATAAAATAAAATTCAACTAGTTGAAAAACCTTCCGGATGCTGCCAAATTTCGCTTGTTGAATTTATTCAATCAATTCTTGGAGCATAACATTGTTCCCAAAGATTGGAGACAAGTGAGAGTTATTGCTATCCAAAAGCCTGGGAAACCTGCGTCCGATTTTAATTCGTACCGTCCAATAGCGATGTTGTCTTGCATTCGGAAATTGATGGAGAAAATGATTTTGTTCCGATTGGATAAGTGGGTGGAAACAAATGGTCTCCTTTCAGATACTCAATTTGGGTTTCGCAGGGGCAAAGGGACAAACGATTGTCTTGCTTTGCTGTCTTCAGAGATACAAATGGCGTACGCAAAACGTGAGCAAATGGCTTCATTATTTCTAGACATAAAGGGAGCTTTTGATGCAGTTTCAATAGAAGTTTTGTCAGACAAGTTGCACTCCCGGGGTCTGCCTCCCTTATTGAACAACATCTTATACAGCTTACTTTGTGAGAAACATCTGAACTTTGCTCACGGAGATATTGCAGTTAGAAGAACCTCTTACATGGGCCTACCGCAGGGTTCATGTTTGAGCCCACTTTTATACAACTTTTACGTAAGTGACATCGATTGTTGTCTCTCTGAAGGCTGTACTCTAAGGCAACTTGCAGATGACGGCGTAGTGTCTATCACAGGATCTACTGAGTCGCATCTGCGCAGACCTTTACAAGATACTTTAGACAGATTGTCTTCCTGGGCTTTGGGACTTGGGATTGAGTTTTTCCCACAGAAAACGGAGATGGTTGTTTTCTCTAAAAAACGTCGACCTGCTCAACCTAAGCTTCAACTCCTTGGCAGAACGATCACTCAATCGAGATGTTTCAAGTATCTTGGAGTTTGGTTTGATTCCAAAGGTACTTGGCGAGCTCACATTGAGTATCTAAAAGGAAAATGCCAGCAAAGAATCAATTTTCTCCGTTCAATTACCGGCACCTGGTGGGGAGCTCACCCGGAAGATTTAATAAGGTTATATAGAACCACTGTTCTCTCGGTGATGGAGTATGGCAGTTTTTGTTTCCAATCGGCTGCCAAAACACACCTGATAAAACTCGAACGTATTCAATATCGTTGCCTCCGCATCGCTTTGGGTTGCATGCCCTCAACGCAAAACATGAGCCTTGAAGTTTTGGCAGGCATACTCCCATTAAAAGATCGATTCAGCTTATTATCACTCCGGTTCCTCACCAGATGTGAGGTCATGAATCCATTGGTGATCGCTAATTTTGAAAGGCTACTTGAGCAAAATCTTCAAACCAGATTTATGTCTATATACCATGTCTTCATGTCCATGCAGGTAAATCCTTCTTTGTATTCTCCAACTCGTGTTTTCAGCCCAGACTACGATAATTCTTCTGTCCAGTTTGATTTGTCTATGCAGCAAGAAATTCGTGGAATCCCGGATTCGCATCGCCCACTTTTGATTCCAAGAATTTTCGATGCTAAATATAGACACGTCGATGCTGACAAAATGTACTTTACCGACGGGTCCCTTATCGAAGAATCAACGGGATTTGGAGTGTTCAACCAGATTACTAGTGCTTCAGTCTTCAATCTCCATGCTCAGTATACATTGCGGAGTTAGCAGCGATTTATTGGGCACTAGAAAATGTAGCCTCACGACCCGTTGAACATTACTATATCGTAACTGACAGTCTCAGCTCTGTTGAAGCTATCCGTTCGATAAGACCAGGAAAGCACTCACCGTATTTCCTCGGGAAGATACGGGATGTTTTGAGTGCTTTATCAAGTCGATGCTTTGTCGTCACCTTTGTTTGGGTCCCCTCACATTGTTCGATAGTGGGCAATGAGAGAGCAGACTCGCTAGCGAAGGTGGGGGCGATGGAAGGCGACACGTTTCAGCGTGAAATCGTCTTCAACGAATTTTACTTTTTGGTTCGAAGAAACTCTCTTGTCAACTGGCAGCGCAAATGGGACGAGGATGAGTTGGGTCGGTGGCTTCACTCGATTATCCCAAAGGTAAGCCTCAAACCCTGGTTTAATAGGTTGGACCTGAGTCGGGATTTTATTCGTATATTTTCCCGTCTCATGTCCAATCATTATTCCTTAGACGCGGTACTCTTTCGTTTTGATATTGCTGGCAGCAATTTGTGCAGTTGCGGCCAAGGTTATCACGACATCGAGCATATTGTTTGGTCGTGTGAGGTCCATCTTGTCGCCAGAACGACTTTCATAGATTCCCTTCGGGCCCGAGGAAAACCACCTAACGTTCCAGTGAGAGACGTGCTAGCTGTGCTAGATTTGGACTACATGTTCGAAATCTACTTCTATCTAAAAGCTATCGATCTCCGTCTATAACCCTATTTTATTTTCATATTTCCCTTTCTATCTTCTTTTTTCTTTAAAAAAAAAAGTGCTAGACTAAGAAAATGATTGTGAAAAACAAAAAACGAGTGTGGCTCCTTAAAACTTAAACGTATGAACCGTTTCAAATAAAGAATTATAAAAAAAAACCTTTTTTAGCCTTTCAAGTAACTGTAGTCTGCAAGTGACACGATGTTATTTTTTGTAAGCATGAAAATATTAAAGAAAAAACATCACAAAGATAATTGTTACCACGGATTTAATCATCGATGAAGTGTAAGAAGCTAAGCGTGTAGGAGGTAAGAAGAGGGAAGAATAAGAAGCGAAAATAGAAGATAGGAAGAGAAGCGAAGAAGTAGTTTGTCAGATTAGTGGAGATTTAAATCACTTTATTAAAATCAA
Organism: Uranotaenia lowii; assembly: GCF_029784155.1. Lineage (NCBI taxonomy): Eukaryota > Metazoa > Arthropoda > Insecta > Diptera > Culicidae > Uranotaenia > Uranotaenia lowii. Next base: position 382,401,538 of record NC_073692.1, on the reverse strand, counting down.
CGTGGTTCTAGCCGGAGTGATTATTATAGTTTAGTTTATTGAAACTCGTGAATTGCTTTTGGTAACGATTGGACTTGAGAAGTCAAAGATATCGAAAACCATCGTAAGTAGAAAACACGAGTTAATATGTGAACTTTTTCCAAACTTTTGTCTGGTTGTATAGGTTAGGTTACGTTGGCAATATCACCTCGGTAACTAGCTTTAATTTGTCAATATTGTAGTCGCAAGACGAATCGTGAGTATCAGATAAATATGATTTGTACCCCATTTGAAAAACCATTTGTATCTAGAGATTTGCTCTACCAGAGTAACTACCAGTATATCTAAAATTAAATTGTTGCGTGCCGAGTATACGAGTCTTCACTGATATTGTAAGTAATAATTACTTCCCCATTGAAATTGTATCCTTATAGAAAACCACATTTCTAGCTATATAGTATAGATAAACATTATCGCTACAGAACGGTGGTGTTGATTTTTCTGATGAATTTAAGCCCAATCTAACAACTAAAAGTGAATTGAGAAAATATTTTCAAAAAATTGTATTAAATCAAAACAACCCCTAAAAAAATTTTAAGAACAAAGTTGATGTTAAAACATTGCGGATCAAACACGAGAAATTTCGTTTTTCGCTTGACGTGTGATCGCTTTACTGAGAAGCATAACTCAAATTTGATACATTTTGCTTAGAACTTCTTTCTTAAAAAATTGTAAACAACACTTTCGTTAACTCAAAGACACTAAATATTTTGAATTTGGTTCAGTGGTTTATGCAACAGATAACGTCAAATGTTGCTGTTTTTGGGTTTGGATTTTTTGCGGTTCTCAATGTGTTAAGATCTTGTAATCTTCTTTTTCCTTTTAAAAAACCAATGACGGCACTAGTTTTTTTTCCTTTTTTATAGGATAATTTAACCCATTAAGGTAATTCTTTCTCCTTGACGGCATTAGGTTCAGTTCGTATACTTTTGACAAAAATGAACAAAGTTGAATTTTGTGTAAATGTGTGTAAACCGAAATTTGACAACATTTTTCATACACTAATGCCTCCGAAAACGCTAACTTATGCACTCAAACATGATGAAAGGTTGATTTTTTTGGTTTTATACCTTTATGACACTTTACCATCCTTGTCTTTGGTACCGTGTCTAAGGTTAAACAATCGATTAACAGTGAACAGTCAGAAATCATCATAAAAGATGAAAGATTACCAATAAAGATATTTCGTTCTGATATATTCTCACACAAGCTTGGCTCAAAATATAAGTTACAAAATTTTCAAGAAAAGCAGGGTACATTTTTTTTATAATAAATTTCATGAATGCTCTTTACCAGAGCCGGATTAAGCCATCGCGGGGCCCGGGGCAATTTTACTCGGGGGGCCCCTATGATTCGATTTATTTTTTTCAAATGATATCCCAGAGTTTCTTAAACATTTTAAACGTGTAAAAGAACTGGATATGAGCACAGTTTACTGTCTTCAAATAACCATGTTGTCTGCGTAGAAGATAGTTCCTGGTACCAACAAATAAAAATGGTTAATTGATTAAGTGCAAACATTGCGGAAGAATTTAGACAATTTTAAACAATGAAAGCTCTGATTTGAGCTGCAAAATGCTCAATTTTATTCTCTTTTTTTTTAAATACCCTTATCACCAACTAAAATTCTCTGGTTTAGAAAAATGATCGGATAGATATTTTAAATGATATTCATTTCATCATTGTCTGGTTTGTGATTCATCGAGAAATATTTACCTCATGACAATTGGGAAGTATCATGAAGATTTGAAACATTGAATACAAAATTCAAACAATAAACAAAACAATAAAATTCAAATTCCATAGATATACAGATATAAGAGTTTTTGGGGGACCTTTCGGAGATGAATAAGAGTCGACTGATCTCTTTGAGTGTCGGTTTATTACTCTCTAATATGTACAATGGGAAACCAGAATGGCGGTCAAGAACAAAGCGTGTTCTGTACGATAAAAGAACGATCGAGTGTCGTGTGTAGGTAGTGTGTGTGTGGTAACGATCGTTCGATCGTGTGATGTGTCGGATGATGATTGGTCGGATACATTATAGGGCAATTTGACAATTGTTGCCACAAGTTTAAGAAATCAAGACTAAAAATCAGATCAGATTAAGAACCACAACTCAGTGTCTCAAATCTGCATCATAATTTCAAACAAAGTTTTAAGAAACAAAATATGAATTAAATTTAAAAAAAAAGTGATTTGAAGTTTCAATCAGGGCCAATTTTATATCTTTGAAACACAAAAAAACGTTTTCATGAAATGTTTATGAAAATGATCAAATAAAAAAAATTGTTATCAAATTTTTATCCTAAATGTGACCAAAGTTTCATTCGATGCCCTTAAAGCCAAAGGGGTATAAGTGCAAAAATGATCGATTGAAAAAAAAAAAAATCTGATTAGAGATTAAATGCTTCAAACACAGAATCAGTTATCATTAAAAAAGTCAGATAAGGAATCCAAATTAGTTCACTACCTAAAACAAAGATCCTAAGTTCTCAAAATTCAGAAAATCCATGAAACTGGACGTCAGTAACTAGAGAAACAACACAAGACTTGAAAATCTCAATCAACAGCATCTGGAAAATATAAGAATAAGAACATATAAATATTCATGTTAAGAGTATCACTCTATGGTATTTGCATCTTAACTATGAGATAATTTTTTTAATAATTTGAGAATGATCATTTGGAAAATGATATGCTGAGTACAGGTATTTACTGAAGTAGATGATAAAATTTTGGTTAACTCAGTTGAAAATGTTTTAATACTTTTTTTTTTTTATTTGGTTGGATTTTAACTTCTTCAAGTCATTCATCCCTCGCAAATGTTTCAATACGAATTTCAAATCCAAGGCAGAAATTGGGATGGAAATTCAATAAAAAAAAACTCTGTACTGTTGACTGGTCCAATTTAAGCAATTACAGTTTTTTTTTTAAGATTTCATTTGCAAAAATAGAGAAGAAGAAGTGTTTAGAATCTACAAACCCACGAAAATTTAAATAATAATGATCGAAAAGTGAATAGTTATAATAAAACCCGGTATTAACCCGGATACTGCCCGAGTAAGATTTGGAAATGCTTATCATAAAGTTTCTCTATTCTCTCTTAGCACTGTGAGTCAGTTTTGGCGAAATAAGCTACTATTTTAGTGCAGCAAGCATAACTTGAAAAGTTAACATAATAATAAACATTATTATTAAGCTAGACGTTTGTATGTAATGAAAATGAGAAGATGTTTTTCTTAATTTTTCCTGTTCTGCACAGAATACTCCGACTGACATGTTTCGATAAAAACAAAATTAAAATTTGAGGTGTTTTTGAAATTCAATACCAGAATTTTGATATTCTTAGCTCGCAAAATGCAGGAGAATTTCTTCACTGCTAACTCTAGGGGGGTCTTAACATGTTAAATGTTAAGTTGAATGTTAAAACTTTTTCCCTCGGGGGGCCCCCTGAGCCGGGGGGCCCGGGGCAATTGCCCCTTTTGCCCCCCCCTTAATCCGGCCTTGCTCTTTACTTAAGATTTTTCTGGTCAACTTCAGGTAAAAGGTTGATTTTGAATGTAAATAAACCATCCTGAACATTTAAACACTCTGCAATCAATAACTTAGTCGCCTGAAAACTACTTCTGGTCTTGGTACAATCAGTAATGAGAAACTGAATTAGATTTTTAAATGAAATTTTAGTCACTCTGTTTACGACATTACAACTCTTTTCTCTCAATTTGTAGAACTTTGATGTCTTCGACAAAGTTGTAGCCAGGAAATTTTCCTATTAGTTCATGAACAGTTCTTTTTTTGAAGATTTTTTAACCATTTCATTGGTTTATTCAAAGGCAAATCATACTATTCATTGTTAAAACACTTGCCTTAAGGGGGGGGTAGGGTCTAACGGGTATAAAAAAACACCATTTTCACGATTTTTTTCTAGAGCTATCGTTCAAACAAATGTATTCAAATTTTTTGCATTATACAAAGCATTGTTAAAAGAACATTTAGTAATTTTTTCTTAGAAAAATATTGAAAAATGAGCCGGTGACGGAGCATTTTCGAGGATGCCTTTTAGAAAACAGGATTTGCGGTGGACACTGTATCTCAGCACAGAATCATCTGAAGTCAAAAAATCGGAGCAAAATATTTTTAATAGATGTTTTTCTGCACCCCAACGTTTTTGTTTAACTTAAAAATATTTTTATGAAATTTTTGTGGCTGTTTGAAGTAAAAACTACGATTTTTCACGAAAAAATCCGCCAATTTTCACCTCTAAAATCTCCCCAAAGTAAAAAAATCAAAAAAGAAAAACGTTGGGGTCTGGTATTTGACATGTACAATATATGTTCCAAATTTGAAAAGAATCGGATAAGTAGTTTTCAAATGACGATGTCCACGGACTTTAAAAATGTGCTTTCGAGAAAAACGCGTTTGAAGTTTCTGCTCTTGCATTCTTGCAGTATTAGATAGGAGGGGATAAAGGCCTATAACTTCTACAGTTTTGCTTCAATTGACTTGAAAATTTGACACAACATTCTTGAAATGTTTTGCAATAAGAAAATAAAAAAATAAAAAAATCGATTTTTTGAAAGTGTTAGACCCTACCCCCCCCTTAACTCTAGCGTTAGGCAACTCCATATGTCAGAGTTGCAATAACGCTATAGTTAAGGCAAGTGATTTTACAGTAAATGGTATGATTTTGACTTTGAATAAACCAATGAAATGGTTAAAAAATCTTTAAAAAAAATAATCTGTTCTAGACCCCGACAGATTATCTCAAATTTGGGTTCGAATGAAAGGAGGAAGTCTCAGCTTTCTAATGGTGTAAAAATTAGCGATGCTTATTTCCGAAAAATAAAGTTTTCTCCCAGAGACACCGTGCGCATGTTTTTGTTAATTTAAACATAACCATGAAAATCATAATTTTTCTGACTATATCGATTAGATGTCCCATCAATCTTAAAACATTTGATGTAAAAGCGATATGATTATCTGTGGACATTAAGCTTTCAGAAACCATTGAAGTTGAAAAGTGTTGCATGAGGCCCCAGTCGACGGTAACCTGGGCACAATAAATCTGACTCGACGCACACTTTGCGGGACTACAATGCAGAGGTGTGTGACTAGGTTGACCTGATTCAAAATAGATTGTTTGCATCTTGAAGTGACCTCAATATTCAATTCTACTCAATGCTCGTTGAAATTAAATAATAATGAGTGTATTAACGTTATCATGTTGAAAAAAAAAGGTTCGTTGGAACATTGCGGATCAATAAACCAGTCAGAACACAACGACAATTGAGAATTGAAGCAATTGATGCATATGCATATGATATTAAAATTTAATTCGCAAATATACGTGTTCAAGTTTTCCCAGGTCACTACTTATTCATAATAAAAATTGTTGAAGAAACTACAATTCAGACAGAGGAAAAAAAATAAAACAGAAACCTAATTTTGTCATTTAAAGAGAAACCGATCCATAAGTTTCGTTTCAGCATGCCCTACATGAGACGACTATGGCTTAACCACTTGATAAAGAGATATAAAACTTTCCCGAAAAAAGTGTCCATTCCATTCCAGTAGAAAGACACAACCATCAAACTACCGGTGTTGATCGAAAATGGTCCGGACTTTCGGGGAGGGTCACGTGACAAAATTTGACTGACCAAACCCACCCTAGGTGGAAGAGAGGAAGCAAAAAGTAAAGTAAAGTGCTCTCGTTTATGTCATGCGAATTATGAAAACGTAGGGAAAAACGTCGTAGAGAAATAAACTTGAAACGTGAAAAAGCTGCTGCTCTCCCACATGTATTGAAAAAAAAAACTTTCAAGTTTTATGAACTTTTGTTGGTGGATATTAAGCTGAAAGCTGCACGAACTCCTTCTGGTGCAGAAACACATAAAAAGTGGTTAAGCATTTTGATATTCCGACAGTTTGGCCGATGAGCAAACTGGGGCTAACCCTTCAAAGGACTTCGATATTGTTTTTTTTTTTTTTGTTAAATTACCTGTTTAACAATCTTCACCTTATTTATTCTTTGGGAAAAAAACAGAAAAGAACATCGTATTTCTAAATTTAAATCTCTCAGATTTCGGTTTTATCTAAAACTATGTCAGTCTTGATGGTTTTTTTTGGTTTTTTCAGAAGAAAAAGCATAACCAGTCTTTAAAAGGATAACGGATTATGATCCCATATGGTTTTTGCTTCGAAAAGTTTCACCAGCGTAACTATTTTGTGAGAGAAATAGATCTCTATCAGCAGCAGCTTAAGGTAAATAAATAAAAGTTGATCGAACCCTTAACTGGTTTATGGAAATTTAAACAATAACTGAAAAATTTTGAATGATTCATACCATTCTTATCCAAAATTTAGGTTCTAAATTTTGTTTCTTTAATTTGAAATCAGGATTTTCTCGAATCAAATCCACTCAATTGAGGGTTAAATTTTTCCCGCATCATGTCCGGTCAATGTGCATTGAGTAGTGAGTCTTCATGCCGGCATGCGTTTCCTCATGCTGGTATGTTGTACAAGTTTAGAGTCGTAAAAACGTTTATATTACTACTGGACGAGGAGGCTTCCTTCTGTCACTCTCCGGGGGGACTTTCCCAGTTCTTATGCTGCTGGATGCCATGTCAGGAATCGATTATGTGAACGGAAAATGTTCCCCGGTCAATCCCCGGTAGATTAGGTACTTTCCTCCTACTGAAGAGAGGCTTCGTTGCATTGTCAAAGTTTTTAGGAGCCGTTGCAGCTTAGCTTTTGGGAACGCCCCTCCAGGTAATTGTGGTTTTAAGTATGATTAAATATTTCAGGGGAGCAGTTCGTCGTAAAGCGGCAGATTCTTGATGGAACGGAAATTGTTGAATTAAGAAACGCCTCTTAAGTGAACACACACTATATGGAGTAACTTAAAAGGTTTCCAAAAGTAAAGACAAGAAACTTACTTCCATTGAATGAAAATTCTAACCTACTGGCTTCTTTACACTAACCTATGGGTTGATTGAGCTTAAATAGCTAGCAAACCAGTCCATTTCGATACTTTATGAGGAGTGGTTTCACCGATAATCCTATTTGGAATGTTCAAGAGACACGCTAGCGTCACTTTAATTTATACACTGTTCAAGAATTTTCTTCCCATTTGGTTTTCGAATGTTAAGTGAATGAAGAGGAAGTTAAATGTATCTTCAACTACATTTAAATTAAAAAAACGTTACTTGACTTATGTTTACATTTGGAATCAGCACGTGAAATAACGTGAATGCGGATAGAAAATGAAAATAAAAAACTTGTTTTTCACTTTTACACAAACTAGTATCGACTTTATAAACACTTGAAGCTTCATAAGTTTATGATTTTTTTTTTTTGTTTCAATAAGAAATTAGGGAGAGTTTAGAAAGATTAGAGAGATAAAAGAGATAAGAACGATGAGAAGAAAAAAAACGAACACAAACACATACAGGATCTCAATGAAACATGATGTTTCCTCGAAGAGATTCATTTTTTCTTAACTCTAAGCGTACATCTTTCGAAGATATGATGGCTAGCATCTTACAAATGCTAAAACCTCAAACCCGCCGAAAGTATACTATGTACCCAAGCAACCAAAAGTCACATATTTACTTGAATGAAGGCATTGATAGTTACATATTGGCTGACAAAGAGAATCAACTGCCCAATTCCCTTTAGTGAACTTCATGAATTCATTAATGAACTTGAAAGTTGCAAAAGTGATTAATATGTACGCTGTATGTGACTTGTTTTGCCAAATTCCCATTAGTGAACTATATGTGCTCATTAACGAACTTGAAAGCTGCAAAAGTGATCTATACGTACGTTATACGGGACTTAAGTCACATAAAGGGCACAAAAGTGCTCAATACGGGATTTGGTAAATCACATAAAGGGCACAAAAGTGCTCAAACGGGATTTGATAAGTCACAAAAAGTGCAGTGATGTGCTTTAAAAATCAAATCACCACTTCGAGTTTTAGTTTCAGTTAGAACAACATCTAGGCGTAGCCTAGTGGTAGCGTGTTCGATTCTCACCACGAAGGTCGGGGTTCGATCCCCAGGCCGGGTAAGTTTTTTTTCAATAAGTAATTTTGTACTTGAGTGACCATTCTGATGCGATATAAGTAGGAAATGTAGGAAAAAAGCAATTGAGCAATTTGTCGAGTTTGAAATCCGGCGCGTGGCGGCACCGGTACAGAACACAGTAAATAATCAAGAGAAGGTGATATGAACCGAAGCCAACGGTTCAGTTCAGTTGAGATACAGAGAATTTTTTTTGCTCATTTTGCGATTTTTTGGAAGCTGAATTAAGAGGCCGCTGGAAGCTGAATAGAAGATCATTAAGACTTGTTTTGAAACTTGAAAGTATCAATAAGAACTTAAATTTTGAGCTGCATAGAACGCACTTCATATCAATGATGAGGCTGAGTAAGCGTTTTTGTACCTGTTTTATAGGACTTTTGGTTGCTTGGGTACGCCGTGACCGAGATTCGATCTCATACCCCTTGACTTAGAAGACTCCTCTACGCCACGGGCGGCGGCAAAGTCGAAAGAATTTAGAAAAACGTGAAGGTGAGGGAGATGGAAGGCGAGAAACATGAGGGATAAAAGATGAACGAAAAGAATGACATGATATAAATCAGAGGGATGATCAAAATGAAAGGGAAAAAAAAAATGGAGAGATAAAGAAAAGATGAAGAACGCATGTAAGGAGAACGAAAAAAGGTTGAAGAAGTTGAGATAGATGAGAGTGTTAAAAGAGTTGAGAACGATGAGACAGATGATAGAGATGAGCGAAATAAGAGAGAAAATCGTAAAACAAATTAGATTATATTGAATTAAAATGGTCAAAAGATAGGCGAATGGGAAGGAAGAAAAAACTGAATTAATCCTTAAGTTTTTTCATCGATTTGGTTTTCTTCATTCATTTCTTTTCCTTTTTTCTGAGATGTGTAATCACTTTTATATTTCACTATTATATCTAATCACTCTCATTTCTTCCTCATAGCTTTCATCTTTTTTATTTCTTCCATCTCTCTTTTCTCTTCCACAGCTCTCGTATCTCTCTCATATTTCTTATCTCTCTCATATATGTATGACTATTATCTCTCATCTCTCTTTTCTCTCTAAGCTCTCTTATCTCTCTAAATTTCTCTTAAATCTGTCATTCTTCTCACCTTTCTTATCTTTCTTATCTCTCTCATCTCTCTTATCTCTCTTTTTCCTCTTACATCTTTCATTTCTCTCATCTCTCTTAACTTTTTCATCTCTCTTATCTCTCTTTTCTCTTTTGACTCTCGTATCTCTTTTATCTCCTTATCTCTCTTATCTCTCTTATCTCTCTTATCTCTCTTATCTCTCTTATCTCTCTTATCTCTCTTATCTCTCTTATCTCTCTTATCTCTCTTATCTCTCTTATCTCTCTTATCTCTCTTATCTCTCTTATCTCTCTTATCTCTCTTATCTCTCTTATCTCTCTTATCTCTCTTATCTCTCTTATCTCTCTTATCTCTCTTATCTTTCTTATCTCTCTTATCTTTCTTATCTCTCTTATCTCTTTTATTTCTTATCTCTTTGATCCCTCATATCTCTTTGATCCCTCATATCTCTTTCATCTCTCTTATCTTTTTCATCTCTTTGATCTCTCTTCATTCCCTCATATCTCAAATCTCACTTATCTCACTTATCTCTCTTATATCTCTTATGTCTCCTTTCTCTTTCATTTTTCTTATATTTATCTCTCTTATCATTTTTAAATCTCTTATCTCTCTTATCTCTCTAGTCTCTCTTATCTCACTCATCTTTCTTATCTCTCTTATCTCTCTAATCTCTCTTATCTCTCTTATCTCTTTTAACTCTCTTAACTCACTTAACTCTCTGATTCCTCCTATCTCTCTTATCTATCTCATCACTTTTCTCTCTCTTATCTCTCTTATCTCTTTCATCTCTCTTCTCTCTCAACACTCTCACCTTTCTCATTTCTTTTATACTTCTTAAACCTTTTCTCTTTGTCATCTTTTTTGTCTTTGTTATATTATGTTCGATGTCTTTCGGTGAATGGTAATTTTTTTTCACTCTTGTCTTTGTTTATTTCTCGCCTATCTCAGCATTTTGATATTTGTCTACTCTCTTCTCTTTGATGTTTTGTTTCTCACATCTCTGATTTCTTCGGTACACTTGTCTGTCTTTTATGTGTTTATTTTGTCACGTGTTGCTAGTCTTTTTCTTCTCTTTTGTCACTCGCTATTTTCATGTTTTTTTTTTGGTTATTTTTTCATTCACATTACTTTATTTTCTTTCTTCTTTCTCATTTCTTCTCCCGATGTACTGGACTATTTCCCCAACTTTTTTTGGCTTTCTGATAATTGTCAACTCTCAAATACTTAATTTGTGATCCTCGTAAATCTCAATCAAAGTCGCCAACAGTTATTTTGAAAATCTGTGCATCTGTTGTGGAACATCTGTTACAAAATCTTTGTTTATCTCGATAAATTGCATTATAATTGAAAAAGAAATGTGATTATCGAAAAAAAAATGGAAAAAAAAGTTTTGGATATTCGAAAAAACTGTTTCGATTTTTTTTCATTCCATTCTCAAAATACATCCAAGGTGAATCACTGGCAGTGAAGAAAAATTTGGAAGAGAATTCAACTGTGGTATTCAAGCAGGTGATAGTTTTTCTACACAGAAAATAGTAGGTAGTTTAAAGATAGTAGGCGTGTGTCAAACCGTTAAGAGCAAGTTCACTGGTGTTGGGAAAAAGTGGTAGAAATGTTGACATTTTGAAAATTTTACCATGCAAAAATGTTTTCAAGATCTTGGGGCGTTGTATTTTTCTACAACACTGTTTCTATTTCAGCCGTATGTGATAGAAATATTGCAATTTTTGCATCACAGCATGCGAAAATACAACACGTGTTGTAAAAAAACTAGAAGGCCACAGATCTTGAAAATGCTTTTGCATGGCAAAATTTTCGAAATGTGCCGTAAGTGTCAAAATTTCTACCACTTTTTCCCAACACCAGTGAACTTGCTCTAACACGCGTTTTTTTCCGGCTCCACAAATTTTATTATAATTTGATAGAAAAATACCAAACAATAACAACCAAATACAGTGAAAGTGTTAAAAGTTCGCCAAAGAAAACGTTCATGTGAAAGCTACGAGCTGGAATTGCATAAGTACCTTTCGAAGAAATTTTGTGGCTCAGTAATTGTTGAGAAAAACCTCATCCTGCCAATCTGATAAAGGTATGTTTTGAATGTAATTTATTGCGATTTATTGGATTCAGTGGAATTTTGCCAGGTGCCAGGTTCTAAAATACACGAATTAATACGCTTATCACAAAAGTAGACATATTAATAAAAGTTTAACGTGGAAAAACCTATTTGAATTTGTCTAGAAAGTTGGATGGCATTTTCCAACTGGGATAGCATTTCATCAAAAGCGATTGATGCGAGGACTGTGGAATCGACATTGCGTATTGTATAGTAATGTCAGTGGTGAAAGTGTGAACAGACTCATAGTAGAGAATTCAATCTTGAAATTCATACACATTTGTTGGGATTTTTACAGAAAATAAATAAATAGCAGGTTGAAATGCAAAGGGATGAGAAGATAAATCTATTTTTCATGTAGAAACGAATAAGTAAGCGAAACGAAAATCGCTAAAATAGAAGAATACAATTTTATCCTGCTAACTCTTTTTAAAAATTGTCACTATTTTCTCAGTATTTGACAGCAACTTTGTTTTTTTTTTTAACAAATTCAATTGAATATGGTTTGAATATTATGCCATGTAATGAATTTTCCAATTTTTTGAGCGATTAAAAAAATCATCACATGCCATAATATTAAAACCAAATTTAATCACATCTAAATCATAAAAATAAATGTAATTTTTTATTCGAAAAAAAACGAAGCTGCTGTCAAAAACTGCGAAGGAGGTGACAATTTTGTCAATTTCGTCAATTTTGTCAATTTTGTAAGTTTTGTCAATTCTGTCAATTTTGTCAATTTTGTCAATTTTGCAAATTTTATCAATTTTGTGAATTTTGTCAATTTTGTCAATTTTGTCAATTTTGTCAATTTTGTCAATTTTGTCAATTTTGTCAATTTTGTCAATTTTGTCAATTTTGTCAATTTTGTCAATTTTGTCAATTTTGTCAATTTTGTCAATTTTGTCAATTTTGTCAATTTTGTCAATTTTGTCAATTTTGTCAATTTTTTCAATTTTGTCAATTTTGTCAATTTTGTCAATTTTGTCAATTTTGTCAATTTTGTCAATTTTGTCAATTTTGTCAATTTTGTCAATTTTGTCAATTTTGTCAATTTTGTCAATTTTGTCAATTTTGTCAATTTTGTCAATTTTGTCAATTTTGTCAATTTTGTCAATTTTGTCAATTTTGTCAATTTTGTCAATTTTGTCAATTTTGTCAATTTTGTCAATTTTGTCAATTTTGTCAATTTTGTCAATTTTGTCAATTTTGTCAATTTTGTCAATTTTGTCAATTTTGTCAATTTTGTAAATTTTGTAAATTTTGTAAATTTTGTCAATTTGGTCAATTTTGTCAATTTTGTCAATTTTGTCAATTTTGTCAATTTTGCCAATTTTGTCAATTTTGTCAATTTTGTCAATTTTGTCAATTTTGTCAATTTTGTCAATTTTGTCAATTTTGTCAATTTTGTCAATTTTGTCAATTTGGTCAATTTTGTCAATGTTGTCAATTTTGTCAATTTTGTCATTTTTGTCAATTTTCTCAATTATGTCAATTTTGTCAATTTTGTAATTTTTTCAGTTTTGTCAATTTTGCCATTTTTTCAATTTTGTCAATTTTGCCAATTTTTTCAATTTTGCCAATTTTGTCAAATTTGTCAATTTTGTCAATCTTGTCAATTTTGTCATTTTTGTCAATTTTGTCAATTTTGTCAATTTTGACAATTTTGTCAACTTTGTAAATTTTGTCAATTTTGTTAATTTTGTCAATTTTGACATGTTTGACAATTTTGTAAGTTTTATCAATTTTGGCATTCCCGATTTTGTCGATTTCGTTAATTTGGCATCTTTGTCATGTTGTCAATTTTGTCAATATTGAAAATTAAATCAATTTTGTCAATTTTGTCAAGTCTATCATTTTGTATTTTTTGTCAAATTTGTGAATTTTGTCAGTTTTGTCAATTTTGTCAATTTTGTCAATTTTAACCATTTTGGTAGATTTGGCCGAATTTGTCCATTTTATTTATTTTGTCATTTTTGTCATTTTTGTTATTTTTGTCATTTTTGTCATTCTTGTCATTCTTGTCATTTTTGTCATTTTTGTCATTTTTGTCATTTTTGTCATTTTTGTTATTTTTGTCATTTTTGTCATTTTTGTCATTTTTGTCATTTTTGTCATTTTTGTCATTTTTGTCATTTTTGTCATTTTTGTCATTTTTGTCATTTTTGTCATTTTTGTCATTTTTGTCATTTTTGTCATTTTTGTCATTTTCGTCATTCTTGTCATTCTTGTCATTTTTGTCATTTTTGTCATTTTTGTCATTTTTGTCATTTTTGTCATTTTTGTTATTTTTGTCATTTTTGTCATTTTTGTCATTTTTGTCATTTTTGTCATTTTTGTCATTTTTGTCATTTTTGTCATTTTTGTCATTTTTGTCATTTTTGTCATTTTTGTCATTTTTGTCATTTTTGTCATTTTTGTCATTTTTGTCATTTTTGTCATTTTTGTCATTTTTGTCATTTTTGTCATTTTTGTCATTTTTGTCATTTTTGTCATTTTTGTCATTCTTGTCATTTTTGTCATTTTTGTCATTTTTGTCATTTTTGTCATTTTTGTCATTTTTGTCATTTTTGTCATTTTTGTCATTTTTGTCATTTTTGTCATTTTTGTCATTTTTGTCATTTTTGTCATTTTTGTCATTTTTGTCATTTTTGTCATTTTTGTCATTTTTGTCATTTTTGTCATTTTTGTCATTTTTGTCATTTTTGTCATTTTTGTCATTTTTGTCATTTTTGTCATTTTTGTCATTTTTGTCATTTTTGTCATTTTTGTCATTTTTGTCATTTTTGTCATTTTTGTCATTTTTGTCATTTTTGTCATTTTTGTCATTTTTGTCATTTTTGTCATTTTTGTCATTTTTGTCATTTTTGTCATTTTTGTCATTTTTGTCATTTTTGTCATTTTTGTCATTTTTGTCATTTTTGTCATTTTTGTCATTTTTGTCATTTTTGTCATTTTTGTCATTTTTGTCATTTTTGTCATTTTTGTCATTTTTGTCATTTTTGTCATTTTTGTCATTTTTGTCATTTTTGTCATTTTTGTCATTTTTGTCATTTTTGTCATTTTTGTCATTTTTGTCATTTTTGTCATTTTTGTCATTTTTGTCATTTTTGTCATTTTTGTCATTTTTGTCATTTTTGTCATTTTTGTCATTTTTGTCATTTTTGTCATTTTTGTCATTTTTGTCATTTTTGTCATTTTTGTCATTTTTGTCATTTTTGTCATTTTTGTCATTTTTGTCATTTTTGTCATTTTTGTCATTTTTGTCATTTTTGTCATTTTTGTCATTTTTGTCATTTTTGTCATTTTTGTCATTTTTGTCATTTTTGTCATTTTTGTCATTCTTCTCATTTTTGTCATTTTTGTCATTTTTGTCATTCTTGTCATTTTTGTCATTTTTGTCATTTTTGTCATTTTTGTCATTTTTGTTTTTTTTTTTGTCATTTTTGTCAATTTTTTCATTTTTGTCATTTTTTTATTATTTTTCTGAATGTTTTAAGTTTACGGCTTACTCAAAATCCAGTTCTTCATTTTGGGCACTTCTCAATGCTGTTTAATACGATCTTAATCCAAGAATGAATTCATTCAGAAACGTGCCAGATGAACTAGAAAAATATCTCGCTATTTTCAATTTCCCATTTTAATGCAATTACCAACAAATAAAATTTTCCCTCAAGTTTACTTCAAAATTCCCACCCACAACAGCTTTACGACTCCCCATAGACACTGCTGCTTCCACAGGACAATCTCAGGAATTCCTCCGGCGGTGCTAAAGTTTGTTCATTAAATTTGTTGTTGAAAATAGAAGCAAACCGATTTATGGGATTTTTCGCACCCTTTTATGGGTTTTCCCATTTGATTGAATTTCATAGGTGTGCTTTCCGAAAAGGTGAGTAAAAGGGAACGGAAGGAAGGTATTTTTCTATGATTTTTGTTTCTATTTTACACCCCGAAACAACTCACTCGAACGACACATGTAGAATCAAAGCCCAAAGGAAGAGAGAAAAATGCATTTTACGACTAGCTTCCATAACAGTAGTGCAAGTGCTGATGGTGGCTCCAGAGAGCATTGTTATACGATACTACGCACATAAAATCGTTAACCTTGCTTCAGCAAATCCTCGCAAATCAATAAAACCTAACAAAACGAGGAATGCTGATTCAGATGCTGCCAGCCAACCAACAACGGGCGGCAGAACTAATTTCCGTTTGGGACTGCCGAGGAGGGCTCAAAGCACTCGTTCTCTTGTCTCCGGTGTTTGGAATTTTCGATACCACAAAAAAGTGCTCCGCAATGGCCTGAAACTAATAAAATCATTAAATGCAATGGAGTGTCGGAAAAATATTCGACACTAAGCAGATATGATTTCAACCCCTCCTTCAAAGAATGCATCGCTTAACAATTTTGAATAATAAAAAAAAGCAATTTTGTGTACTGTCTTCTCGATTTTGAACAGCAAATTTCCAATGATGAAATATGAGTTCAATTTATTTTATAGGTTATGAAAACTGATTCACTTATTTTGCATTTTTTCCAAAACAAAAACCTCTTCAAGCACTAATAAACATCAATTCGAACGCGATTTTGCGAGCCAACCCAAAAGAGCGGCAATAAAAATTGCAATAAAACTTTTAGTTTCGGCGGCTGCGGCTTCGAATAGCGCCCATTATATTTTGCACCTGTTGTCGTTGAATCCCATCCTGAAAGTGAGTGGGTATTAGTTTTAATAAAATTTTGTGTTTTTTCCACTCTCGCTCGGCATCCCGGATTAACCAGCAGCCTTCTGAATAATTGAACCAACCCGAAGTGATAAATGATGCAACCAAAGCCGACTGTGGACTAGTGCAAAACAACTTTACAAAATCCTATTCATATTTCCAAACCACTGCAATTCGATTTGCAACTAACCCAGTTCCAAGTTAGGCTGCATACACAAATATGTCGGGTGAGTGTATCGGACATTTTTAGAAACTCTAACGGGATGAAAGGCCTACGGGCCGCCTTTGGAATTCACACCGGAACAAAAACACAACAAAATACCTACTGGTGCCTCGAAGTTGTTGACCCAAAAATGAACGGGTGGTTTTTCTAACAAAAAAGGTTTGTTTTTGTATGGCAAAAGGTGTCAGAAATTTCCGGTCAAATCTCAATGGTCAGAACTTTGTAGCACTTGTCAACAATATAATAATTTGAGGACACTATATTCACAAAAAAATTATTTTGTATATCTTCAGTGATGCAGAATAAAACCGACTAATATGATAAAAATTTGACAATTGTGGTCAAAAAATGACAAAGTAATGACAAAATGTAATAAATATGGTGAAAACATAACAAAATTATGATAATATTTAGTATGACCAAAATCTGACAGATATGACAAAAATTTGACAATAAAATGACAGTAATCTAACAAATGGTCTAAATGTGACAAAAAATTGACTATAAAATGACAAAACAAAACAAAATCTTGACAAAAATCTGACAGATGCAACAAAAATTTGACAAATGTGATAAAAATATGACAAAAATAAGAAAAATATTATAAAAATATAGCAAAATTTTGACAATTTAATAACAAAACGTGACAGATAAAAATTACAAAAATATGACATTGATTTAACAATAAAATGACAGAAATTCGATAAACCGCTAGAAAAAATTTGACAAATGTTTAAGAAATCAGACAAAATTATGACATAAATCTGATAAATATGACAAAATTATTACAAGAAATAAACAAAAAAAATGAAAAAAAACATGACAAACTTATGACAAATTTGGTAAAAAATGACAACTATCACAGTCCTCGACTGGCTATCATAGCCTGAACTAGACTAAAAAGTCCTCAGGCGATGATCGCTGCCTAAACTGGACTAAACAGTCCTCGACTGGCTATCATAGTCTGAACTGGACTTAAGAGTCCTCGACTGGCTATCATAGCCTGAACTGGACTTTACAGTCCTCGAGTTGCTATCATAGCCTGATCTGGACTTTACAGTCCTCGAGTTGCTATCATAGCCTGAACTGGACTAATAGTCCTCGACTGGCTATCATAGCCTAAACTGGACTTAACAGTCCTCGACTGGCTATCATAGCCTAAAATGGACTCAACAGTCCTCAACTGACTATCATAGCCCAAACTGGACTTAACAGTCTTCGACTGGCGATCATCGCCCAAACTGGAATTAACAATCCTTGACTGGCTATCATAGCCTGAACTAGGCTAAACAGTCCTCAATTGGCGATCATCGCCTAAACTGGACTCAACAGTCCTCAACTGACTATCATAGCCTGATCTGGACTTTACAGTCTTCGACTGGCGATCATCGCCCAAACTGGACTAAACAGTCCTCAACTGGCGATCATTGCCCAAACTGGACTTAACAGTCCTCGACTGGCTATCATAGCCTGAACTGGACTTTACAGTCCTCGAGTTGCTATCATAGCCCAAACTGGACTTTACAGTCCTCGAGTTGCTATCATAGCCTGAACTGGACTAAAAGTCCTCAACTGGCTATCATAGCCTAAACTGGACTCAACAGTCCTCAACTGACTATCATAGCCTGATCTGGACTTTACAGTCCTCGACTGGCGATCATCGACCAAACTGGACTAAACAGTCCTCAACTGGCGATCATAGCCTGATCTGGACTTTACAGTCCTCGACTGGCGATCATCGCTTAAACTGTACTAAACAGTCCCCAAGTGGTGATCATTGCCCAAACTGTACTAAACAGTCCTCAACTGGCGATCATCGCCTAAACTGGACTCAACAGTTCTCAACTGACTATCATAGCCTGAGCTGGACTTTACAGTCTTCGACTGGCGATCATCGCCCAAACTGGACTAAACAGTCCTAAACTGGCGATCATTGCCCAAACTGGACTTAACAGTCCTCGACTGACTATCATAGCCTGAACTAGACTTAACAGTCATCAACTGGCGATCATCTCCTAAACTGGACTCAACAGTCTTCAACTGGCGATCATCGCCTAAACTGGACTTAACAGTCCTCGACTGGCTATCATAGCCTGATCTGGACTAAACAGTCCTCGGCTGGCGATCATCGCCCAAACTGGACTAAACAGTCCTCAACTGGCTATCATAGCATGATCTGGACTTCACAGTCCTCGACTGGCGATCATCGCTCAAACTAGACTAAACAGTCCTCAACTGGCTATCTTTGCCCAAACTGGACTTAGCAGTCCTCGACTGGCTATCATAGCCTGATCTGGACTTTACAGTCCTCGGCTGGCGATCATCGCCCAAACTGGACTAAACAGTCCTCAACTGGCGATCATTGCCCAAACTGGAATAAACAGTCCTCGACTGGCTATCATAGCCTGAACTGGACTAAACAGTCTTCAACTGGCGATCATCGCCTCAACTGAACTTAACAGTCCTCGACTGGCTATCATAGCCTGATCTGGACTTTACAGTCTTCGACTGGCGATCATCGGCCAAACTAGACTAAACAGTCCTCAACTGGCGATCATTGCCCAAACTGGAATAAACAGTCCTCGACTGACTATCATAGCCTGAACTAAACTTAACAGTCCTCAACTGGCGATCATCTCCTAAACTGGACTCAACAGTCTTCAACTGGCGATCATCGCCTAAACTGGACTTAACAGTCCTCGACTGGCTATCATAGCCTGATCTGGACTTTACAGTCCACGACTGGCGATTATCGCCCAAACCGGACTAAACAGTCCTCAACTGGCTATCATAGCATGATCTGGACTTTACAGTCCTCGACTGGCGATCATCGCCCAAACTGGACTTAACAGTCCTCGACTGGCGATCTTAGCCTGAACTGAACTAAACAGTCCTCAACTGCCGATCATCGCCTAAACTGGACTCAACAGTCCTCAACTGACTATCATAGCCTGATCTGGACTTTACAGTCTTCGACTGGCGATCATCGCCCAAACTGGACTAAACAGTCCTCAACTGGCGATCATTGCCCAAACTGGACTTAACAGTCCTCGACTGGATATCATAGCCTGAACTGGACTTTACAGTCCTCGAGTTGCTATCATAGCCCAAACTGGACTTTACAGTCCTCGAGTTGCTATCATAGCCTGAACTGGACTAAAAGTCCTCAACTGGCTATCATAGCCTAAACTGGACTCAACAGTCCTCAACTGACTATCATAGCCTGATCTGGACTTTACAGTCTTCGACTGGCGATCATCGACCAAACTGGACTAAACAGTCCTCAACTGACTATCATAGCCTGAGCTGGACTTTACAGTCTTCGACTGGCGATCATCGCCCAAACTGGACTAAACAGTCCTAAACTGGCGATCATTGCCCAAACTGGACTTAACAGTCCTCGACTGACTATCATAGCCTGAACTAGACTTAACAGTCCTCAACTGGCGATCATCTCCTAAACTGGACTCAACAGTCTTCAACTGGCGATCATCGCCTAAACTGGACTTAACAGTCCTCGACTGGCTATCATAGCCTGATCTGGACTAAACAGTCCTCGGCTGGCGATCATCGCCCAAACTGGACTAAACAGTCCTCAACTGGCTATCATAGCATGATCTGGACTTCACAGTCCTCGACTGGCGATCATCGCCCAAACTAGACTAAACAGTCCTCAACTGGCTATCTTTGCCCAAACTGGACTTAGCAGTCCTCGACTGGCTATCATAGCCTGATCTGGACTTTACAGTCCTCGACTGGCGATCATCGCCCAAACTGGACTAAACAGTCCTCAACTGGCTATCATAGCATGATCTGGACTTTACAGTCCTCGACTGGCGATCATCGCCCAAACTAGACTAAACAGTCCTCAACTGGCTATCTTTGCCCAAACTGGACTTAACAGTCCTCGACTGGCTATCATAGC
The DNA here is from genome assembly GCF_029784155.1 of Uranotaenia lowii. Taxonomy (NCBI): domain Eukaryota; kingdom Metazoa; phylum Arthropoda; class Insecta; order Diptera; family Culicidae; genus Uranotaenia; species Uranotaenia lowii. The sequence continues at coordinate 382,381,353 of NC_073692.1, read as the reverse complement.
CTGAACTGGACTAAACAGTCTTCAACTGGCGATCATCGCCTAAACTGGACTTAACAGTCCTCGACTGGCGATCATAGCCTGATCTGGACTTTACAGTCTTCGACTGGCGATCATCGGCCAAACTGGACTAAACAGTCCTCAACTGGCGATCATTGCCCAAACTGGAATAAACAGTCCTCGACTGACTATCATAGCCTGAACTAAACTTAACAGTCCTCAACTGGCGATCATCTCCTAAACTGGACTCAACAGTCTTCAACTGGCGATCATCGCCTAAACTGGACTTAACAGTCCTCGACTGGCTATCATAGCCTGATCTGGACTTTACAGTCCTCGACTGGCGATTATCGCCCAAACCGGACTTAACAGTCCTCAACTGGCTATCATAGCATGATCTGGACTTTACAGTCCTCGACTGGCGATCATCGCCCAAACTGGACTTAACAGTCCTCGACTGGCGATCTTAGCCTGAACTGAACTAAACAGTCCTCAACTGCCGATCATCGCCTAAACTGGACTCAACAGTCCTCAACTGACTATCATAGCCTGATCTGGACTTAACAGTCTTCGACTGGCGATCATCGCCCAAACTGGACTAAACAGTCCTCAACTGGCTATCATAGCCTAATTTGGACTTTACAGTCCTCGACTGGCTATCATAGCCTGATCTGGACTTTACAGTCCTCGACTGGCGATCATCGCCCAAACTGGACTAAACAGTCCTCAACTGGCTATCATAGCCTGATTTGGACTTTACAGTCCTCGACTGGCTATCATAGCCTGATCTGGACTTTACAGTCCTCGACTAGCGATCATCGCCCAAACTGGACTAAACAGTCCTCAACTGGCTATCATAGCCTGATTTGGACTTTACAGTCCTCGACTGGCTATCATAGCCTGATCTGGACTTTACAGTCCTCGACTGGCGATCATCGCCCAAAGTAGACTTAACAGTTCTCGACTAGCTATCATTGCCTGAACTGGACTAAACAGTCTTCAACTGGCGATCATCGCCTAAACTGGACTAAAGAGTCCTTGTTTGGCTATCATAGCCTGATCTGGACTTTACAGTCCTCGACTGGCGATCATCGCTTAAACTGTACTAAACAGTCCCCAACTGGCGATCATTGCCCAAACTGGAATCAACAGTCCTCAACTGGCGATCATCGCCTAAACTGGACTAAACAGTCCTCAACTGACTATCATAGCCTGATCTGGAGTTTACAGTCTTCGACTCGCGATCATCGCCCAAACTGGACTAAACAGTCCTCAACTGGCGATCATTGCCCAAACTGGACTAAACAGTCCTCGACTGATTATCATAGCCTGAACTTGACTTAACAGTCCTCAACTGGCGATCATCTCCTAAACTGGACTCAACAGTCTTCAACTGGCGATCATCGCCTAAACTGGACTTAACAGTCCTCAACTGGCTATCATAGCCTGATCTGGACTTTACAGTCCTCGACTGGCGATCATCGCTTAAACTGGACTAAACAGTCCTCAACTGACTATCATAGCCTGATCTGGAGTTTACAGTCCTCGACTGGCGATCATCGCCCAAACTGGACTAAACAGTCCTCAACTGGCGATCATTGCCCAAACTGGAATAAACAGTCCTCGACTGACTATCATAGCCTGAACTTGACTTAACAGTCCTCAACTGGCGATCATCTCCTAAACTGGACTCAACAGTCTTCAACTGGCGATCATCGCCTAAACTGGACTTAACAGTCCTCAACTGGCTATCATAGCCTGATCTGGACTTTACAGTCCTCGACTGGCGATCATCGCCCAAACTGGACTAAACAGTCCTCAACTGGCTATCATAGCCTGATTTGGACTTTACAGTCCTCGACTGGCTATCATAGCCTGATCTGGACTTTACAGTCCTCGACTGGCGATCATCGCCCAAACTGGACTAAACAGTCCTCAACTGGCTATCATAGCCTGATTTGGACTTTACAGTCCTCGACTGGCTATCATAGCCTGATCTGGACTTTACAGTCCTCGACTGGCGATCATCGCCCAAAGTGGACTTAACAGTTCTCGACTAGCTATCATTGCCTGAACTGGACTAAACAGTCTTCAACTGGCGATCATCGCCTAAACTGGACTAAAGAGCCCTTGTTTGGCTATCATAGCCTGATCTGGACTTTACAGTCCTCGACTGGCGATCATCGCTTAAACTGTACTAAACAGTCCCCAACTGGCGATCATTGCCCAAACTGGAATCAACAGTCCTCAACTGGCGATCATCGCCTAAATTAGACTAAACAGTCCTCAACTGACTATCATAGCCTGATCTGGAGTTTACAGTCTACGACTGGCGATCATTGCCCAAACTGGACTAAACAGTCCTCAACTGGCGATCATTGCCCAAACTGGAATAAACAGTCCTCGACTGACTATCATAGCCTGAACTAGACTTAACAGTCCTCAACTGGCGATCATCTCCTAAACTGGACTCAACAGTCTTCAACTGGCGATCATCGCCTAAACTGGACTTAACAGTCCTCAACTGGCTATCATAGCCTGATCTGGACTTTACAGTCCTCGACTGGCGATCATCGCCCAAACTGGACTAAACAGTCCTCAACTGGCTATCATAGCCTGATCTGGACTTTACAGTCCTCGACTGGCGATCATCGCCCAAACTAGACTAAACAGTCCTCAACTGGCTATCATAGCCTGATCTGGACTTTACAGTCCTCGACTGGCGATCATCGCCCAAACTAGACTAAACAGTCCTCAACTGACAATCTTTGCCCAAACTGGACTTTACAGTCCTCGACTGGCTATCATAGCCTGATCTGGACTTTACAGTCCTCGACTGGCGATCATCGCCCAAACTGGACTAAACAGTCCTCAACTGGCTATCATAGCCTGATCTGGACTTTACAGTCCTCGACTGGCTATCATAGCCTGATCTGGACTTTACAGTCCTCGACTGGCGATCATCGCCCAAACTGGACTAAACAGTCCTCAACTGGCTATCATCGCCCAAACTAGACTAAACAGTCCTCAACTGGCGATCATCGCCCAAACTGGACTTAAAATTCCTCGACTGGCTATCGTTGCCTGAACTGGACTTAACAGTCTTCGACTGGCGATCATCGCCCATACTGGACTTAACAGTCCTTGAATGGATATCATAGCCTGAACTGGACTTACCTAAATCTTTGGATAACCTACTAAAGCCAGGAGACTCCTACATCCGAAAATTTAAACTGGTTGTTTTCACCTTTTTTTTCACTTTAATCAAAAATAGCCTTGATTTGTAAAAGGGTGGTTACTTAAGCATTATAGGTTGCACGTGTTGCCCAAATATTGAAGTCGCCCAAATATTGAAGTCGCCCAAATATTGAAGTTGCCCAAATATTGAAACGAAAAACACGAAAACAACTTGACAGAACATTTTTAGTATTCGTAATTTATTCGAGGAAACATCAAGTTTCACTGAGATCCTATACCTATTCTTGTGCGTTTTTATTAATAAATTTCAAAATTTTATTTTGAAACTAAGAAACATCGAAAAAAAATTTAAAATTAAAGGTTTTTAGAAATAAGAAGTTTAATAGAAACTTAATAATCAACATTTTTGCGCTGTAGAATAAACTGTTGTGAAACGAAAAAAACTTATGATAAATCTATAAATATCTTAAGCTGTTTCAAATAGATAACGTAAATCTCATAACTTAACTGAACACTAAAAAAAATTCAAAACATTTGTTCAAAACTTTCATCAATCGTAAGAGAGTTTGTAAGAAGAATCTTGCTAGATTCTTATTATAGATTAAACTTGGCATTCTGATTTAATTTTTGTTTTCAAGTCCCATTTAACGACCGATCCGATAATGATCTTACAAGTTACAAGTAAAGAACTTGAGTTGATCCTATTTTATTGTTTTCATAACATATTACTGGAATAATAAAAAACTATCTTTTTTAAAGTTTCAGATACCATGTTATTTGAAATCTTTTTCAGTTAGGACGTTATTGGTTCCGCAGCATTTTCGTTGAATGATAAAAATCTTGATTTTTCTAATTTAATTCTAACGTTTGAAAATATTGAAAAAATATCTTTTATTCACATTTTGTTAGGTTTTTCAACTTAGGTAATATAACCAAAAAAAACATTTTTTAAATATTTTTTTAAATTGTAGTTCACCCCAGTTGCTACTCAACTATTTAATTAAGAAGCTTTTCCCACCAACAGAAGCAAAACAAAGTTGATGTAAAATATTTCAAAAATAAACAAGTTGTATAAAAAGTTTACGTATCCATTTCAACACGACCTATTTGAAGATTGCAAGTGCAAGCATTAACCATTCTCGGAAAAACCTATTTCTTCATTCTGACAGAAACCGGCTTCGAGTTTCCTGTTGCACACTCGGAGACGATAAATTTTACCTGTGTACCTTTTACCTTAGGATTGTTTATCGTATGGCTAATGGCATTTTCCAGCAGAAAAAAAACACCAACTCAATTCATCAAATAAATTCCTTACAGTGTTCATTTCCACTTAAATTTATGTTCCTAGCTAAAATAAATTAAAAGTTACTATTTAGAGGTAGCTTAAAACCTATGAAGTGGAGTAAATTGATAAATTTATTTGAAATATGTACTGGAGTTAAATCCCTGAACTAGAAATTTAATTCTTTTTCAAATCAGAAAAAACGTAACTCAGATAAAATTTCACTACCAAAGTACAGGATCAACAGTTACTGTTGTAAGTAAATCCTAAACTTATGCGGTCACAGAAAGATTGATACTTTTTCAAAGCATAAGAATAGAGGTCGTTCGTATTTCATCCTGTGTTTCTTACTTGATGTATCCACAATGACTTTTGCATCAAACCATCCACAAAGACACACCCTTAATCCTAAGCTGCTATTTGTTTTTTTTTTCCTCTCATTCACAGTCGGCGCTTGTAACAGAGAGAGTCACTCCTTGAAAATATTAACCAAACTAGAATGAATATATCCCATTCTAATAGAATAGAATAAGTTGCACGTTGTTGGCCTCATCACGATTACTTCATTGATGTGGGCGGAGTAGAGAACAAAAGATAGTTTGGAGCTTAGGCGAAACTGAACCAAAAAAAAAAAATATACATGTTGAGCATTTTCCCGGTTCTTGCTACTTAGTAGTAAAAACAAACTGGTGGTGGATGAGTATTTCATTGTGTGTTTTTTTAGAAGGAGCAGAACAAATGATGGAAAAGTTTGTACGGAAACCAGTACCAGAAAACGTGTAAGAAATGGAAGCCTCTGAGCAGTGGATTCAATGATGTAATTCACCTTTGTCTCACAATGATGAACGAAGTTTAACGTGTTTGCTTTTTTATCTTTCTTTTCATTTCAGTTTTGCTGCTCAAAAAACTACGAAAAGATCTTTTTCTGTGAGGTTTTCAAAACTTATTTTGATTTTTAGTTGCTGCAAACATGGGGTCAATTTTTTTTCTTTTTAATTTTTTTAAACGATGGATTCACTTTTGAAAATAGGTTAATTTTAATTTTAAAAAAAAATGTTTATAAATGTTTTTGGAATCATAATTTATTAAAACCAATTAATTCCAAATAAAGGATTTAGCTTTGAATCCAACACTCTTTAAGTTTGCAAGTAAAATTTGCTTTTGTAAAAAAGTTACTGAAGGTTTCTTCCTTGTTCTGTAAAGCATAAAATGTTTGATCAATTTTAAAAAGCTATGGTCTTTATCTATAAATCTAAAATCACTTAAAAACTTTAAAATAAAAAAAAATAGTGCATGTAAAATGTCAGAAGCAATTATGAGTTTATCTTTGTAATTTTCTAAATATTGTTCTTTTTTAATTAAGTGAAGGATTCTCTAAAATTTTAGATCTAGAAAATCATAAGTTATCAGTTTGGGTTTGTTTAGAAATAATCGATCATCGATTGATTTTAATCGAACTGATAAATTATCAATCATTGAAATGAGATTTCAGGCAAATTACAGGTAATTAAACAAAAAATTACACTAATTTTGTTTGCAGTACGACAAATTTCTTGTTAATTAGTTAATTTTGGGTAGAAATTTACTCAATAAATAATTCTCTGGAGCCACTATTCTTCATATTTCAGAGCCTATCAAACTTTCATGAAAAATTTCCTGAGAATAGTACCATTCTGAGAGCCGTTTTTAATTCAGTTATAATCTATCCATAAAAAAAACTACAAACAGATGATGGAAAAGAAATCGAAAGGAATTTAAAGTAATAAAATTTACTACTTCTTATGCTGTCTATACAATATATTTCAGTACCTAAAATTATTCGTTTTCTTTTCAAATTTAAAAAACTTGCATAAACCATAATTAAATTTAAAAAAGTTTAGATAAGTACACCCTACCTAAATTAACACATGTTTTTCGAGAACCAGCCGATTAAACGGGTTTTTTTTTCTTTCTCTCGAATTTTTATTCTTGATACCTGATATATGGCTTGGGATATGCTATCCTTAAAAATGGTTTAAATATTGAATTTAAACTAAAATGATTTAGTCCAGCCGTGAACCGTGTGAAGGATTTCAGACCGTTATACTTTTAAATATAAATTTCGTTTTAGGAGTAACTCTCTGGAGCCACTCTCGCTTGAGACATCTTCACTGATGAATCTGACTTATTGTATTGAATCAAAGCAATCGAAAGATTGAAAAATCAGAACGGTCTCTCGATAAATCAGGACACCTAAAGGGTGATCGGTCAAAATTTGGTCAATATCAACTTGACGTATTTCTTTCAATTTTGCATTTAAGAAACCTGAACACCCCTCATTTTGAATGTGTGTGTGTGTGTAGAATGTTGCTCCTATTTTAATTTTGGAATTCACTCTTCAGTTGTCAAAATGCCGTCCAAGGAAGATGAGCAGCGTATCAAAATTTTGGTCGCGCATCGCGAAAATCCGAGCTACTCGCATGCAAAGCTGGTAAAATCGCTAAAATTTGCCAAATCAACCGTTACAAATGTAATTAAAGTGTTTGAGGAACGTTTGTCGAAAGCCAGGAAGTCTGAATCGGGGGGAAATCGAAAACCGGAAGAGGCTGAGACGACAAAGAGAGTTGCCGGTAGTTTCAAGCGAAACCCTAACCTCTCTCTTCGAGATGCTGCAAATAAGCTGGGTGTATCGTCAACAACCGTGAATCGAGCCAAAAACGAGCCGGACTGTCGACTTACAAGAAGGTAGCGACTCCAAATCGCGATGATAAACAAAATACGATGGCCAAAGCGCGATCCCGGAGGCTGTACACGACGATGCTGACGAAGTTTGACTGCGTGGTAATGGACGACGAAACCTACGTCAAAGCCGACTACTAGCAGCTTCCGGGACAGGAGTTTTATACGGCAAAAGGAAGGGGAAAGGTTGAAGATATTTTCAAGCACATGAAACTGTCAAAGATCGCGAAGAAATATCTGGTTTGGCAAGCCATCTGTACCTGTGGCTTGAAAAGCATCATTTTCATAGCTTCCGGGACTGTCAACCAAGAAATTTAGGGTACTTTTGTCCATAACGCCCATACGGGGTAAAACGCCAGCGACTATATTTTGTTAAATTTTGAAGATTTGCGAAGTTTTTAGTGGATTCTTTGCATACAAAAGGGTTCCTTAAACCGATACCTTGTAATTTTAATAAAAATGGTTACCAGATATTCATTAAAACACGAATAATAAATAAATTAAATTTTGAGGTGGCTATCCATCACTTAAGCTGTAAAAAATGATCAAATGAATTAGGCTTTTACACCAAGATAATTGCTTAAAATATCCGCGCCATTGATTTTATTGAAAGTTCAAATTATATATTTGAATTATCAATTGATGAAAAACTGTGCTAAATTGTTGTTTTACGGTAAACTGAAGACATATTAAATTTTAGATATCCGATCAAAATGCCCCCATGAATTTATGGACAAATCGCCCTCCTCTCAAGGTGCTGTTCGGTAAGATGTAAACAAAACCACGTGTTTTATTCTAAATTTTGAAGTGCAGTTTTCCATGAATACAGACCGATTATCGAAAAGATATATCGATCTTCTTCTTTGCTTAGTCCTAAATTATCATTTGGATGCATAATAATTATAACTTTCTATCGGATTTGAGTAAAAAACGTGCACAGAAAATCGAATCGGTTCACTAAATTTGTCGCCAAAAGCAGCAGAAAAGTTTGGTTGAAACTGACACAGTTCAAAATAAAGTCAAGAATTTCAAAATTTTTCATTTTTTTATTGGGAAATGTTAACAAACCATTTGTTTTTATGTGTAGATAAACTTGGAAAAAAATATTTTCTGCACTTTTATCCGAATCAAATAACAGAATTAATTTATTTTCACTGTGAATATTGTGTTGTTTTCGAGTCGTTTTGATCCAATGTTTTGGAGCATCATTTGCCTACACTGGGGCGTTTAACATCCAATGATTTCAAAGGTTGCTTTTAAAGGCGTTTGTAAAAAAATCGAATATTTTCATAGTTTTTACAATAAAAAGTAATATTTTTGACAGAATATGAGTAGAAGATAGAAATATGAAGCACATGTTGCAATTTATTCGGGTGTTCAGCTTACGTATTCAGCATACTCGGTCATTTCCCTTAGCAGGTGCATATTCCCCCGAAATACCCTACGTGAAAGAGTGTTTGATTAAACGTCTGCTGCCTTTCCTGAAGAAACACGGTTGTTCCGTACTGTTTTGGCCGGATTTGGCATCTTGCCATAATGGTAAAAAGGCCATGGAGTGGTACGCCGCCAACAACGGGCAGGTGACTCCCAAGGACAAGAACCATCCCAACACGCCAGAGCTCCGCCCAATTGAGAAATACTGGGCTATTGTCAAGCGGAACCTAAAGAAGACCAAAAAAACTGCTAAGGACGAGCAGCAGTTCAAGACAAACTGGATTTCTGCGGCGAAGAAGGTGGACAAGGTGGCTGTACAAAATCTGATGGCAGGGGTTAAGCGTAAGGCCCGGCAATTCGGATTTGGAAAAGCGGAAGCTTAACTGAATATTTTTCCTGAATTTTATACTAATTAAACATGAAAAAGAAATTTAATTTGATTTTTTAAATAAACGATTTCGCCGATTTGCACGCGTTTTCCCTTGACCAAATTTTGACCGCATCACCCTTTACTGAACCGATTTCTATTAACTTTTTACCAATGAATTACATACTTAAAGTCTCAAGATTTTGTTTGTAACTTTATTGATAGGTTTCAGCATTTTGAACTAGATATCAAAAAGTAGGGGTAATTTTTGTTGAATGATATTTTTACTTCAATGTTATTTTCTAACGTATTCACATGGCGCAGAAAAATGGTTAAAACTGCACAGTAATTATTTATTTTTAAATTTTCATATTCGGTCTAGCGGTCGCACCTTCGGCTAAATTAAAATTCTTCGTATAGCTGAACATTGTTTCGGGTCGCCTTTCAGTATGCAACCAGCTTTTGTTGATTTGATGCCTTTCTTCTTCAAGGTTTTTGCATGTAGTTTGGCGTCATGAATTGGAAAGGGAGAGCAAGACCCGAATCACAGTGAAAGTGCGACGGCGAACTGCGACGAACTGAGATCACCAAAACCCCGAAGAGTTTCTAAAGACTGTTCGGGATTAAAGTATTTCCGATTGCGATCAACGCCCGATATCGCTTTCCCTGAACTGAGGGTGCACATTTTGGACCGGGTACATATTTTGGACAACCTTTAAGCCTTTTTTTTCCAAAATTTCCCTCATAAATCATTTTAATCATGAAAAATTTTGAACAAATGTAAACAGTTGAAGCTACTTCTTAGGATTCTAATCATAACCAATATTCTATTTAAGTAAAATGATAAGGAAAAGGAATTTAAAAATAAAGTTTAAAATTTTCACAGATGCGATTTGTTGTCAATTTTCCCAACCTCTTCTTTAGACGGGGTTTATATCTCGTCTCTTCTACCTATCCAAATTTTTTTTTTCTCGAAAATCATCCCTGAATGCTTATAGCTTTTAGACCAAACTGTCAATGATTTTTCATGGACTAATACTTAATAATGACTAAATAAAAAATTGATGAATTTGACTTTTTTCATGTTTTTAAGCTTTTTTAAGCTGTAGCTTTTGACAACCTGCTTATCAAACAGTTGAAATTAATGTAGATTGCAAACAGGCTTCATTATGCTCATCTTGACCAAAAGGAGACAGTGAACTTTTTCGCTCCGAATAATTGTGAGTCTTTTTTTAATGAGCATTTCATCCTCTGCTGCTGAGAGAGTGGGGAGAATTTTTTTCTCAAACGAATGATCACTCTTCTCCTGACAGAGTGTTGGTGTGTGACTCTGAAAACACTTAATCAGTGCTACGTGTGATCAGTGAAATGAATAGCGATCGTTGATTTATCAGCCAGTTACTGAGAAGCTAATGAAAATTTCTCTTAGCGAGAATGAGATTGGGTGACTGTGTGATTGAAATGCTCTCCAACAAAATGTGGGCTGCTTGATCGTTTTAAGTGTGAGAAAGCATATTTCTCCCAGGCCTTTGACGAGGGATGAGAAAAACAGAGCCAAAATCAAGAGAATCGAAGAAGCCTGACTGCAAGCCCATTTCATGAGAACGTGCCATGGAGTCAATTTTCAAGAAGTTTTCTGCATAGCTGTGATGAATTTAACAACTACAAACATGTTCATAGTAAGAAAAAAAAATCTTGAAAACTAGTTTGCAAAGCTCGAAAGATAGTTCAGGAATTAATTAACGTTAACAAACCAAACTTGACTACAAGAATAACAAATCTCGCGTGAGCTTCTATTACGTCGTATGAAACATCTTAAAAATTCACAGAAAACTGCTTCAAAAGTTATCACAACAACTTTAAAATTTGTATTTCACATATGAAATATGTTGTCCAGACTACAAATATTCAAATTCAACCCCTGCCATCAGATTTTGTACAGCCACCTTGAAGAAGGTGGACTTCACCGCAGAAAGCCAGTTTGCCTTGAACTGCTGCTCGTCCTTAGCAGTTTTTTGGTCTTCTTTAGGTTCCGTTTGACAATAGCCCAGTATTTCTCAATAGGGCGGAGCTCTGGCGTGTTGGGAGGGTTCTTGTCCTTGGAACCACCTGCACGTTGTTGGCGGCGTACCACTCCATGGCCTTTTTACCTTAATGATGATAAATCCAGCCAAAACAGTACGGAACATCCGTGTTTCTTCAGGAAAGGCAGCAGACGTTTATTCATACACTCTTTCACGTAAATTTCTTGGTTGACAGTCCCGGAAGCTATGAAAATGCAGCTTTTCAAGCCACAGGTACAGATGGCTTGCCAAACTAGATATTTCTTCGCGAACTTTGAAAGTTTCATGTGCTTGAAAATATCTGCTACCTTTCCCCTTCTTTTTGCCTAAAATCTCCTGTCCCGGAAGCTGCTTGCAGTCGGCTTTGACGTAGGTTTCGTCGTCCATTACCACGCAGTCAAACTTCGTCAACATCGTCGTGTACAGCCTCCGGGATCGCGCTTTGACCGTCGTATTTTGTTAATCATCGCGATTTGGAGTCACTATCTTCTTGTTAGTCGGCATCTCGGAGAGAGAGGTTAGGGTTTCACTTGAAACTACCGGCAACTCTCTTTGTCGTCTCAGCGGCTTCCGGGTTTCGATGTCCCCCCGATCCAGACTTCCTGGCTGTAACGATTGATTTGGCAACTTTTAGCGATTTTGCCAGCTTTGCGTGCGAGTAGCTCGGATTTTCGCGATGCGCGAGCAAAATTTTGATACGCTGTTCTTCTTCCTTGGACGGCATTTTGACAACTGAAGAGTGAATTCCAAAATCAAAATAGGAGCAACATTCAAAATGAAGGGTGTTCAGGTTTTTTAAATGCAAAATTGAAAGAAATACGTCAAATTGATATTGACCAAATTTTGACCGTATCACCCTTTAAACGATGAATTAAAAATAGCACCTTATTTTTAAACCATTTTTTAACGATGTGTTGAACCATTAAAAAATATGAGCGAAATCGAGGTAAGTTTTCAAAAAAAAGTTACCACTACATTTTGAGATACATCTCGAAATTCTTTGATTTTGAAGGAAATAAGCTGTACAAACTAAAACTAGACACTTCAAGTAATTCAGCAAGGCCAAGTTTGTGAAATTTGGATCAGTGGTTGACAAGTTACACAGCGGTTTGAACTTTTAATACCGATCATTTCTGAAGGTTGGTCATTTGAGCGTTAAAATTCTCTTTTTGGTACAAAAATCAACAAAAATGTTAGCAATTTTTTTTTACTGAACAAGAAAAATTTACAAAACGAAAAATTTATCAAAATTGTTGATTGAAATTGTGTTGAAATTGTGTTTAATTTAAAATATTACGGTAATATTTTTCTGTTGTACCTCGTAAATGTGCATTTTTTTAACGGATTTTTAGCTATTTTAACACTTACCCTCGTGCAGGGTGACTATGGGTCCAATATTGATGTTATTAAATAGTGGACTGTCATCAAGCCAAAGAAAAAAAACACAATTTATATCTTATTTCTTTCCTTTTAATTATTTTTTTCGCATCATTGTCAGTAGTATCGAATAGATAAATCCCTTGTATTACACGAGTAAGTAAAAATCAAGAACTCCTCATTGTTTCGCATTTCCTTTTCATTATCGGATGACCTATCAACAAATACATTGAACACATGTTTTATCTTTAAATTACGCCAGTTTCGAGGGAGCACACGATTTTTTGTGGCCCAACTGCCGTAATGATTCGGTTTGTCTTGAAACTTGATCTGGATTTTTTTTTTGTTTTTTTGAAACAGATGCCAAAAACAACGTAACGACTGAAAATTTTCCGAAAGAACAAATTTAAACATTTTTTTCGGAATTTTAATAGTAAAAATAAGATTCAAACTTTGTCTAAACTTTAACAAAAAGAACAGAGACGGTTCAGTTGCCTTTCAACAAAAAACGGATACAAAATAATTTGCTTTCACTATTTTTCTTAAAACTTCGACATACAAATACAAAGAATCGATTTACGCGGTTTCCGGTTTCCACCTATTCAAATAACAATATCTTTAAGCCATGATTGTGCCAGATTTTCAGATTGTTGATTGATTGATTGATTGATTAATTATGTTTGTGTGTGAGTTTATGTGTAGCAAACAAGAGAGACTATGTACTGTTTGGCGAATTTAGTCCATACAAATAGATATTCAATTCATAAGAATTCACAACAGCTTGATTTGCCTTTGATTCTGGGGGAATGCTTCACCATATCGAGAATTGGTTTGGTTTATTTTTTCTTCCTATTTTTCGTTCGACTATTTTTACTGGAACTAATCTATGGACACGAATTTGCGCTAGTTAATTTGTTTTTGTCAAATTTACCGGGTTTTGTGTTGTTTGTCACTTTTTTTATTACCTTTTATTTTACTTGTTTGTATAATCATAAGAACTTTTCTGTGTTGATGACGCTACACGTGAACTTTCTGTGTAGCTCATAACTTTATGTTGAGTTTTATTTTTGGTGTGTTTGATGTAAGAGATTCTATGTGATGGTGACTTTGAACATTAAAAGAGGTTCAACCTTTTGTAATTGAAAAAAAATCCAAAATGAAAGCATACATTAAGAAACAAAATAAAAAATCAAATTTAGTAGGGCAAATTAAACGATCAAAGCTATATTTCCAACTCCTGGTATCAAACAAAAATTCTTTGTCAAAGATACTTATGTTTTTAACAGTGATGAACACACAGAATTTCTGAGAAATGTAAACCTGACCTTATTCCAAATGAAATTAAAAAAAACATCAACACAGTTTCGATTTAAGATTTCCTGACACAAATCCGCAATTCTAAACATAATAATTTATAAAATAAGATCGAACTGTTAAATTTGCAGTTGAAAGTTTTAGTGCCAGCTTTCAAGCCCGAAATTATCAGTTTTCATTTCTAAATTCTCAATTTTCAACCCTCGATTCTAATTTTCAATTCTCAATAATCGATTCTCAGATCTTGACTTCAATTCAAAATTCTGAATTCTAAATATTCTACTTCAATTCCGAATTCCTAATACTCAATCCTAAATTCTCGTTCGTTTTATTTTTGATTTTTTCAATATATTTTTTATATAATTTTAAAATTGTAAATCTGAAAGATATTCAGATTTTCATTTTTCAAATAGCTTCAAACTTATTTTTGAATATGACAACTTAACAACTTTTAGTTTAAAAAAAAATATTTTTAATTTTTTTTTTTTTTTAAATATGCGACTTATCCCATTTTCCTTTTTAACCGTTTTATCCATTTCATTGTTTTTTAAATATTTTTAAAATTATTTCATTTTTCATTAACAATTTTTTAAATCTCAATTTGAATAATGTATTACAGAACTGGAAAATTGAAACTTCTATTGAGAAATTTAAAATACTAAAATTTAGTTGTCTTTTCTAGTATCAACAATTTCCCAATTTTCTTCAGTTGATTTTTTTGGTCTGAAAATAAAAATCTTAAATCGAATTCTGAACTCCTAAAATTTTCATCTGATTCTTAAAATAAAAAAAATTGGATTCGTCAACCAAATTTCCATAACAATTTATTTTAAGAAAATAAAATTTTCACCATAAGTATACAATCGACGGAAAAAAAAAACAAATTCTAGCAACCTTTCTCCGTGACAGACGTTTGATCGTGTGTCTCTGCTACCATCGGGGGTGTGCGTCCTCGATAATGATTCACGCTCGAATCCGCCAGGTGGCAGTTCGATCGTCAAAGATATTTAACGGATTTAAGAAAACGTGCTTCTCTGTCACTTGTTGTCACTTAATTTTTAGTGAATTTTTGAAAATTACACCTAAAAGATGTGTGCTGATTTCGATTGAAATTTCCCGTTAGTAAATGCCGGTTCTTAATTCTACTCCCATTTTTGAGAGGTTCATTCATGCGAATGTGCGATAACTCTTGTGTTGTTTCCGAATCCCCGTTTTCGGATTCACTGGTGGTTGAGCAATGACTTTCTTCTTTAGGTTTTTGTTTTGTTGCACAATATATGTTTCTAAATAATAAACGTACATTGTAATGGAATGTTTTGTGTGATTTCATTTCGTGCTTGAGAACGTTGTTTTTTTTTTCTTAACATAAAGACTAGCTGAATTACGTTTCCTTTTTTTTCTTTTTAGTTATTTTTTTCACTGGTCTCGTTCTCAGCTTTGATTGACCATCAACAAGGTCTCGTCTTATACTCTAATATTCTACACGACTCCACGTGCAGTTTGATGAATTATACTTTCCTTAAAAATCTAGTGAAAGATTGCGTACAAAAATGAATTGTTAATACTTTCTTGCTTACTGACGGTCGAGTTTTCGATTGTTACCCTTATAGAATTTAGTTTTTAGTTCAACCATACGGCTTAAAGTTGTAGTAGGTAGAGCTTTTTTCTTGCAATAATATTATAACCTAGTTCGATTCAGTGTGAGAGAAAAGTTAAAAAACTGCTTTTCGTTTTTAAAGAGACTATTTTCGTACACAACCACGCTCGTGTGTTTTTGTTTTTTTTTTTTTTTGTTTCATAATGTTCCTTCCAATAATTTCTTATTGCCTAGTATACTTGCTGGGTTTACTTTTTCACGTTTTTAATTTCACGTTTGATTTATAAATTAGAACTATCCGTTTTTGGTTGGTTTCACTTTGAAAAATTAAAGTGTGTATCGTACCGGGGTGTATAGTTACAAGGTAAGTGTTCTATTTGGCTTGTTAGCTTACGTGGTTATTCGACGTTCTTTTAGATTGCAATCGAAAACAGGAAATACAGTAAATATTGCTGCATTTTTTTGTTCTAATTTTGGTTTGTTTCTATTGACGAATGTCTCTAAATTTCTTCACTTGTGATGTAGGTTTGTTTTTTTAAGAATTTTTTACACTATTTCTGGTGATGTTAGGCAAGAATGGAAATGTCGAAATTTTATCTTTTATCATTGGCTTCATTTGAACGAGTTCTTCCTGGTTGTGGTGAAAAGATGATCGTTGCGAAGTGATTTCAGAAATTTTCTGTCTTTCAAGAGAATATTTAATAAAACTATTTGTAAATAAAAAAAGAATATTTAATGTGGTATTGATATTCTTTTTTTTTTAATCGGCACTGCAGTCTATTTTTGAAATGATGATTATTTTATTTCATCCAACGTTTCGAGACTAGGTTGGACTTATCCTTAGGGAAAAAATAAAGTCATCTTTATGTGGCTTTTGTGAAGACTAATGTTTGGCACTGTTGTAGATTTTCCTGTTCGAACAATAATTAAAAATAATGACTCTGTTGTGATGTGAGCCTACTTGGTTGACTGATTCAACTCAATCAAAGCAATCGAAAGATTCCTTTTAATTTAACCACGGTAAATGAAAAGTTCATATACCGGTATTTCGATAGCAACTTACTACCTTCTTCAACCAAAAACGCTCACTGAAGAAGGTAGTAAGTTGCTATCGAAATACCGGTATATAAACTTTTCATTTACCGTAGTTGAATTAAAAGGAATCTTTCGATTGCTTTGATTCAAAAATAATGATAAATTTTACTATTTCACAGAACTTTTCAACGGCGATTTTGAAAGATTGAACAAACGGCTTTTTCAAAATGAAGTGTTTAATATTTAATATTTGACATTTTTTTATATTTGACATCTTTTATACTCAAGTTAAAAAATTATCGTTGTTTAAAAGTGCAAGTAAAAAAAGATTTGCTTGGATTTGTCAAGATTTTTAGTCTCAAACACCCGACCAACGGCTTTATGTACACAGTAAATGAAAATAACCGAGTTCGGTAATTCTTTCACCGAAATCCTAACATGTGTAAATCGTTAAACTGTTCGGTAATTTTTTCAGTAAAAAATAAACGATCATCGGTAAATCGATTCTTCACACAAATCTTATCATTTGTCCTCAAGATTGAAGAGAAATAGGGTTAAAGTGCACAACCTATCTCCGTGTAGAAAATCGTGCAATCCCTCAAACCACTTCCAAAGCTCAAGCTCTGTAACTTAGTCTTCTCGATCAGATTATAGACCAGTCATCTGGTCATTTCGACCATTTTTGGTGGTCTTCCTCAAGGGTATTGTCTAATGGTTGTTATTGTCAGATTTCTTTTTTTTTTCTAACGTTCAGGTGTCCAGTCTTCGCTGCTCTTTTTTTTTAATCGGGATTAAAAAACGATTTTTCATCCGATTTGCGATGGCGCACTGTAACTGTCGTTTTGAGTTATGGAATCTATTAGGCAATACCCTTGAGGAAGACCACCAAAAATGGTCGAAACGTCGGGCATTTCACAAAGAAAGTTGTTTGATTGAAATCCAAGACCGAAAAATAGCCAAAAATTATTGAATATATGTAATAATTGTTAAATGTTTACCATAAAAAACTGCATTTTTTCGCTGAAGTTTCAATAAAATTTTTATATGATTTCATCATCATTTCATTCTACGAAAAAGTGTATCGTTCAAGAAATAAATTTTTATATTTTTTTCCAAAATTCATATCCACATGTTCTAAAGAACTTATTTTCAGCACTTTTTCGGTTGCAAAAATTGAACAGTTTGTCAATTTGCTGTCGTAAATATTTCCCAATCCCGCCTTTAGGAGTTTTTTTTTTCTTTCCTGGCAGACATATGATAATTTTTTTTATAAAATTAATAATTCCAGAATGGTGGTAAATTTTAGATCTAGCCTGTCATTGTATATTTATAATCGAAAAACACATGGACCAAAGATTTCTGACGCTAACAAAATGATAATTTTTCGAAAAATAGATTTAATTCCAGTTTTTTTATGGTTTTTAGCTTCTCTTATCAGTAGTTTTTTTACAATTACTTTTCAAACAGTTGCCATTAGTATGGATGGTTAGATTAACATGTTTTGAAATATTCTTCGAAAAAAAGAAAATTAAAATAATGATTGCCTTTGATTTTATGCTGGTTTTAATAAGCCACGTTTAAATGCAAAAAAAAAAGAGTTCGATTGAAAACAGACATGAGGGCTTAAAATTCAATTCTAAATTTCTCGAGAAACTTTAATTGCAATTAATCTCGATTTTGCAGAAAGCATATTAAAAGCCTATCTTTTGGTTAATAAAATACATTCAAATTAACTAGACCAGTGGTGTTCAAATTTTTTTCACTCATCGCTCCTATTCTCAAAATTTCCGAGCTCATTGCCCCCGCTAAGTAAATTTTAGTGTAAATGCTGGCTGCACTGGTAATTAATTTGGTATGCGTTATTAACACTTAGACATTCCTACATGAATTGTATTCTTTATTCTTGGATAATTACGCTTCCACGTAAGATTTCATTCTAAGGTCGTTGAAAATCAAGTTGAGAATAAGTTTCATATTTATTTTTTTAATTGTATGGCAACTATTGAATTAAACAAAATGATGATATGAACAATCCACAAAAATCTTTATTCTGTGGAAAAGCTTCCAAAACTCAAAAAAACAAACTGTTTGTAATTTTTTGAATTTTGCATGTGAAACGCCTAAACCTCACCTCCTCTGAGCCTTTCCAATGCCCCTCACCACACAAAATTGGAATCACTGCTCCATGAAAGATCTAAACGCCCCCTGGAAGCGGTAGGGACCACTTAAAAAACCGCTAAAGTAGTCGATTTCAATTGTATTCAGATGTATTCAAATTTTAGAATCACTCAATTATATTTTTACCAATTATTCTATTTTTTCTACATCTTTGATCTTTCCATTCATCAATATTTTAATTTCTGTCTTAAAATTCTACTTTGAATTTCATAATTCGCCGACATACCAAAAATCAATAAGAGAATGTGAAAAATAGATACGTAGCTAAGAAACTAATGAACCTATATAAAAACTAAAAACTGATTTGATATCCTTTGATAAACCTTTATTTGATTAAGGATCCCTAATTTGCAAAGATTTTGTAGATTTATTTCTACAATTATTAGAAAATTTAATTTAAATTTTTTTTTATATTTCTGACATTAACGTAGAATGTTTAAATGATTTGAATATAAAAGATTTTTATTTATTTAACAACTTTGTTGAAGACTGCACAACGTTTGGCTTTCCAAAATGTTTAAGATTCGTCTTGCTATAAAATTTCCTTGAAATTTTGTCAAATTACTAATAATAAATCAAAAAGAACCATTCTGTTACTTTTTCCTTAGAAATCAAAATTACCTCAAAACTTTTATTTTCAATACATTTGTAACGTTGTAAATTAAAAAAAAAAAAGTGAACAAATCAATCGAATGAATTTTTACCTTTTTTTTTCAAATGATAGCTTGAATCTCAGTAATGAGGGTTGATATAATGAAATTTAATGCATATTTGGATTCAGCAGGTCCAAACCAGTAAGAACCAGATCTTTTTTTACATTTAGGAAAAATGTGAATTTGGTTTCCTTGTGCTATCAGAAATTGATCCTTCATTTCATGATTTTTTTTTAATTATATCTTAAAAATCAATTTTAAAAATGGGAATAATGTAACTATCAAGTAATAAATAATTTTTTTTCCTTTTACTAATACATTCTCTGTAGCAAATTTCTTCAAAGGCTTCAAACTTCATGTAATCCGTACCAGATTAAATAAAGTTAAAAAAAAACTTATGATAGCTTAAAATTCAAGAGTACATCGATGAAAGTAGAGTTCCAAAAGTTCCTGACATCAGAATCACAGTATTTTCATTTCATAATTTAACTTAGATTTAGAAATAAAATTCTTCGACCATAATTCACAATGAAAAATAAGTTTCAAAGGTGATAAAAAACACAATATTTCCAAATCACTTTTCAGAAAAATGCAACAGATAAGTACTTAAATATCAAAATTTTCAAATTAATTTTGAACTCAAAGCAAAGAACATCAAAAACTTATATCAAATATTGATTGAGAAGGGACAGTGTGCAGGACCTCCCTCGTCTTCTTGTTTTATTGGCAGATTTATTGAAAATTTATAAAATCACAACCCCCTCCCATTTCCCCTAGAGTGAGCTCTAGGGCAGCACCTGCTTGTCATTTAGCTCAGTTGGCAAGTCAGCTGCCGATGTTCGCGAGTTCGGACCCAAGAAAAAACATCGAACCCAGTTGAACCGAATAAGTATTTCAATTGTCTTCCAACTGCGCTCATAGATGACACACTTGCTAACCACAAGTTCTTGAGAGTATCCCTCTCATTCTAACGCTTTTTCCACTTCCAGACGTACACTGTATCAAAAAATTGTCCGTACAGCACGTACCTTGAAATCCAAACAATGAAAAAGTGCACTTTTTCAGTCAATAAAAATACTACAATTACATCATTCGCTGCAGAAACTAGTCCTTTTTGTAGATCAGTATTAAAAATGTTTATAAATTAAACCTTTAAAATAATAAAAATCATTTTGTATAGAACGTCCCAAAAACGACGTCAAAAAATTGTCCGTACACTGAGGCCTTTGTCAAATGTTAGTCAAATAAACAGTTATGTGTCAGTCTGTCAAACGCAGAAACATGAGTTGAATCTCAGCAAAGACAATTTCCAGTGGTCTGAGCGATAAATACGGTAAAATGAACGGTATTTAGCGTAAATCAATAGATTTGAACAATTTGTGGATTAAATTAACAGGAAAATGTCTGCTCCTCACAAAACTAATACCCGTTGACATCCGGAAACTGATTGTTGACCTGAAGAATGACGGTAAAAGCTTGTCCTGTACAAAAAGGACTAGTTTCTGCAGCGAATGATGTAATTGTAGTATTTTTATTAACTGAAAAAGTGCACTTTTTCATTGTTTGGATTTCAAGGTACGTGCTGTACGGACAATTTTTTGATACAGTGTATCTGGGCCCATAATCTGTTGAAAATGCAGGTTTCAATGGCTGAATAGAGTTAATCTTTATTTGTCATCTCAGTAAGGTTCTTACGAAACTACACTCTACACTAGCGATCGCTAGGATCCGAGTGGGTTACTCTCGGTGCTATCACTAGTGACGAGATTTGCTGCGATCAATAGCGTGAGTTAATTTTCGACGGCTGAAAGGAGAACTCATGGGATCCAAAACCAGGATCGGTCAGCAAGCGCTGTTGATCATCGAGAGGGTTATTTACTCTCGTGGTGTGCGTGTGGTGCTACGCTGCGGTCAGCATGCGTGAACTCAAAACCAACTGCTAAGAGAGTTTTCTGGCACTTTGGGAAAGGTTGTTTGTGCGACGGTCAGTTGCCAGTCTCACCTCATTGTCGACTCCAGATCCAAAAGCTGGACAACGACTACTATCGGGGATCGAGATTGGAGATGTTCACCACAAAAGTTCATCTTGCGATATTCAGCTACGCTGCGGTTAGCAGGCATCTGCTAATTTCCGATAGCTAGAGGAAGTTAGTGATGTTGCGGGAGAGCTTGAGAGTCGACGATGCTTTTCAATATATTAAATCTGGGGAGGTGTTTGAACTCTTGATTAGGCAACTAGGAACTAGGGATCGCTAGTGTAGAGTGTAGTTTTGAAATGACCTTACTGAGATAGCAAATAAAGATTAACTCTAATCCATCACTGAAACCTACGTTTTCAACAGAAACATTTTCAATACCCGCCGTGGGTTTCATACTGTTCATTACTTCGTTGAACTCTTGATCAAATGTGTCATGACTGTCCGTGACGCTATCGATTAACAAGTCAGTGAACATCAGTCAGTTTTGGAACTACTTGAATTCATTAATCGTTTTAACGACTTTCACAGTAACTTTTCATTTGTCTTATTTCTCTACGGCTCATTTTGAATAGATTGGCTTCTTTTATTTTACGCGAGAATTCATTACTCACCACTTCTTAATTACTTTGTGTGTACCATCTCGATTTTCAAGCTTCCTTGTAGTCTAAGAAATTGAAAACCTTTACTGAATGAGGGATAATTTGATTAAACCTCTAACATTTCCATTCTCGCCTTGTTTGTGCCAAATTCGAATCTAACTGGTTCAGTGCTATCAACAACAACTAAAAAACCACTATCGATAAGTCAGTTCTGTCTTCCTGCGCTCGTATCATTGATTTTAATCCCCACAACCACAACAACAGCTTACGACGACAACAAGACGCACCAGGTAATAGTGTGATCTATTTAGTACTATTTAGGTTAGTTTATCATATTTTAAAAATTTACGTAATTGTCTAACTAAACGACAAAAACGCGGGCGCGATGCATTTCGTTACAACGTCGTGTTCTTATACTTAGATTCCTAATCCCTTCACTCGGGTATACTCACACTCACGGATGTTTCTGTTGTTCTCTAAAGTATTAGTTTTAGAAAGAATGACGCTCATTTTGTTTGGTTAATTTCCTTCATTTAGAATCATATCCGTGGCGGTTTGAAGTGGTGCAGTATCGAACCGGAAGTAGCTGTCGTGGTAGTGCTAGAACCGGAATTCGTAGTTGTCACCAGCTGACTTTGGTCCATCATGTGCCAATCGCCGTCGGAATCGGCTCCCCCTGCCGTCGAGGAACCTTCAGCGCCGTCTAGCTCATCGGCATCGTTAATCGTCAACGATCCGATGTTGTTCTGTTTGCTCAGAATTTTCTTCTCGTCCAACGATTTGGTGGTGAACTCGTGCCATTTCGGATTGAGGCCTCCGACGACCAGAACCGGACATCCGGAGGCCGATGTCGTCATCGTCGTTCCGGTGGGGGCCGAAGTTTGCTCGAAAGACACCGCTCGCTGTTTCCGTATCCGGTGATGTTCTTTGGCAGCTTGCTGTTGTTGATGAAGAAGTAAGAGGTTTGCGCCTCCCAGAAGTTGCTGATTATCTCCGGAGCCACCGGAAGCTCCGGCTCCACTCGAAGACGGTCCACCACCACCACTTTTACCGGAATCGGCTCCTCCGCCGGCACCGGCTCGTTTGTTCCGGAAACTGTTGGACCTGGACGATCCGTTCTCTTTGTTGCGCCGCGAAGAACTCCGATGCAGGTGACCATGGCGAGACCCCCGGCGGCTTGGCCTCTTCACCTGGTGGACCGATTCGGCCGACGCACTCAGACCGACGTTTCCCACTTTTTGTTAATTTTTCAAATTTTTTTTTGAAGATCAAACAAGCAGTTGATCGATCGAGGAAAATACGAAACATACGCAAGTTGGGAGAAAAAAGATGAAAAAGAGAAACATGGAGAAGAGAATGGATTGTCTTTCAAGTATCAGAGGCCGATTGTGCTATTTCACAGACAAACAGGGTAATGCAACAACAAATACTGATCGATAATGGGAGTATGATGAAAAATCCAAAACAAAAACAAATATCAAAACCGAAAAGAGATCAAGCTATTAGCAAAAAAAAAGCTACACACGAAAACCAACTCGTTAAAAGGTAGGAAAAAGTCACACTTTAAAAATAGAAAACAAATCAAGCAAAAATCAACAAAATAAAACGAAATCATCGCAACACATGAACGATCACATGGACTAGACAGTACGGTGCCAGAATATGCAGTACGAGAACGAAAGCTAGCATAATAGTTACAATTATCAAAACTAAACAAAGGTGTATTGATTTTGGGTGTAGTTGAAAGGTGTTCGAAGACACGCGATGAGCCAATTGTAGAAGTATAGATGATGACAACAGAAGAAGAGGAGCACAACAAAGGAGAAAGAGGAAGAAAAAAGAGAAAAATATGGAAAAGAAACAAAGAAAACACATTGTTGAGTAACAATTGTGGATAGTGATTGTTTTTGTTTGTTGTTTAGTTGTTATTTACATGTTGCGATGTTATTCTGTTTCCAAACTGCGATTTATTTTTTTAGAACGCTTTTCCACAATGCAGAATGAAGATGTTTTATGGCTTTCTTTCACGTGGAGTAAGTTTTTCCGGTTAAGTGTTCAAGTTTTTTTTTTCAACCATCGTTGAAATGACTTCCTTCAGAAACACCTACATATTTTTGAGTCGTTTATGGTTATTGCTTTCTTTGATAATAAATGTGAAAAATTGAAGCCTCAAGTGTGTTTCAATATCAACAAAATAATTTCAATTGCAGCTCATACTTATTTCACCGGGGATCAGCAATTTTTTGTATCAATGTTTTAGTAAATATTTTGGTTTCCTGAACTTGAATCTTTTGTCAGATTTTAACTATAATCTCTAGTTATGAAGATATGGCCTTTGGGAAATTGTCAAATTAATCTGTTCTGAGCGAACCAAAAAACCTCCAAGAAAAACAAAACACTAATTTTTAATCAATTTTATCCTCCCCCCAATAAAGAATTCCCAGTTCTCCTACAAATTCTTGTTTCAAAGGTGGAAAATTGAAAATTTCTCGATATTCAAGAAAATTTAATAGATTACCTTGAAACTATTTCTGACATAACTAAAGCATTTTTTACAACTTTGTTCAAAAGTACAAAACGGTCTGACTCCTGTTTTAGAGAATAATAACAAAGTTTAATATGGTTTGAAATAAGTTTTAATTCATATATGTTTTTAATCAAAAAATGAAAAAAGACCTGATCTACCTTATTAAAGTTATAATTGCAAAATCATAGCATCTGGTAACTCTCAATTTCTGATTACAATCTTTTTTGATTGATATTTTTCGGTGAGCGCAAGACGAAATAAAAATGCTGTTTTTTAACGTTTTCGGCCTACTTAACTTTCGGCCATCCTCAGAAAAAAAAAACTTTTTTTGCCGCGTGTTTCCTCAACGGCCGTCATCGTGAGACGGCCGTTGAGGAAACACGCGGCAAAAAAAGTTTTTTTTCTGAGGATGGCCGAAAGTTAAGTAGGCCGAAAACGTTAAAAAACAGCATTTTTATTTCGTCTTGCGCTCACCGAAAAATATCAATCAAAAAAGATTATAAGTACGTGCGGTGATAAAAACTAAACAACAATTTCTGATTACCCTAGATTTTTTGCAAATGATTGAGAATCCATTAAATAAAAACACTCAAGACTCTAAAACAAATAATTTTCATGTTAAAATAATATTTCCGAATATTGAGCGGAAAATCTATCAGTGTTGCTAGTGTCTTTTCATGAAAAAAGAAGCTCTGTTTGGGGCGATATAACTTTAGTGCATTTTAATAAAAATGTTAGAAACGTCACTGGTGAACTGGCAACAAAACACAGACTTCTGACAAGCTAGTACTTAAATTTTGTTGGTCAGAGTTTTTCAGAAATCGGAAGTCCGGACTTCCGAAGTAAAATTTAGTGCTGGCGCGTTAATGTTTTCTTGCTAATCCTACTGCTTTGCCGTCTTTTACAAAGTTGTTGCCAGAGATTTCTACAGTAAGCTCCATACATTGGTATTTCATTTGCATTGCTTGTAAACAAAATATTCAAGAAAAACAACAAACAAATTTTCGCGTTTTCCGCACAAAATTTGGAATAAGATCTCGGGTAAATAGGTACTTAAATCTTATTTTAAAATCTGCGAAAATTCTATCGCTCGTTTTGACCTTTCAAAATTCGAGAAAAGTTGCAAAACGACACACCCTAGTGTAAGCTACGTTGGAGATTTGTTGAACTTATTAATTTAAATAATGGATGTAAGCTAAGCTTTCTAGATTACCGTTTGATGCAAAAATCAATCATTATGATAACTAAAGTTTTTCGTATGGTTTCGCAAGTAATGTGAAAAAATGTTGCGAAAAATGAGATTTTTTCTAATTTTATTTGGTTAACCTGACCGGACCGCACCTTTTCTAAATTTTAACTTTGAAGATACGTACATGCCCGGATAAAACCGGGCAATCTGGCAAGCTTAATGTAAGCTCATGCTTAGGCAGAAACTGCGGTGAATCCGAGCACCCGTGGTGGATTACCGACATACATATATACAACCATAAAATATTTTTATTTTTTTTTCTCGTTTTGCTTCTTCCTCTCCTATTTTCCACCTTTTAATCTTATTCCTTTCTTCTTGTAATCCAATTTCGTTCCTTTTTACACCTAAAAAAGAGGTTGCAAAATTTCAATGCATATCGGAGCTAACAAATTGTGCCAAAGACGGTATGATTGCTTTCTCGTCACTGGCATAAAGACTCGAGTTCTCGGGCACAATGATGCAGGGCCACTACATACAAAAATTCAAGCGAAACAAGAAAAACATTGTATGGAATTTTTATCCTATTGGATAATTCATCCCAGAATATTGAAATATTGAGAACCCATGATTGGAGTAAAAGCTGAATTTTGGGTGTTTATCTTTGTATCTCTATTCCTATTCCTATATTCCTATTCCTATATTCCTATTCCTATATTCCTATTCCTATATTCCTATTCCTATATTCCTATTCCTATATTCCTATTCCTATATTCCTATTCCTATATTCCTATTCCTATATCCCTATTCCTATATTCCTATTCCTATATTCCTATTCCTATATTCCTATTCATATATTCCTATTCCCATATTCCTATTCCTATATTCCTATTCCTATATTCCTATTCCTATATTCCCATTCCTATATTCCTATTCCTATATTCCTATTCCTATATTCCTATTCCTATATTCCTATTCCTATTCCTATATTCCTATTCCTATATTCCTATTCCTATATTCCTATTCCTATAATCCTATTCCTATATTCCTATTCCTATATTCCTATTCCTATATTCCTATTCCTATATTCCTATTCAAATTTTGCAATTCCGATCTTTCCGTTTTATGAGGAATCTTTCGATTTTGTTCAATCATGTCTTCAATGTTTTTCGTTTCAATCTTTTATATTTCTCATAACTGGAATCATTAAAACCTTGAAAATTCTTAAAAATCTTTTTTACTCTTCGAATATTGAAACAATTCGAAGAGTAAAAGAAGAGTAGAAAAGGCTTCTCATCTTTCATTGTGATCCATCTTACAATTTAATTTTTTTTTATCTTTCTCAGTGTTTTATATCTTATGTACCGTAATACGGGGTAACTTTGATCACCGGGGTAACTTTGACACCCAATATTTTTTTGCATATTATCATCAATAACTCAGTCTATAGTTTTGAAAACTGTTTTGTGTCCTTTATGATCAAGCAAACACGTTAAAACAGTCAAAATAGAGACTGATCTATGTAACCCCAAAGCATCAAATTCAAAACAGAGACGAAATCGATTTTTTAATCAAATTAAATGTGGTCGAATAAATTTCTGCAACCATGTTTTATGTTCATTGGAGTCCAGCACTGATTACGAAACATATGAAACATGCCACAATCCCCATAACAGAAAAAATAATCGAAAAATACTGAAAAAAGTGATCAATATTACCCCGGATTACGGTAATCAATGAAATGTTTTATTTTTCTAGAAACTCACTCGTGACAACCGAACCAGATCCGGATTGAAGACCACGTGGCAAATGCACACAAAAACAGAGAGTCTCGTCGATGACCGAGAATGTCGATTCGTTTTTGTTTAGGAATCGACGAAAAGAGAATTTGTAGTGTGAACTGAAATTGTTGCCAGTTGCACAGATTGGAAATCATAAGTCAAGTGTTTCCAAAATGACAAATGGATAATCCCATCACTACAGATGGATCAATCACTATTGTAACCTGACCTATATACATGACTTGACGAGAATAAAGATGATTTAACCCTAATCCGCTCTTAAGTGTCAAAATGACACTATCGGAAGTTTGGCGGCTTGTAACTATATTCGGGTTCATCCAAATAAAAAAAATCTTCTGGGACCATCAATGAATTCTTGAAATCTTTAATTTTGCATCTTTCCATTTTTTATGGACGCACCCTGAAAGCCCAGGAAAAAAGTCCCTAATTAGACCTTGAGTGTCAATTTGACCCTCATTGCTTAAAAAGGCTATATCTCTCGTTCTTAACCGATTTTTACAAAATTTATAGTTTTGGAAACCTCGTAATGTAACTCAAATATAGCTTTCAGACATTATTCACATAAAACAATTCAGTTTTCCGTTAAATAAAGTCTAAATGAAACAAAAAATCCGAAAAAAAAATATACTTCGGAAAGAAGACTGTACATCAGCTACGGAATGCTGAAAAAAATTCACTAACTGTCCAAGAAAGCTGAAATTAGAAGCAATACGTTGCACATAAGAATATATATTTTTTTACATATTTTAAAATCATGACCACAAAGAAATGTAAAAAAGGGGGGTAAAAACCGTGCTTTTCAATAAATAACCGTCAAACAGACAAAAACGCATTGCGGAAATCTTGAGTTAATATACTCAAAATCCAGGGCAAAGTTGAATTTAAGTGCAAGAAAATCTGAGAAATTGCAAATTCACAAAAGTTTCACAGCTATCTTCGAAAATTCGTCAAAAAATCTGTGTTTCGTATTTGGACAATGTTCTTTTCAAAATTTGTCTGGTGTGACTTAACAATTTTGACAGTTCATATATTGAAAAGCACGGATTTACACCACTTTTTTACATTGTTTGTGGTCGTAATATTAAAAAATTGAAAAAAAAAAAATTTCCTTAGACTCCTCTCTTAGACAGTGAGTAATTTTTTTGCATTCCGTAGCCGATCTACAGTCTTTTTTTCCGAAGCATGTTTTTTGTTAGACTTTGGATAACGGAAAACTGAAGTGATGTATGTCAAAAAAGTCTGAGAAACATATTTGAGTTACATTAAGAGGTTTTCAATACTATAAATTTTGTAAAAATCGGTTGGGAAACAAGATATATTGTTTTTAGTCAGGAGTGTTAAATTGACACTCCTGAGACTGTTTGGGAAATTTTTTGGGACGGATGAGGATTAATATCAGTTTCGGATACAAATAGTATTCCTTACCTTGTATATCACAACAATTTTTAAATCATTCTTGAGAACTTTTAATTTTTATCAACTTTTTAATTCTATTCATTACAATTATTCCAGTCTTGAAATTCTGAATCTGATCTGAAATTCTGATCTTTAACACATTTTTTTATATCTACTCTACATTTTTTTTTTGTTTTCTTCAATTGCAACGTTTTGAACTTAAGAAATCCTCCTCACTCTTGAATCATTTCTATCTTTCAGATTTTTTTTCAATCTGACTGATTCAAGAAATTGACAACTGAATCAAAGTAATCCAAAGATTCCCTTTAATTCAATCACCGTGGTTGAATAAAAGGGAATCTTTCGATTGCTTTGATACAGTAGAACTATTCAAGTAGGCTCACAACACATATTAGAGTGAAATCGACCACATTTTACTTTAAAACATGAATTAAAACCTCATAAATGTTAAAAAAAAATCACTAAAATACAAAAAGCGAATAAATTTAATAATTATTATATTTCTTACAATACGGATGATCATCTAAAATAAAATAAAAAAATTAACATGCAGGGAGGCCAGCAAGTTTCCATATTCAAATTCCCGTTTTTTTCCCGGTTTTCCCGATTGAGATTTTATAGTTTTCCCTGTTTCAAAATACCATCAAGTCACCATTCACCGCCCAGACACCATTTACCGCCCAAAATCACCCTTTTGTGTGTATTTCGAAAAAACTGGAATTTTTTCTCCAAAAATAAGACCTGTGTTCTGTGTCGGCATCTTTGTTCGACCATTTCATTGAAAAATCATCACTTAATTATGCTAACTATAGCCAGAAATAAAATATTTGGTTTTTCGTTTCCGGTCAAATTATTGAATTCGACGCCTGTTAGCGAACTAAGCATAACTGTGCTCCTAGGGAAAAAAGGGGTTTTGTTTACTAAATAGTACCTATTTGTCCTACAATCGACTTGAAGCAATAGTTTGATTTTTGTAGAATAGATTTGCATCGGAAAATTTTCGATTTTTTCAATAGTTGTTGTTTTTTGAAGCCTTTAGCGATGGGCGGTAATTGGTGTATAAATAAAAGTGTGGGTTCCTAATTACCGGTCACGCACAATTTCTTTGTTTTTAACGCATGTATTGTGTCAAAAGTGTAAATTGTAAGAAGCATTTAGTTTGTTTACGTTAGAAAATGATGTTTTATCGCTGAAAGTAACCGATTACTTGAGGCTGTTTGCCGGGAATCATCATTTTGTCAGTCAACGCACTTTGTTAAAATTTGTACAAAATTTGCGTGAAAGATTTCACAAAATGTATTCTCTCAAAATCCAAAATATGGTTTTGACAGCTCGTTACTTGGACAATATTAAAAAGAACAGTTTCCGTGTTGTTAGATAGTTTTTCCTTAAGAAAACATTATCGATACTCGAAAAAGTCGAGTGGGCGGTAATAGGGCCAGTTGAACACCTTAACGTTTAGTTAATTATTTTTAAAAGCGTATATTTTTCGCATTCCACTAAATTTTTTTTTCAAAGTAGAGCAGTTTTGAGATGTATTGGAAAAGAAAGCGAATAAAAATCTGCCGTCGTTTTTTTATTACACATGTTTGAAGTTGAAAAACCGCTTAACTGGGCGGTAGATGGTGACATGATGGTACGCAAATAAATATGTTTATCAGGTTTTTTGACCGAAAATGAAGATATTTTTATGCAAGTTGGACGTAAAAGTATGGAAGGACTTAATTTTTTTTAGTTTGATCTTAGAT
This sequence comes from Uranotaenia lowii, assembly GCF_029784155.1. Lineage (NCBI taxonomy): Eukaryota > Metazoa > Arthropoda > Insecta > Diptera > Culicidae > Uranotaenia > Uranotaenia lowii. The sequence goes on along the minus strand of NC_073692.1, from coordinate 382,350,883 downwards.
CTCAAAGGTTATCCAGAATATGGTGATGATAATACGGTAAGAAAATAATTTTAGTAGTCTTATCCTTGACCGAAAATTGTTACCTTCTCTTCAGTTTTTCACACCATCTTCGTCAAAATGCTTTATTTTTATTATTTAGATGAGATAAATTATACTTTTGATATGATGTCATGTATATAATACTTTTAAAAATTTCAAGTTGAATTACTGAATTTTACTGTAGAAATCTTGCTTCTGAATTTTGAAATTTGAAACATAACCAATAAATTTCGTATTGAATAACTTATTTTCATTATTATTAAAATTTCAATTCCAATTTCTGGCATTTATTTTATTTTCGGAAAAAGATGTCAAAATTTAATTTATAGCTTGACTACTGATTGATATTCTGATATTTTTCTTTTAAAGTTCTTAAAATAGATTCCGATTAACCTTATTAATGCAAAGCAATCTGAAATTTTATATCGATTCTCATATTGAATCATTTTTTTATTGTATACCTTTAAATTTTATTTTAGAATGCGCTGAGTTCTAGATGCCTAAATCTATTTACCTAAACTTGATAAATTCATCTAAATTCTTAGTCTGAATTTTCAGTCCTATCCCAAAAGTGTATGTTTTATTTATCAATCAAATGAAAACTTGAAATTTGGTTATGAGTATTTTTGAATTTTGATAAAGGTACCGTAAGCTCAATTGAAAATAGCTGAAAATAAGTTAAGTCACGTCTAAAAAAAGGTTCAATTTATTTAAAACAGCATTTGATCATAAAATCTCTGTAAAAAAAGCTATTCAGAAAACTAATTGACCGAGTTAGGATTAATAACTGAACTCCTGATGCAGATTCGACCATCATCAATTCTTAATGAATGTATAATAATTTCAGTTATAAGATAAATGTTAAGCTTAAATAAATTTTAGTTTTCGAGATGTGGATTCAATCGAAACTGTCTGATTTCAACGTATGAATCCACATCACTCAGAATGAAAAAGTAGCAGCATTCACTGCAATACCCAATATGCGTTAGCTAAAGAATAGTTTATGATCGAGAAATTTTTCTACGACGATTCTTTGTTCAAAAGATGTATGCACTGAGTTCAAAAATCTATATTTTTGAATGGAATTCCCGACTTTTCCAGGCATTTTACTCAATTATCCCGACATTTTCCCGCTCGTGCTTCACAATCCTTAAATAAAGGACTATGAATAGTACAGCTTCAGAGAAAAGAATTCGTCATGATGAAATGAAGGAATTTTTGGTTTTGATAGTTTTATATATGGGAAAAAATAATCCATAAATAATTTTCCCGGTTTTGATTTGAAATTCCAGGTTTCCCGGTCCCATTTTAAATTCCCGGTTTTTCCCGATTTTCCCGGTTCGCTGGCCCCCCTGACATGGCTTAACGTTCCAAAATTTTGTTTTTTTTTAATAAATTAAGAAAAAAAGCAATAAAGTCTACTGATTGGGAATTTCTAAGCTATCGGTGTACTATTCCTATTCCTATTATTGGGCTAGGCAGCCGGTTGTTTGAAATTGTAATTTTTCAAATTTCCAAATCCCTGTAGTAGAAAAAAATCCGCCAAAGTCAAAATTAACGCAGGTTTGATGTTATTGGAAAATTCAGTGGTTAAAGATTTGCTCAAAACCGCAATACGTTAGGAATACAGAGCAAAAAGTAATAATTTCCCATTTTCATTCGAATAATCTGAGAAAATTGTCCAACTAAATTAGTATCAATCTATCTACATTTAAATTTTGTGAAATCATTTGAAATTTACAGTGTCCAGTAGACTGAGTTTTTTGTACTGAAAAATCAACATCATTTTTGTTTCTCCTGTGGATCCTAGTTGATGGCTTTTGTGACCATTTCTAAATTCTTTAAAGGAAATTTTCCGCAGAACAACTTTGTTGAAAACCGTAACTTCGTGTCTTATTCGGAAAAAAGGTTATAGCTGTTAAACAGGGGTATGTCTTTTGGCTTTGAAAAAAAAATCAATTGACATCATTGCTGGTGCCTCGCAAAGTATTGCATTAAAAGAAGTCATACAATAAATTGTTAGGCATCCAGCATTGATGTCAACTGAATTTATTGTTTATCAATGCCAAAAGAAATACCCCTGTTAAACAGCAAATAACTTTTTTGCCTATGTTAAGGTTGTCGACAAAGTTGTTTAGCGGAAAATTTCCTTTGGATAATTTATAAATTGGTACGAAAACCATAAGCAGGCTAGGATCAACAAAAGAAACAAAAATAATGTTGATTTTTCAGTACAGAATATTCAATTTCCCATACAAACCTAAAAGTTCAAATTTACTCAGGTAAACGTTACTGAAAAATTCAGAAAAAAATCATGAATGAGTTTTGAACCAAAGCGAAGCTTTTTAGACCCCAAGGTTTGATAAATTAAAAAATTACCCCAAATCGACACAGTCTAGTGTCCAGAGCCTTGTTTTTGCGTAAATTGAACTTAATTCTTCAATTTCTTGAAATGCGCCTCGAGCGTGATAAACTTATTTATCGAAATTATTTCAAACTAACAATTGAATCATCGAAATTTGTTTAAAACTGGTAATTCATCATAGCTTTTTGGCTTGAACTATTTATTTTGCGAAGATCAAAGAAAACAATAACCAGATGATGGATAACGTCGTCGTGCGTTTTTTTCCTTGTCTTGTCAAGAGTATTCAGGTTTTCGAATGATTTTAGTTATGAGTCATAATGAGCTTGTAGATCATTCTCTTATCACAATCAGCTTTATTTCTCTTTTTTATTATTATTAAAATAGCCAGCTCTCACAAACACACATTCAACACAACTCAACCCTAGCATTCTTAGTCGCAAATACATATTCTCTAAATACACAATAAGCTGAGCTGGTTTAAAATCCTGTTTGATATGTATGCGTTTGTGGTGTTGTATAAATCATTAAACTAATATCCACTTACAAACTAAAGCAAGTTACACGGTGAAGACATGAGAAATGGAAAGTTAAATAATGACAAATAAATAGCTATGAGGGATCTTTTTATGAAATTCTGGTTTTTTTTTCAATTTGTAACTGACAAATTTAAAATAAAGTAGTTGCTGATGTTATGGATAAATCTTATTGTTACAGTAAAAAGCGAAGCTAAAACATACTAACACATTAAAAGGAAAACTTATAAACTAGTGCTTATTTGTATTTATTTTGTGGGTGGCAAGTTTTACTGTGTATATTATTGTGTTTATTATTCGTTGTTTAAATCGTGACCAATGTAAATCTGTTTGTGATTTTATCTACTTAGAATGTTTATGCGATTTATGTAACAAATAAGGTCAATTGATATAAACAATTAAATTATTATCTAGGAGCTAGAATAACAATACCGATGGGAACTTCTTTACGTAAGCAATCTAAGGTATCTGATCATCGAGGAATGGTCGGTGGCGTGGACATCATGCGAAACATACATTTGTGGTTGAAGGTAAGGATGAAAATAAAAATTTAAACGGTTTTTATAATGACGTTATCGTTTTTAACGTTTCCTTCAACCGGAAACATAAAAAGATAAACTAGTCCACATGAACTTTAGAAAGATTTTTTTTAACATGAGGATCGAAAATCGAATTTTGAGCTGTCTGAAAATTTTACTGCCAACCCTTTAAAAATTGTCATTCCAGAGATGCCAATATTTTTTGTTAAACTGTTTTAAGGACTGTATTCGAAAAAACACGCGATATTTTCTTTTGCATTTTCAGCAAAGTTATGTTTTGATGAATCAAGTATTATAAAATGAAAAGGATTTCGATGTACTTTGTTCACATGTGCAAAATATTGTATCTTTCAGATGGATTTCGAGATAGCTAACAAATAAATAACAAGTACGTCAAGAGAAAATTTAAGACACCGGTTGTGCCATTCTTCTACCATAAACTTCAAATAGTCATTGTTTGTAGATTTTTCTCATTTTAAAGCTTTCCCTTCAAAAGCGACAAGATTTTTTTTAAATACTGTGTCTGTATTCAAAAGAATTAATCGATTACTTTTTTAGGGACCTTTTTTTTGACATTCAGGTCCAAAATTACTTTTTGAAATCTTTTTTTTTTTCATTAAGGACATGAGTGGACATTTTATAATATTTGTACGAGAGTTTATGCGAAAACGCAGTGAAACAATTTTAAAATTTTAAAGTTGCTCAAATCTACAAAAATTCCGACAATGTTTGTTGGTTTTTGGTTGTATGAAATAATTCCAGTATTCCTAATCTCAATGTTACGAAAACTTTCGTCTTTTTCTCAGTCTTTGACAACAAATTCACAGTTTTTTCAACGGAAACTCCTTTATTTTATCAATTTTCCTCATTGCATCATTTCGAAGGTTATAGAAATTCTCAAAGAAGAAAATATCCCAAGCAACCAAAAGTCGCGTTTTTACTTAACCCTCCAAAGCCGTTCGGGTCAATATGACCCGAAGCGCACATTTCAAACATCTTTATCATCATTCAAATATACTGGTGAACTGGTAATTTTGACAGACCAAGTATGTTCTATGAAAATAATGATCAAATCAACGCCAAAAAATTAAAATTTGAGTTTTGAAAATCGGTTCATTGGGAAATGAAATACAGCTATGCAAAGCCAAAATTGGATGGCGTTTTTTTAAAGTAAGATTTTTTTCTACCGTAAGCTTAGTCATAGCGGTCAACACTTTCATTGGACCCCAACATATCTATACATTGTCGGATAGATGGATTCTTGACGATTTCAAACATTAATAAAACAGTTAAATACAGAAAAGCTGTCAAAAGTTATGAGTGTTTTAAAAATAAAATTGATTTTTCGGACTTTTTACATTCTGGACCAGTTTCTGTTATTCTGGTAATACTTATCAACTTTATTTTGAAATGTTGAGTAATTAGAACAAATTACCTAGACAATGAATATAATATCATCAAAATCGGTTAACATTTGCAGCCAGGAGAACGAAATCAAACCACAGTTCAAATTTCCCCGAAACGGATTTTTAGCGAACGGCTTTGGAAGGTTAAAGATGGAATTCCGAAATTCACTTTTTGCTGAAAAAATGTTTTACGGGAGCTCTAGGTAACTAATGTCACGTGAAAGTTACTCAGAAATTTCCATCGCATTTTGAAAGGTTAAAACATCGATAACGGAACTTCTAAGCGCTTTTAATGTAACTTCTTTTAAGAAGGTCGATAACGTTAGCTAAACACTTTCTAAGGCAACGTTCAAGATACTTCTAGCTATTTAAAAGAACCTATTTGGTAATTCTAAGTGACTTTTCGAAAATTTCTGTCAATGTTTTGTCTGTTTTTGCGTTTTGTCATTGCGGTTTCGAGAAAAACGCGTCCAAAGTTTGACAGCTTCATAAGCTCCTAGCCCAAGACTGGAAAACAGAGAAAAAAGCGCTCAAATTTCAAATTGGTCCGATTTAAACACTGACCAGTGTGCTGGTATCAAATTAGGTTTCATTAGAATGATTATTATAAAATCTTTTTTTAAGTCTTAAAGAGAGTTTTGCATTGCACAGATTGACAAATTTCACCAAACTGAGTATGCCTTATGTATAAAACAATAATTCTGTTGATTTTGTTTGGTACCGACACGAGTTTGTATCATAAACACACAACAAAAACTCTTTTCAAAAAGTGCTCAGTTTTCTGTCGAAAAGTAAAAAAAAAATGCTGCAAAATGCTGCATAACCAGACCTAGCTTCCAGCAAAAAAAAATATTTTGTTTTCTTTATTTCTCGAAAACCAAATATCCTTTAAATAACTTTGTACAATCCTAATGTAGGTCTCCGAACGTACTTCGTCGAAGGTTGAAATATGTAACATGTAGGCAGAAGGAATTTATGAGATTTACATTATCAATCATAAGAGATTCTGATTAATTTTTGATGATAAAAATTTTTAATTTTATTTATCAAGTGTTCTGAAACTGAATGTTTTTTAAACGAAAAAAGTTACACGCAAAATAATAAAAAGGTAAAATTTACCGAGATGAAAAGGTGAATGCAAAAAACTTTTACCTCAACGAAGTGAAATTCACCTCACAAGGAGGTAAAGTTTACCTGAATCGAGCAGACAAAAAAGGTAGAATTCACCTAGAATAAAAGGTATATTCAAAAAAGGTCAAGATAACCTCAGAGCAAGGTGAAGTTTGCCTGAATTGAGTAGAACAAAAATGCACAATTCACCTAGAACAAATGTAAATCCAAAAAAGGGTATTTTCTACTTTTTCGAGGTAAAGCTTACATCGTAGCTAGGTGAAGTTAACCTGCATTGCGCTGAACAAAACGGTACAATTCACCTCTAAAAAGGGTATCTATTTTCCGAACCCGTTTATTGAGTTTAAGTTGTTTTTTAATTCAGGAAAAAAGTTTTGTTTCGTGGGCAATACGTGAAAATAGGAACAGAAAGGTAAATTTCGCATTAGATTTCGTTTGTTGTGCTAGTTCGTATCATAAAACTATATTACAGATTGGCCTACTTAGCTACAAAATTACCTCTAAAGAGGGATGAAAAAAAAAACTACCCCAGTAACTCGTTAAATTTTACCGTGGCTATGGATTGGTCTACAGCTGGTGAGTTTCATTGCAACCTAGAGAGCAGCAGTTCAATTCTCTAAGCGTGAGTAGCTTTTGTAATCAAAACTATATAATTAAAAATAAAATCAAAGAGATAGAACATGATAGACCGGCCATCTAGAAATTTGTCATCTGGTTGTCAGAGTAATCTGTCAACTGAAATTTTCTTCGGCGTGTAGAAGTTTCTTGACATTCTCTTAGAGGCTGAATAGCATTCTCTTCAGCCACTTAAACGAACTCCAAAGTAGCATTAAGAACTTAAATATTGGGCTGATGAGCATTCTCTTCGGATAGAAACGAGAGTGGATTAAGCTTCTATGAACCCTTTTTAAGGGAATTCTGGATGCTTGTGATGGTGTAACTGCGATAAAAATGGAAATGACTAAAAAAATGATTTAACTTTTCCTTGAAAAATCTTTAATTTCGCCTAACAACATGATTTAATATAGATATCTGTTGTGCATGAAAACTAGCTAAATTTTGTTATTTCTGATATTTGTTTTGGAAATGTTTTTTGAATCCATACTGGGTACTGGGTACAGGATTTTGGATTTAAATGAGTAATTACTGAGTTTTGAACTTACATTTTCAATCTACATAGAATAAGAATATTTAATCCAGATCATTAATTTGAACTCTGAGTCTCAATCTGAATAACACTTTCACATTTTGAATTTTAATTTTAGGAACGAATATTGAGCAAGAAATCTCAACCTTAAACCGGGATATTATATCACAATTTTTCATCTTGAACATTTGCATTTTGAGTCGGATTTCAGAATGAATTATTGAAGTCTTAATCCGACCTTCTGAATCTGAAGTCTGAATCTAACTAGAATCTGTATTCAGAATTTGTATCTTAAATATCATGCTGAGCCTGAATGTCTAATCCAAGTTTATAAAACTAATTCTGAATCTGAAATGCAATACGGATTCAGATATCAAAATTTTTGAATCAAGATTTATGAAACCTTAATTCTAACTTTTGATGAAATAACACACATTGAGAACCGAAAACACGCAAAAATATGCCCTTCCTCTTCCCGGGTTGATATTCACCAAAGAACTTAATTTACGTTTTGGTAAAGCTTTCGAACTTAAGTTCACTATTGACGAATTTCAACTTTTTCGTGTAATGAATAGCAAAGATGATTTGCCTGCAGGATGTTTTTCCCGGTTTAGCAAAACCTTCTTAAGAGCTCAACCATGCGTAGTAAAAAGCATTCCCACAAAAGGAGGAGATAGTGAAATGGATATTAAATGATTAATCTCATTTCGGAAACTGAATCTGGAATGTTATTGTGATTCTGAAGTTTGAACTTTGAGTTATAAATCTTAATCTAATTTTTGAATTTAGGTTCTATTTTTAAATTCTAAATTGATCTTGCAACTCTGTCTGAATAGTCTGAATTCTAAATCTGAATTCTTAATCTGAATTCTTAATCCGAATTCTTAATCTTAATAAATTCTGGATCTGAACTCTGAACTCTGAATCTGAATTCTAAATCTGAATTCTGTATGAGTATGTTGAAATGAATGAGTTTACATCAATAATTCTTCAATACGGTTGAAGAAAAAAACGAGGTTCTAATAATCTATAAATCCTATAAATTTATAAATTCTGTAAAGGAAGTTTTTCGCTGAACAACATCTTATTAGACAAAAAAGATTAGGTATTGAACTAGGGCATTTTTTTATCATTAAAAACCAATAAATTCTATTGACAGCAATGCAGAGTGTCTAGCGAGGTATTGCATGTTTCAGGACTACTTGTATTGTCTTTCAAGGCCGAAAGACACACCTACTTCTGTTAACCAGCTTATAACTTTTTTGCCTTTTCTGATTCGAAGTTACGGTCTTCAACAAAGTTGTTCAGCGGAAAATTTCCTTAATAGGATTTATAAGTTATCACAAAAACCATGAGCAGGCTCGGTTCCACAGCAGAAACACAAATATGTTGATTTTTCAGTACAAAATATTCAATTTTCCCATACAAACATAAAGTTCAAATTTATAACAATAAGTCTGAGACCCATAATCAATAATCTCCCCAATCGACCAATAACCAAACTTTTCTGTATAAAGGCAAAAAAGATATTGGATCTTTAGAACTCAAAGGTCCCAGCCGTTTAAAACAACGAATTACAAAACCGTTTGAACTGACATGGATTTTTACGAATGCGTTCAATTGTTTCTGCTGAAGCACTCCTGTTTTGGAAGCTAACTCAAAATCTCATCCAAATTTTTTACACATGTAAACATTACATCAAAACAATGCTTTGCTCAAAATTTCATGAATTCTCAGTGTTGCTTTTTTCGAATACAGTCTTTGAAAATGCTTAGGAACATCACTGTGACGTTTATCAATATCTCTGTGAACTGTTAGAAAGCACCTGAATTTAGACAATTATTGAAAATCGGATTTGTTTCCTAGAACAGCATAAAAACTGCGCCTTTGTTTAGGCAACACATGGGTTTTTGAATGAAAAAAATAAAATTTGTTCTTTGGACTAATCTGATTTGGGTAGTTAAAAACTGAACTCAAAAAGGTAATAACTTACCTCCAACCACAAATCCATGTCTAGAGAAGATTCAAACATTAACTCTAAAACAAAAAGTCAAGCACCGTAAACACCAGTATCGACAAATTACTTTGCCGGGTACTGTTGTTTCCGGCCGTTGAACTGTTCCTCGAATGGCTACGACTGGCGGCACTGGCACTCGGAGCTGCTCCAGGAGCTTCGGCAGTGTTGCCGGCACTTTTCCCACCGGAAGATGGTTTCTGTGCCGATTCTCCCCGGCTACAGTTAACGGTCGACATGCTGGCATTGGACATAACCTGATCGTACGAGTGCCTTCGAGGCCTCTGCAACATCCGGCGTCTCCTCAGCCTTCGATTTTCGGCTCGCTGGTCAAAGTGATGGCCCTTGGAAATGGCAAAATCATGCTCGTCCGAACCATCCTCAATGCCTTCGTCCACCAGCATGTCGTCGTCGTCGTCGGAACCGGTATCCATATCTGCCGCCGGATCGATTTCGATCGAATCGCAGTGCTCGAAGAACTGTTTCAGGCCGGTGCCGACAATCGTGGCGCCATTCATGGAATGCGTTTCGTCGAAATTATGATGATCGTGATGGCTACGATTTCTACTAGCATTATGATTAAGAAGGTGCTGATTAGAGTGGTGCCGGCTATGACGATGATGATGATGATGATTAGTGGCGGTTTCCGCGGGATAGTCGTGGTGGTTAACATCAACATCAACAACAACGATATCGTTCAAATGCTCATCAATACTGTTGCTATAGGTACCGATAATGCCGTGATGATGTCCTGGATGATGATGTCCCCCCGGGCCTCCGACTCCGCCTCCAAGGATGCTGCCCGGGATCGGCGTCGAGGTGAGCATCTGCGGGTGGGCCCCGTGGCACAGTTCCAGTGATCCGCCACGGGCCCCCAGGAACCACTCCGATCGGGTTCGCATCCGGGCTGCCTGCCGTTCGTGAACCTGCTTTAACAACCCGAAACAAACCCACCCACAAAGGTATTCGGGGGATGTGGAGGACACAGGTCATAGATACGGGTGTGTGTGGTTATTTGAATTACAATTTGGGACCAAATCAGTACCAATACAGAGACGACGGTTTCCGACGGGTTGGGAGCACAGAGATAGAAAAAAAAGAAACAGAGAGAAGAGAACAAAGACAAGACAAACGGAACATTGATTGATCATTCGGTTTTACAGGGCCACGGTTTGGCCGATCCTGGCTTGCTGGAATCACTTTCCTTTTCTACTAGGAGCTACCGGAGGAAAGATATTTTTATTACAAGGGTTAGGAATAAATGGTTCTCTACTTTGGGTTGTGTTAAACCGAGGAATATACTTGAACTACTTACTAAAAAGTGACTACGGAATACCATTCGATTAAATGTTATAGGAATTTTAAGATATGAAATGATGAAGGATATTTGGGGTTTATTTATGTATCCGACAATACTTTGTTAGTTCATATGACCTTAAGGTAGGGTTGCCATCCGTCCCGCAAAAGCGGGACATGTCCCGCTTTTTTGTTGAATGTCCCGCCGTCCCGCTTTTTCCTTAAAATGTCCCGCTTTTTTTTCAAGGAAAACTTTTAAAAAATTCACAGACTAACTATGTAAAAAATGAAACTTTATCGTTTTTATGATTAAGTCTTTTTTTTTCAAAATAAGCAACACAACACAAAAAAAATCAAATAGGTCGTTTTTCTCAAAACAAACATCAATTTTTAAGAGTTTACATAAGGCAATACTAAAAAGCCCTGAAGTTACAATAAGTTTCGGATCAATTAATCGTTCTTGGAGCACGTTTAACCAATGAAATAACTTTAGTATATATTATGAAAATATTGCTTAAGTTGCTTCTAAATGATTATTAAACTTAATTTTTTTTTTTGACAGAATCTAAGTTCAATTGCCTTCTACACACCATCAGTATACAACGATGAAAATTATCTAGAGTTTCAAATTTTTGAAACAAATTTGAAATATATTTGTCAATGCACAAAGGTTTTTACACGATATTAAATTCGCCGTTTACATGTAGGACTTGAAATATTTCTCTCAAATAACGTGTTAATCAAGGTTGCCGAAATCACAGAATTTTGAGCAAATTTTCATCACAGAATCTATGTCACAGAACACAGAATTTTAAAAAATATTTACAAATTCCACAAAATTTTAAAATTGCATACATTTTTTAAAAATTAATTTTTTTACGTCGTTATACATTTTGAGTTTTTAAGTATGAATTGGAAAATATGATAAGATAAGTAATAGATTAGAAGTATGTAATTTGATTTTTCTCAAGTAAAAAAGACACAAATTGACATGACTTTTTAATGAAATTATTGAAAAAAGCGTCACAGAGAATCATCACAGAATTTTTGGATAAAATCTTAGAATGTCAGATTTTTCATCGTCAAAAAACAGAATTTTTTTTGAAAACCTTGGTGTTAATTTGCGAGAACCGTGAAAAATAATCGTGTTTATGGCAAAAACCGTGTAAATAGAAGTCATGTAAGAAAACCTGAGCAAAATCGATCCGTGTTAAAAAAAATCTTAGTGTGCTTTCTTTAAATAACCTTGGCTGATAGTATACGTATGGCAATACAATTAAGCTTTTTTTAAGAGTTCCTTAAATGTCCCGCTTTTTTGTGCTGTGTCCCGCTTTTTTGTCGTGAAATGTCCCGCTTTTTTCTGAAAGTATCTGGCAAGCCTACCTTAAGGTTTAATCAATTGGTAACGAATATTTACAAAACTATATAAATTACAAGCAATTCCAAATAAATTTCAATCAATATAATACAATCGTGGGGGCTAAATTGAATTAAAAAAAAGTTAGATCTCAAGCGGTATGATGTTACATTCTCTCAAAAAATATTCAATATTTATGACCGACAAAGGTTCTAGAAAATGACAAAAGTGATTTATATAACAAAAATAACAAAACTTAAAACAAGTGACATAAATCACAAATTTCGCAAACATGAAACAAATTGACAAATATACACGCTCCTTTTTTCAAACTCAAAATAAAGTTGTTTTAGTCCAAAAAGCAATTCAGTGACAGTCCTCAACTTTGAGTTCGACTGGGCAACCGCAAAACTAAATTCTGGCAGGCATCCTCAAAACTTAGTTCGACAGCCGAATTCCAATTTGAACGCTAAGTGCTTTCAGTTCAACAACTAAAAATTGAATTCATTCGAGTACAAATTTAGTAAATTAGGTCGATTTTGTCCGCTCGCCTAAGGAAAAATGGGATTAGTTTTAGTTCGCAATTCGAACTCTGTTTTGAACCATCGCAAGGAGGAAAAATGGAACTCAACTTTAGTTCATAGAATGAAAATATGTTTTAACCATGGTCAAAACAGTACTTTAGTGGCAGGCCTCAACTTTGAGTTTGACTGGGCAACCGCAAAACTAGGTTCCGACAGGAATACTCAAACCTAAGTTCGACAACTGAACTCAAATTTGAACATTTTCCTGCCTTTATGCGTAGCTACCCAAAATGCAGTTCGGCGAAAATCGCACAAATGGGATAACTTCGAACTTCGTTTTGAACTATTTCAAGGAGAAAAAATGAAACTCAAGTTCATAGAATCGAGCTATCTTTTGAACCACGGTCAAACTTAATTCTGAGTATCAAAAATGGAATGTGACCAAAAAAAAGGAATTGATAATTAATGACTTGGAGCACCTTTATCCGTGGTCTATTCTTGGGTCTAATTTACACAAGAATTGGACCAAAGAAATTAGATCAATTCCAGTGAAAAACTGGCAACCCCACTCGTGCTCCATTAACTGTCAAATGGTTTAGAACTGCGTCAAAATGGATCCAAATCTCATCAATTTTGGATCAATCCTTATACAAGCTCTAAAAAAAGTTGAGTTGAAACTGGTATAATGGATAACCAGTGAGGTTACTCGGGTCGGAATTTGAGTCTAAACCGGCTGTTTGTACCACGGATACAGGTGCTCTGGAAATTGAAAATTGAAAATATAGTAACGAAAATCGAGAAGATGTGAGAGAACGAAGGAAAACAGATGTTATACAATAGCTACAAAAATTTTTAAAAATTGTAAATCATTTCATAACAGAAGACGTTCTGTTATGAAATGATTCACCATTTCCGAAATTTGACTATTGAATTACATCTTTTCTCTATTTTCTCGTTTCTCTAGTCTCTCTTCTCGAATTTAAATTTCCAGTTCTAAGTCCTCAAATATGATTTTTTTTTGTCATCTTTGCTCTTTCTGAAACTTCTGACATTTTTACCATTTATCATCTTCGATTTGTCAACTTGTTTCATGTTTCTGAAATGTGTAATTTTTGTTACTTTTTTCAGTTATGTAATTTTTATTACCTTTAGCCACTATTGGCATTTTCTAGATAATTTCGGTTATTTCTTTTCATTTAAGTATATATTTGGATTTAATATTTTGGAACTTTCTAGTTTTTTTTAACTTTAACTTTTTTAAATTATTTTTGTAATTTTGATGTGTTTTTTTTTTTAATTTTTACAATATGTTCATTTTGTTTTCTGCCCATTAATTCCATTTCTGTCATTTTTTGTATGTTTTGTCACATAAGTTATCATAGTCATTTTAGTAATTTTGATCATTTTTTCCGTTTTATCGATTTGTTTAGTTTTGAAATAAGCAATCATCTTTATTTGTACTTTATGTTTTTGTCACATTTGGTGTTTTTTTCATTTTGTTTTATTTTTGATTATTTTTCCCATTTTGTTCGTTTCGCCTATTTTTTTTGATTTTTCACTGTTGCCATGCGGTCAATTATTGAAAATTTTTTTCGTGAAATTTATTATTTTTGTAATATGTTTTTTTTTGCTATTCTCTACAATATATTTTAAATTGATAACTCTCAATTCTGAAATCTTTTTTTCCAAATTTTTAACTAAAAATTCTCTGTTCTCAGCTCTCATGTTATGCTTAATTCTTAAATCTCAAATATCAACCCTCAGTTCTCAGTTCTTAGTCCTCATATCAGAATCCCAAATTCTCAACTAGACACTATCAACACTTCATTCACATTTCTAAATCCTTAATCCTTAAATTCTCAATTTCAAATTTGAAATTCCCAATCCTTAGTTTTTGATTCTCCAATCTCAAATTTTCAATTAGCTTCGCTTATCTTAGCTTAGCTTAGCATGATTAACTTCTCCAATCTAAATTTTCAGTTCTAAATTTTCAAATCTGTATATTCAGTTTTCAGATCTCAATAATCAACTCTCAACTCTCCATTCTCGGTTCTCATGTCTTAACTCTAAATTCTCAATTCTTAACTCTCAATTCTGATTGCTTTGAATAAGTTACAGGCAACAACTCTCAATACTTCATTCTCGATTCTCAATTCTTAATTCTTAATTCTTAGTTCTTAATTCTCAATTCTCAATTCTCAAATCTCAACTCTCAATTTTTAATTCTCAATTCTCAATTCTCAGTTCTCAATCGTCAATTCTCAATTCTCAAATCTCCATTCTCTATTCTCTATTCTCTATTCTCTATTCTCTATTCTCTATTCTCTATTCTCTATTCTCTATTCTCTATTCTCTATTCTCTATTCTCTATTCTCTATTCTCTATTCTCTATTCTCTATTCTCTATTCTCTATTCTCTATTCTCTATTCTCTATTCTCTATTCTCTATTCTCTATTCTCTATTCTCTATTCTCTATTCTCTATTCTCTATTCTCTATTCTCTATTCTCTATTCTCTATTCTCTATTCTCTATTCTCTATTCTCTATTCTCTATTCTCTATTTTCCATTTTCCATTTTCTATTCTCTATTCTCTATTCTCTATTCTCTATTCTCTATTCTCTATTCGCTATTCTCTATTCTCTATTCTCTATTTCCTATTCTCTATTCCCAATTCTCTATTCTCTATTCTCTATTCTCTATTCTCTATTCTTTATTCTCTATTCTCTATTCTTTATTCTCTATTCTCTATTCTCTATTCTCTATTCTCTATTCTCTATTCTCTATTCTCTATTCTCTATTCTCTATTCTCTATTCTCTATTCTCTATTCTCTATTCTCTATTCTCTATTCTCTATTCTCTATTCTCTATTCTCTATTCTCTATTCTCTATTCTCTATTCTCTATTCTCTATTCTCTATTCTCTATTCTCTATTCTCTATTCTCTATTCTCTATTCTCTATTCTCTATTCTCTATTCTCTATTCTCTATTCTCTATTCTCTATTCTCTATTCTCTATTCTCTATTCTCTATTCTCTATTCTCTATTCTCTATTCTCTATTCTCTATTCTCTATTCTCTATTCTCTATTCTCTATTCTCTATTCTCTATTCTCTATTCTCTATTCTCTATTCTCTATTTCTATTCTCAATTCTCAATTCTCTATTCTCAATTCTCTATTCTCTATTCTCAATTCTCAATTCTCAATTCTCAATTCTCAATTCTCAATTCTCAATTCTCAATTCTCAATTCTCCATTCTCAATTCTCAATTCTTAATTTTCCATTCCCAATTTTCCATTCCCAATTTTCCATTCCCAATTTTCAATTCTTTTTTTTCCATTTTCCATTCTGCAGTTTCATTTCTTAATTCTCAACTAATAATTCTCGACACTGAAAATTGAAAATCAGAAAATTAGAGCTCGGAATTGAATATTGAAAGTTCGGAAGATGGCTGAAAATTAGGAAGAAAATTGAGAATAGAGAAGTTAGAATAGATAATTGAAAATTGGGAGCTAAGAATATGAAGAGAGAATTGAAGATTGGAAATTTAGAATTGAGATAGGAGAAAAATTAATTTATAATAGAGAATTTTAAACTTAGAATTTAAAGGATGAGAATTGAAAAGTGAGAATTAAGAGTTGATAATTAAAATTAGAGAATTTAGAATTCAGAATATAGAATTGAGAATGGAAATTGGGAATTGAGAAACAAAAATTAATAATTGAGAAGTTAGGATTGAGAACAAAAAATTGATGATAAGCTCATTCTCAATTAACAATTCTCAAATCTCAATTCACAATTTATAGTTCTCAATTCTCCCTGTTTTTTCAACTCTTAATTGGAAATCCACCGTCAATTTTTAATTCGCAATTTTCAGTTCTAAGTTCTTGATGCTCAATCCTCAACTATCAGTTCCCAGGTCTTAATTTTCACTTTTCAATTCTCAACCCTCCAATTCTTAGTTTGTAATGCTCAATTGTAAATACTATCTCAATTCTAAATTCTCAATTTTCAATTCTCTTTTCCTATTCCTCGAATTATTATTCTCAATTTTAATTCATTCTTTATTCGCAATTTCTTCTTCTCAATTATAAATGTAAATTCATCAATTCTTCCTTGTCATTACACAATTCTTAATTATCACTCCTGAATTTGTAATCTCAATTTTCAATTCATCAGTTTCTTGTACTCACTTCTGAATTCTAAATATTTAAATTTCAATTCTCAATGTTCAACTCTCAGTTTTCTATTACTCATTCTGAACTATCTGTTCTCAACTCTCATGTTTTGTTCTAAATCATTAAATCTCAATTTCTTAACCTCAGGGAATTCTCAAGTTAGAATTCCCAATTCTAAACAATACACTATCAATCAACACTTAATTCTCACTTCTAAATACACAATCCTTAAATTCTCAATTTTAAATTCCCAATCCTTAGTTTTTCATTCTACAATTCAATTCTCAATTCTTAATTTTGAAAGCTCGGAATTGAAAATTCGAAGTTCGGAAGATAATCGAG
Organism: Uranotaenia lowii; assembly: GCF_029784155.1. Taxonomy (NCBI): domain Eukaryota; kingdom Metazoa; phylum Arthropoda; class Insecta; order Diptera; family Culicidae; genus Uranotaenia; species Uranotaenia lowii. The sequence continues at coordinate 382,334,016 of NC_073692.1, read as the reverse complement.
AATAAGGAAGAGAATTGAGAAGTTAGAATTGAAAATTAGGAATTGAGAAGTTAGAATTGATAACTGAGAATTGGGAATTGATAGTTGATAATTTAGAATTGAGAACTGAGAATGGACATTGAGAACTGAGAAGCAAAAATTGATAATTAAGAAGCCAGGATTTAGAACTAAAAACTGAGAAATGGGCACAATTTTCAATTCTTAATTTTTAACTCATAAACACGAATCTCAATTCCGAATTCTCAAGTCACAATTCTTAAATCGCAACTTACAATTCATATTTTTCAATTCTCATATTATTTAGCTCTAAATTCTAAATCTCAATAATCAACCGTCAACTTTCAATTCTAAATTCTAAATGATAAATCCTCAGCTATCAATTCTCAGTTCTTAATTCTCATTTTTTAATTCTCATCCCGTAAATTCATAGGTTGACATTTTCAATTACAAAATTCTGTTCTCTTCAATCTTTATTCTACATTCCCAATTTCCAATTCTCTTTTCCTAGTTTTCGATTCCTTATTCTTAATTCCTTTTTCTCAATTTCCTCTTTTCAATTAATTTAAACTCATCAATTCTTTATTCTGAGTTCACAATTCACAAACATCAATTTCTTATTTTCACTTCTGAATTCTAAATTTTCAAATTTCAATTTTCAATGAACCGTTCTCAGTTTTCTATTGTTAATTTTGGAGTACCTTCTTGTTATACTTATTATAATCTATTCTCAATTATCAAGTTAAATTATCAATTCTAGCTTCTAAATTAAAGATTTTTCATTTTCAATTATCAGTTCTCAATTCTCTATTCTTAATCTTCCATTCTCAGCCCTCATTTCTCAATGCTTAAATTCCTAATTTTCAATTCTCAACTCTGAATTCTTTGTTCTTAATTATATTAATAATAACAGTTTTCACATCTTAATTTTCCATTTTCAACATAAAATTCTCAGTTGTCATTTCCTATTTCAAATTCCTTCCCAAGTAACCAAAAGTCGCATAGTTACCTAATTGTGTGAGTTCAAAGTTCACATTTGGCTGTATAAAAATAACAACTATTTTTCGAAGTACTCAATTTATACTTCTGAATGAGCATGAAAAGTCCATATCTAAGTACCATTGAGCATTTTTGTGCGTTTTAAGCGACTTATAAAATTCGAAAATCATATTAAACTATCGTGCTTTCTAATGAACTTCTAACGAACTTTTTAGTTCAATGCAGAACTTCTAAAGAAATTTTTAGTTCTATACGGAACTTCTTCGTTCGGAATCGTTCGAGTTGTGTTGAAATTTTTCACATGAATTTTTCACATTGGCTTAGAATTTCGTTCAAAGGTTTTCTTAATTGGTAACAGCTTGACCTATCATATTCATCTGGTTTTTTTTTTTTTCAAAAAAAAAAGGTTTCCTTTTTCCTACATCGATGGTGAATTGTACAAAAATAGGTAAAGGAAGACGCGTTCAAAATAAGGGCTGAGTAAGAGGCCATTCTCTGGAACTTTAGGTTTCTTGGGTTACTGCCTATTTTCAATTATTAATTTTTATTCATTACTTCTTAATTATCGATTCTCATTTCTCAATCATCAATTTTCATTTCTAATTTCCAAATTTTTCATTTGAACTTACATTTTTAAATTGATTTAAAAACATTTTTTTAATGTTTTGAAATTGTTTTAAAAATGTTTAGAAAATTTTGAACTTATTGAAATGTCAGAAACTAAACTCTAATTTTAAAACTTCTATGTAGAACCAAACTTTCATATGTTCAGAACCTAAATGTCTGTTTATAGTATCACAGATTCTTAATTTCGTCATTTTGCCACTACATTTTCTTTTGAGGATAATACAAATTTTGATTGGAATTAACGGTTTGAACTTAACATTTGAATGATGGCATGCAAATTAGGATAAAAAATATACCGTTTTCTCAATCACAGGACTTTACATTATGGGTGCATAGATTCACCGCGATCTCCCATAAGTTTCCTTAACCAAAGCCATCTAAAATTTTAAAGGGAAGCTAATATACGAGAATATTTCATATTGTTTTCCATCTCAGTTTAGAGATTATATATATTCGACAATTGAAGAGAGATCAGAGTAGTTTAGAGATTATTTGATTAAAAAAGCAGCCAATGAAGAAAAAAAACATTGAATAGAAAAAAAAAAAACAAAATTAAAAAGAATGTAAATTAAATAAAACCAATTCAGAAGAAGCTTTACAGTTTCAGCTTGAAATATATCGAATTTTTATTGAGCATTTTTAAGTTTTGAGATATACATAAAAAGTGATATAATAAGTAGCAAAAAAGCAATTTACAAGAAACGTGATTGTTTTCTTTATTATCTCTCCTTTTTTCTGATAGGCTATTGACGGTGTTACACAAACAACACACTGCACTGCACTGGTTACGATTCGATTTCAATCCTGCCGGAGCTCGATGGTTTTTCTAGAACCTTTTACTAAATCATCTAACATAAGAGGTTTGATTTTGATGTTTGTTCGTTTCGAGGCAATTTTTGCGCAAAAAAAACAATCAGTAGGTACAACTAAAAAGTTTAAAATTAGGTTTTATGTTTTCGATTTCGGTGTAGTATAAATGCATTCATTCAGTGCAGAAATGTGTTCTAAGTGTTATGATTCGGTTGTTTTCCTTTGGTGCAGTGTTGCTACAATACTAGAGATATTTTTCGTAATACTTGATAACATGTGACCGGTGTTGAATGTCAGTGTTTTGGTAAAAAATAACCGTAAGCTTCAAAATAATGCCAACAAGCGCACTAATGAGAAACCCGTAGCAGCGAGATTTGGTTAGTTCAGTTGATTAAAAAAAAAATAAAAAATAAAAATCAAGTGCTTCAACTTGAGTGATGTTGTTAAAAGAATGTGATTGTTTAGAGTCAATTTGGTAAAAAAAAAACTTCGCAAAAAGCATCCTAAATCTAGAGGCTAGGCTAAAACCACTTATTTCTAACAACGCTACAGTTTTTCGTTACTGTACTGTTTCTCCGATTACTCTCTAATGTATCCAGTTTGTATCCTAAGATATCCTTCTCGAATTAAAGAGATTTTCACCAGTGGTATTGAAACTGTTTAGTACTTCTACATGTTTTGTGAGAGTTCCTTCGATCCGTCTCAGATCTGTCTCTTGGTGTTAACTTTTTATTCAACAAGATGCTCACCAAGTGACAGATCTGTACTCCAATGTCCCTTACTATACTTTAACCATCACTAAACTAACTAAGAGTGTGTAAGTGATTATCTAAATACAGCAGTATATGACCAACGAGAAGTGAGAGAGGAAAGAAGTGATCGCCAAAAGGTAAAACTAGAACCATTATCAATACATAACCCTCACCTGAGGTAGGTACGACAGACTCTTGGTACTTTCGGCGTATCGATTGACCGCCCGCAGCTCGTCCAGGGTCATGTGATGCTGTGACCCGGATCGGGTCGTCGTCGACGAGGACGAGTGGGACGACGAGGAGCAGCTGGACTTCGGCACCTGGAAGATGCCGGGACCTTCGAGCGATACCGAGAGCCGAGCACAGGACTCCAACAGTGAGTGCTCTGGAATGATGCCGAGGGAGATCGCCGAGTTGCCCACGTTCGGACCTCCGGTTGTCAGTAGCGCTGGCGTCGAGTGGGATTCCTCCTGGGCGACTGTTTGTGTTTGTCCGACGATGGCGTTCGGGTAGCGTTCGGATCGACGAAGATGAAACGGCGTGTGTGTTAGTCAAACAAGCACGAGCAAAACCAACCCACACACATAGGGCAAAGTTCAGCATGGATTTCAAGAAAGAAAGAGAGGGAAAGATAACGTTAGAACGTATTCTGGCAACTTTGGTTCACAGACAACGATATGAGATGAAAACATTGATTTATGAATTGTGGTTATGTTATACGATGCTACTCTAAATGAATCAAATGTGTTACAGAAATGACTACACTTTACAAATGATTGAAAATCGTTTTAAAAAAAAAAAATCATACTTAGTCCCCATCGTTCGCATTCACACTGCAGCCAGGTTTTCTCGGTTTCTAGTGCTAGTTTTACTACTCGGGAAAGAATAATGGTTGTCGGGCGTGTCGGGTATTCGGTTTTGGGTGCCCCCGATTCAGGTATTCAAGTTTTTGCACCACAGTTGTAGTTGTAGGGAGTTAGTCAGGAGATAGCGAACGAGTTAGAAAAAAATCCATCATTAGTGTTTTATAAATAGGCTTAAAAACTATTGTTTGACTATGATACTGGGTGCAAAAGAAATACAAACCTTTGAAAAGTTGAAGCATTTGGAACTTATTAACTTATCTTGATCGTTTATTGGTGATGTTTCACAGATTTAATCTCATTCTTAGATCTTTACTGATTAATATCATCGACTGTGAGTAGCGACTCACAAATACTACTTAGGTACACAGACTTACGTCGTTTAAATCAACTTAATGTCTTCTAAACTTGCTTCTGTTAAGTGCTGTTGACAGGGCTGAGCTGTTCCGGAAAGCCGAGACTATGCAGAACATCATGCAGGAAGCATAATTGGTTGCTTTGAAAGATCGTGAATACCCGGTTGAAAAAAACTGCAAGGACACGAACTTCGAGGATGCCGATGGAGAAAGCTCAAAAAAGTTTCTGAAATAACTCAGAAGGAACTCAGAGAACCCTCAAAGTAGTTTCTGAGAGGACTCTGTGAAGTTTCTGATGGAATTCAGAAGGTTCCTGAAGGAGCTCAGTTAAGTTTTCTGAGAAGGAAAAGAAAACTTACCCTGTGCTGAGAAGGCTCGAAATGGTTTCTGAGAAAACTCAGAAGGAACTTGGAGAATCCTTAGAAGAGTTCCCAAGGAGACTCGGGTGAGTTTTTGATGGAATTCAGAAGGTTCCTGAAATAGCTTAGTAAAATTGTCTGAGCATGAAAAGAAAGCTTTCCCTGCGCTGAGAAGGCTCAAAAGAGTTTCTGAGATAACTCAGAAGGAACTCGGAGAACCCTCAGAAAAGTTCCTGAGGGGTCTCTGTAGATTTTCTGATGGGATTCAGAAGGTTTCTGAAGTAGCTCAGTAAAGTTTTCTGAGCAGAAAAAGAAGACTTACCATGTACTGAAAAGTCTCAAAAGAGTTTATGAGATAACTCAGAAATAAACTCAGAGAACCCTCAGAAGGATTCCTAAGGAGACTCGATAGAGCTACTGATGAGATTCAGAAGGTTGCTGAAGGAGCTCAGAGAAATTTTCTGAGCAGAAAAAGAAGGCTTACCCTGAGCTGAGAAGGCTCAAAAGAGTTTCTGAGATAACTCAGAAGGAATTCAGAGAACCCTCAGATGAGTTCCTGAAAGGACTCAGTAGAGTTTTTGATGGGATTCAAAAGATATCTGAAGGAGCTCAATAATTTTTTGAGCAGGAAAAGAAGACTTACCCTGTGCTGATAAGGCTCCAAAGAGTTTATGAGTTATCTCAGAAGGAAGTCAGAAAACCCTCAGAAAAGTTTCTTAGGGGACTCAGGAAAGTTTCTGATAGGAGCCAAAAGGTTACTGAAGGAGCTCAGTAATGTTTTTTGAGCAGGAAAAGAAGACTTACTCTGGGCTGAGAAGACTGAAAAGAGTTTCTGATATAACTCAGAAGGACCTCGAAGAACCATCATCAAAGGTCTCAGAAGAGCTCAGTAGAGCTGATGGGATTCAAAACATTCCTGAAGTAGCTCAGTAAAGTTTTTTTGAGCAAAAAAGAAGACTTACCCTGTGCTGAGAAGGCTCAAAAGAGTTTATGAGATAACTCAGAAGCAACTTAGAGAACCCTCAGAAAAATTCCTAAGGGGATTCAGTAGAGTTTCTGAAGGGATTCAGAAGGTTCCTGAAGCTGAGCTTCTTCTAAGTTTTCTGAACAGCAAAAGAAGACTTACCCTGTGCATAAACGGCTCAAAAAAATTTATGAGATAACTTAGAAGAAACTCGGAGAACCCTCAGAAGAGTTCCTTAGAGGACTCAGTAGAGTTTCTGATGGGATTCAGAAGGTTCCTAAAGGAGCCCAGTTAAGTTTTCTGAGCAGGAAAAGAAGACTTTCCCTGTGCTGAGGAGGCTCAAAAGAGTTTCTGAGATAACTCAGGAGGAGCTCGAAGACCCATCAGAAGAGTTCCTGACGGGACACAGGAAAGTTTCTGATGGGATTCAGAAGATTCCTCAAGAAGCTCAGTAAAATTTTCGCAGGAAAAGAAGAGTTTCCCTGTGCTGAGAACGCCAAAAAGAGTTTCTGAGATAACTCCTAAGAAACTCTCAGAGAACCCTCAGAAGAGGTCCTAAGGGGACTCAGTAGAGTTTCTGATGGGATTCAGAAGGTTCCTAGAGGAGCTCAGTGAAGTTTTCTGAGCAAAAAAGAAGACATACCCTGAGCTGAGAAGACTAAAAAGAGTTTCTGAGATAACTCAGAAGGAACTCGGAGAACCCTTATGAGGAGTCTCAGTAGAGCTGCTGATGGGATTTAGAAGGTTCCTGATGGAGCTCAGTGAGTTTTTGGAGCAGGAAAAGAAGATTGTTTCTGAGATAACTAAGAAGCTCCTGAGGGAACACAGTAGTTTTTGATGTGGTTCAGAAGGTTCCCGAAGGAGCTCAATACAGTTTTCTGAGCTGTAAAAAAAGACTTTCCCTGTGCTGAGAAAGCTCCAAAGAGTTTCTGAGATAACTCAGAAATAAACTCAGAGAACCCTCAGAAGAGTTCCTTATGGGACTCAGTAGAGTTTCTGTTGGGATTCGAAAGGTTACTGAAGGAGCTCAGTAAAGTTTTCTGAGCAGGAAAAGAAGATTTTCCCTGCGCTGAGAAGGTTCAAAAAAGTTTATGAGATAACATAGAAGGACTAAGAGAACCCTCAGAAGAGTTCCTTAGGGGTCTCAGTAGAGTTTCTGGTAAGATTCAAAAGGTTCCTGAAGCAGCTCAGTAAAGTTTTTTGAACAGGAAAATAAGACTTACCCTGTGCTTCAGAACTCTCATGAGAGTTTTTAATAAGGTTCCTGGAGGAGCTCAATAAAGTTGTTTGAGCAAAAAAGAAGACTTACCCTGTGCTGAGAAGGCTCAAAAGAGTTTATGAGATAACTCAGAAGGAACTTAGAGAACCATCAGAAGAGTTCCTTAGGGGTCCAAGAAATTTTTTGATGGGATTCAGACGGTTCCTGAAGTAGCTCAGTGAAATTTTCTGAGCAGGAAAAGAAGATTTACCCTGCGCTGAGAAGACTCGAAAGAGTAAGAGTAGAGTAGAGTAGAGTAAGTTTTCTGAGCAGGAAAAGAAGACTTACTCTGTACTGAAAAGTCTCAAAAGAGTTTATGAGATAACTCAGAAGGAACTAGGAGAACCCTCAGAAAAGTTCCTGAGGGGACTCAAAAGAGTTACTGAGAGGACTCAGTAGAGTTTCTGATGGGATTCAGAAGGTTTCTAAAAGAGCTCAGTAAAGTTTTTTGAGCAGAAAAGAAGACTTACCCTGTGCTTAGAAGGTTCAAAAGAGTTTCTGAGATAACTCAGAAAGAACTTAGAGAACCTTCAAAAGAGGTCCCGAGGGGACTCAGTAGAGTTTCTGATGGGATTCAAAAGGTTCCTGAAGGAGCTCAGTTAAGTTTTCTGAGCAAAAAAAAGAAGACTTATTCTATGCTGAGAAGGCTCAAAAATGTTTCTGAGAGAACTCACATGGAACTCAGAGAATTCTCAGAAGAGTTCCTGAGGGGCCCCAGTGAATTTCTGATAGGATTCAGAAAGTTCCTGAAGGAGTTCAGTAAAATTTTCTGAGAAAGAAAAGAAAACTTACCCTGTGCTTAGAAGGTTCAAAAGAGTTTCTGAGATAACTCAGAAAGAACTCTCAGAGAACCCCCAGAAGAGTTCCTGAGGGGTCTCAGTAGAGTTTCTGATGGGATTCAGAAAGTTCCTGATGGAGCTCATTCAGTATTTGGAACAGGAAACGAAGACTTACTCTGTGAAGAGAATGCTCAAATGAGCTTCTGAGGTAACTCAAAAGAAACTCTCAGAGAACCCTTAAAAGAGTTCCTGAGGAGACTCAGGAGAGTTTCTGATGGGATTCAGAAGATTCCTCAAGGAGCTCTGTAAAATTTTCACGGGAAAAGAAGACTTTCCCTGTGCTAAGAAGGCTCGAAAGAGTTTTTGAAATAACTCTGCAGAAATTGTCAGAGAACTATCAGAAGAGCTCAGGGGACTCAGTAGAGTTTCTGATGGAATTCAGAAGGTCCCTCAAGGAGCTCAGTTAAGTTTTCTAAGCAGGAAAAGAAGACTTACCCTGAGCTGAGAAGGCTCAAAATGGTTTCTGAGAGAGCTCAGAAGGAACTCAGAGAACCCTCATAAGAGTTCCTGAGGGGACTTAGTTGAGTTTCTGATGGGATTCATAAGGTTCCTGGTGGAGCTCAGTGAGTTTTCGGAGCAGAAGAAGACTTACCTGATGCAAAGAATACTCAAAAAAGTTTCTGAGATAACTCAGAAGGAACTCTCCGAGAACCCTCAGAAGCATTCCAGAGGGGACTCGGTAGAGTTTCTGATAGGATTCAGAAGCTTCCTCAAGGAGCTCAGTGAAATTTTCTCAGGAAAAGAAGACTTTCGCAGTGCTGAGAAGGCTCGAAAGTGTTTCAGAGAAATCTCCGAGGAAACTCTCAGAGAACTATCAGAAGAGCTCTTAAGGGTCTCTGTAGAGTTTCTGATGGGATTCGAAAGGTTCCTGGAGAAGTTCAGTAAAGAAAAAAAAGGAAGACTTACCGTAAGCTGAGAAGGCTCAAAAGAGTTTCTGAGATATCTCAGAGGACAACCCTCAGAAGAGTTCCTGAGGGGTCTCAGTAGAGTTTCTGATGGGATTCAGAAGGTTCCTGAAGCAGCTCAGTAAAGTTTTTTGAGCAGGAAAAGAAGACTTATCCTGTGCTTCAGAATCCTCATGAGAGTTCTTGATAAGGTTCCTGGAGGAGCTCAGTAAAGTTGTTTGAGCAAAAAAAAAAGACTTACACTGTGCTGATAAGGTTCAAAAGAGTTTATAGGAGAACTCAGTAGAAACTCAGAGAAACCTCAGAGGAGTTCCTCGGGAGACTCAGTAGAGTTTCTGATGGGATTCAGAAGGTTCCTGAAGGAGCTCAGTAAAGTTTTCTGAGCAGAAAAAGTAGACTTACCCTGTGCTAAAAAGGCTCAAAAGAGTTTATGAGATAACTCAGAAGGAACTCGGAGAACCCTCAGAAGAGTTCCTGAGGGGACTCAGTAGAGTTTTTGATGGGATTCAGAATGTTCCTGGACGAGCTCATTAAAGTTTTTTGAGCAGGAACAGAAGACCCCCGCTTCAGAAGCCTCAGGAAAGTTCTTAATAATACTCACGAGAGTTAAAAGAGAGTTAAAAAGACTGTAATCGAAACAAAATATCTGGGTAATTTTAAATTATTGAATTTTTCGAAATATTTTCAACCAGAGATATACGAGATAAGAAATCATACTCTACATAAAGATTTGTATTTCTTTTGTGGTCACATTTTTAGTTAAAGATCTATCCAAAATATTGCTATGTAGTAGAATTACTGAAAATAATTTCTAATTTATTGAAGGTAAATCGAGTTAACGGAGAAAGAACTGAAAGGCTTCCGTCATAGAAAAAAAAAACAAAACAAACAAAAAAGCAATACTCACATGCATAGTTCTGTTGGGCCGTTTTGCCCCTCGGGGGCGGCGGATACCGGAACGAACAGATCCACTCGTCCTGAACCCGCAGGACGCGTCCGGTAACCCGGGCATAATACTCGTAGTTGTCCCGCCCGAACAGATCGTACGCGGCGAACTGTTCTATCATCTGCTTCATGATCTTGGTCGCCACCTGTGAAAATTAAGAAAGGGAAAGAAACATACACGTTTGGTGAGTTGTTGCTGTGGATGACATCAGATGTGAAGGGACCACACAATCAAAGTTTTTTGTGGATGATGGCTATAATACTGTTCAAATGCAATATTTTAATTGTGCACACGACCGTAGGATAAGAAGGGTTCCAATGATTTACGATATGATGGGCAAACGGTTCTTCTTTTTAGAATGGATACCAAAAACAAAACATTTACACTTAATGCATGATTTACTGTTGTTCTGCAGTGAGCATAAAATAGACAATAATTGTCCTTCAGAAATATATTGAAAGAAGTAATATAAAGGGTGATACGGTCAGAATTTGGTCAAGGGAAAACGCGTGTAAATCGATGAAATCGTTTATTTAAAAAATCAAATTAAATTTCTTTTTCAAGTTTAATTAGTATAAAATTCAGGAAAAATATTCAGTTAGGCTTCCGCGTTTTCCAAATCCGAATTGCCGGGCCTTACGCTTAACCCCTGCCATCAGATTTTGTACAGCCACCTTGTCCACCTTCTTCGCCGCAGAAAGCCAATTTGCCTTGAACTGCTGCTTGTCCTTAGCAGTTTTTTTGGTCTTCTTTAGGTTCCGCCTGACAATAGCCCAGTATTTATCAATTGGGCGGAGCTCTGGCTTGTTGGGAGGGTTCTTGTCCTTGGGAACCACCTGCACGTTGTTGGCGGCGTAGCACTCCATGGCCTTTTTACCGTAATGGCAAGATGCCAAATCCGGCCAAAACAGTACGGAACAACCGTGTTTCTTCAGGAAAGGCAGAAGTCGTTTATTCAAACACTCTTTCACGTAAATTTCTTGGTTGACGGTCCCGGAAGCTATGAAAATGCTGCTTTTCAAGCCACAGGTACAGATGGCTTGCCAAACCACATATTTCTTCGCGAACTTTGACAGTTTCATGTGCTTGAAAATATCTGCTACCTTTCCCCTTCCTTTTGCCGTATAAAACTCCTGTCCCGGAAGCTGCTTGTAGTCGGCTTTAACGTAGGTTTCGTCGTCCATTACCACGCAGTCAAACTTCGTCAGCATCGTCGTGTACAGCCTCCGGGATCGCGAAACTACTGGCAACTCTCTTTGTCGTCCCCGATCCAGACTTCCTGGCTGTCGACAAACATTCCCCAAACACTTTAATTAGATTTGTAACGGTTGACTTGGCAACTTTTAACGATTTTGCCAGCTTTGCGTGCGAGTAGCTCGGATTTTCGCGATGCGAGGGCAAAATTTTGATTCTTCTTCCTTTGACGGCATTTTGACAACTGAAGAGTGAATTCCAAAATCAAAAAAGGAGCAACATTCTACACACACACACCTTCAAAATGAGGGGTGTTCAGGTTTTTTAAATGCAAAATTGAAAGAAATACGTCAAGTTGATATTGACCAAATTTTGCCCGTATCACCCTTTAATCCATATTATTTGTTATAATAGCATAATTGGAGTTTATTCAGCAAGTTTTGTGGAAAATCTGAATTTTCATTTTGGAAAAACAGATTTGAATATAGCTTAGATTTTGATAAAAATATTTGCAAATAAAGAAACACGTAGTTATAAAAAAATCTACAGGAACTGAATATTTTTTCGGTGTGTTTTTTACATTATTAATAGATTTTTTTCGAAAAGCAAAATTTCAAACTAAAATCTTAAATTTTTTAGCTGTCGCGATTGAAGCATAAAATTCAAACCGCAAAAGTTTAATCTTTAACTTTTGAAAATTTGTTTTCTATGGGTAAAGTTTTTGGAATCGGTTCAAGAATTGGTTTGAGTATCAATTAAAGTTTTTTGTTAAAAAAATCAAAGGTTTAAAAAAAATGAGCTAAATCTAACAGATTCTTGATCAAATTAAAAAATGTTAACCATCGATGAAAATTAACCAAATTTTATAAGTAAAACAAAGATATTAAAATATTACAGATCAAATCGGATTCTTGCAAATTTGATCCAGATTTATGATTTTAATTTGAAATTTGACTCCTGAATGAAGTTTCCATTTCGATACTGAAGGCTTCATTATACAAATGTAGCTAGCCAATTCATAGATTCGAAGACGTATTTTCAAAAGTTACTATTCAAAACAAAGAGCTATTAGTTTGATGAACTTAAAAATGAATAATCGAAGAGTTTATGAACCTGAATGATAAAAAGGTCCTCAATGAAAAAAAAAAGAAAAAAAGAAATCGAAGAATACTAAATTTGATTCTGAGTTATTTTTATTAATGCTTTGTTTGAACTAAAATATCAAAAAAAAAATCAGTCACCAGGGTCAGTCAGGGTATTTACCACAAGAGAAAGACTTACCACTATTATTTTCATGGTTTCATGTAGCCTGAAAATGCCAGAACACGTTGAAATATTTGGATAGATAATTTTGAGCGCTTCAAAAATCGCACTGAACCCAACTCACTTAACTCACTTAAAAGTAAGGGACAATATCTAATGTTTTATGGTTTTCGACAAAAATTACCGAATATTTTGCAGTATTTGGTGAATATTACCGGTTAAAATTATAAACATCGGCTAGAAATACCTAGTGTTTGGTGAAAATTACCGGAGTTTCGGTAATAATTGCCGAAGATTTTTAAACTTTTCGGTAAACTAACCGGTATTTCGGTAAACTTTACCAGTGGTTCGGTAAATATTACCAATGTTATACAGTTTTTGAAGGGAAAATTACCGGTATTTCGGTAATAGTTAAAAGCTGTTCGGGAATAATAATAGGCTTTTCGGTAATCTCTACGGGTTGTTCGGTATATTTTACTCCGGACTGTTGAAAATTTTTCGGTTAAACATTACCGGTTATCCGTAATAAATTCGTTGACTACTACCGGTTGTTCGGTAATATTTGGATTGATAATTTTGAGCGCTTCAAAAATCGCACTGAACCCATATTCACACTTAAAATACACTTGAGAACTCACTGAAAAGTAAGGGACAAGAGATATTCTTCCTTTCAAGTGGCTCATGTACATTTCACTTGTTCCTCACTTAAGATTTAAGCGAACCTTCCAATCTCTAATGTTTTATGGTTTTCGGCAAAAATTACCGAATCATTTGAAGTATTCGGTAAATATTACCGGTTAAAATTATAAATATCGGCTAAAAATACTTATTTTTTGGTAAAAATTACCGGAGTTCCAGTAATAATTACCGAAGATTTTTAAACTTTTCGGTAAACTTACCGGTATTTCGGTAATATTTACCGGTATTTCGGTAAACTTTACCAGTGGTTCGATAAATATCACCACATTTTTACAGTTTTTGAAGGAAAAATTACCGGTATTTCGGTAATAGTTAAATGCTGTAATAGCCATTCCGGTAATCTCTACGGGTTGTACGATACTTTTTACCGGACATTTGCAATTTTTCGGGTAAACATTACCGGTTTTCGGTAGTAAATTCGTTGACAACTACCGGTTGTTCGATAATACAACAAGCTGTCAGGTTGAAAACTGTCAATTTTTTGGCAGATGTACTTAGCGGAGTTCTGGTATTTTGTATCGAAAAAAGTCCGTAAAATTTGAAAGCTGTCACTTCTCGAAAAAAAATTACCGAACAGATTCACGAACTCTAAGTGTTAGGGTGCCAGTAAAATAATTACCGAGCTCGGTAATTTTCTTTTACTGTGTAGGACGTTATCGGACCGAATGGATCATCAGGCTGCAGGATATCCAACCAAAAGAAAGTTATGCCGAATAGATGTTAGGCCAGAGGTTAGGTAGCTTGATTTAATGGATGCTAATCTAATAAGATAATCATTGACGCTAGACTGCATGGATGCTAAGACGTTAGCCTGAATAGTCGTTGGGCTAAATGAATGATAAAACGAACGGATGATCGGCCGAATAAACTGTATACCGAATGAAATTTCGAGCCGAATGGCAGTATACTGGGAAAATGTTAAGCCGAGTGAATTTAGGATGGAATAACGTAAAGGTGTATTAAGTTTTTTGGACTAAGGTTGTTACTTTAGGCCGAATGGTTTACCAATGGTTAACTGGTTAACATCCATTTGGTCTAACAACTATTCGGCCTTATGACCATTTGGTCTAAAATCTGTTGGTCCATTTGGCCGAACAACCTTCGGCCAAATAACTTATTGCAAAATTGCGTTATTCTATCTCAAATCCTTCAGGTCTAATGACCATTCGTCCAAACGTCCATTCAGCCTAACATTTATTTGGCCTTGCGTTCGTTTATCCGACCAGTCTTCGGCTGAATAACATATTCCTTCGTATCGACCATTGGGCCAAACATCCTCTCGACCTTGCGCCATTTTGGCCGTTAAGTCATCGACTAGTCATCGAACTATATTATTGATCTAAATTTGTCAACAAAATGTAGAATTGTTGTCATATGTTTTATAAACATTTGATGACAACTTTGAATGAGTTAACAACGATTAAAAATAGGTATAGAAATAATATAAAATAAGAAATTAGTAACGCACCTTAAAATTTATCAAAACCTTTAAATAGTTTATAATAATCTAAGAAGATAAAATCAAAGATTTCCATTCGCTATTTGAAAAACAATAGATTTGTCTACCTAACTATAATCATGCAATAAAATCAATAACGCCGTCGTCAGTATGGCAAAACTTAGTAAAATTTGGTATTACTTATAGAAGAAAACGGCGAGAGGACAGAAACCGGAAGTCCCGAAGAACATCGACCAACAAAACAGAAGGACAGCACTGAGAGAAGATTCTACGACCACACAATGAACTGTAGCATTCTCGGAATAACAGGTATATCATCAACAATATATAGTGTATGAGGGACAACAATGGTCGGATTAGCAAAATTTTAAACCACTTACACTGACTTCCGCCTGATTGATAGTTTTTTTTTCGGTGATTTTCCCCCAGAACACGATTGTTTGTTGATCGTGTTGTTATGTTTTTCGGATGAATTGGTGTTGGTGTGTATTTTTAACGAGAAATATTTTAGTCAAGTCATGGAGATAATTGAAATGCAATTTGCTGAATATTTATAGCAGTTACTAAAAGGAACCTCATGCAGATTTGAAATAATATAAAAAATGGAAAAGTTTACGGCTTTATTGTTATTTATACTAGCAAATTTTATGAAATTTTTTAGATACAAAAGTTTCTGATGTGGAATGAAAAAATAGATTAAATAAGAACAATTGAGGTTATTTAAAAGTTTTGAGCCTCCGGAACTTCACAGTCACATGGAGTTGTGTCTCGACATTGAAATTAATCTGAAACCAATCA
This sequence comes from Uranotaenia lowii, assembly GCF_029784155.1. Taxonomy (NCBI): domain Eukaryota; kingdom Metazoa; phylum Arthropoda; class Insecta; order Diptera; family Culicidae; genus Uranotaenia; species Uranotaenia lowii. The sequence goes on along the minus strand of NC_073692.1, from coordinate 382,318,928 downwards.
ATCGTTACTATCGGAAAACATAATTTCAAAATCAACATCAGACTAAAGCATAATCTTAAAATGACCCACCATAAGCCGTTACCCAAGAGCAACAATCACGTAATATGTTCAACGCCAAACGAGCTAAACCATCGATTAGCCATTATAACCATTATAAAATCTTGTCTAGATTGCTCATTTCCGTTGAACGTTGGCTGGCTGGACGAGAAGAAAGTCGTCTACTCTTCAGCTTCGCTACTAGACCCCGGACTAGCCAATTCAAATCGACCGAGAGTCATTTCGAAATTAACTAAACCCTAAATCAAGTGTGAAATTATTAATAATTCGAATTAAAGACCGAGAAGGGGTTCCGAGAAAAGTTCCAGAAGTGAAAGAAGCTACATGATCGCGACCGGTGACAATTTCTACAAAGTATAGCAGATACACACACGATAAATGGGTAAAGCTGACGCTGCCGCCGGCCGTTCGAAATCAGCTGTTTGCAATTTCAATCTATTCCAAAAAATATATTCCGAGAAGCGGTTTAGCTTAAGCGACAGACAACGTCAAATCAAGAGAGGCAATGGAAAGCAATAAAGCGGGAGGAAGCATCAAAGGGGAAGTAGTAAAAGTCAAGACAAATCGATAGTTGGTTTTTTTCGGCGCTACACTTTGTTGGAAGTACCGGGTCTAGCTGATCGCGTTTTTTTTTATCTATTAGGTTACTGGAAACAGACGTGACAGTTCGACTGCTAGGGTGGTTTTGGAGAAGATATTTTTCGCGAATCAAGTTTTTTCATGTCAAAGGTTTACGACACTGTTAAAATTCTCCGATCATATTTTTGACGGTCGCCATGTAAAAAATTAACCGTTAAAATTAAAATTAACAAAAGGGATAAACTTTGTAAATTTTTGATTACATAGTCACCCTACTTATTGGAAATCAACAACAACAACAAAAAACCAGTACGGCGCTTCGCGAAACGACGTAAGATCTCCCGGTACGGATGGCGCGCAGACGATTAACGAAATGTGCATCGATGAGCTGCCCCCGGTTGCGTCGCCGGTTTTGAACTGCCGGACAAGCGCCATTAGTCTAGCTAGTCTAGCTAGGCTACTATCGAATAGAGGGTTGGGGGTGGATTGGACCTGAATCGGTTGGCCCAGCAAGGGTAAAGCGACTGACTAGTCGAGGGAAGGATGGATGGGTTTCGTTTGAGTCAACTATTTAAATACATCTATAGGAAAGTTTGGCGTTTTGTTTTCCTGGGAAGCCAATTTGCATTCGGTCCTCTGAAACTGGTGGCGCCCAGACTGCTTTTTTCTGACACTTTCTTTTCAGGGTGATTAATTTTTGTTACTTTTTGCTACTAGGTAAACTGATTCACGGAAAAGTTCCGTTTCCCGTAGTTCAACTTTATCGATAGGCTTCAACGGAACAAGTTACTGGCCTACACATAAATTTCGAGTAATATTCGCTCAAAAAGGTTGAAATAATTAACTAAATACCTACACCGATCCAAACGTTGAAATTGTCAGTTTTTCCACCCCCACGATCCCCTTACTCGTCTCTCGAGTCATATCGTGTTCATCAATAAATCATTATGAACTACAGAGAACACGTCTCCAGAGCTGAGCAAGCTGCCCCTGGATTAGGTATGGTCGACCTTTACGTAATTGTTATTGTCACGTTGCCAATCGATGTATCTAAAGATTCAAACATCTCCTAAACCTTTGAACGACTCGGGCGCACTCCTTCTGGTTTATTGGAACCAGTCAAATAAAACTACCGGATGACCAATGAAGCGTTACAAATGAGCGGCAACCAACAAGTTTGTGCGATTATTTGTGAACGAGCAGCAAATGCGGCCTACGATTCTTTGGTGTGGTTTTAAAGATTCGATTCCCTAACGATGGAGATGTTATATCACAGTCTTTGCCACTTTTTTTTTCGCTTAATCCGCGGAAAGACACTTGTTGCCTAAAGGCGGAAAAAAATATTCACACCTTTATAGGATGACAGTTCTTCGAACGGAAATGTAAACCGCCGATTACAACCAGAACGGTTCCGGTTCGGGAGTTTGTTTTCAGGTGTCACCTTCTGTTGAGAGCGCGTTGTTTAATAATTTTTAATAACGGAAACAACAGATGATTCTGTTTGACCGTTTACAGCAGTAAATTTGCCTTCAACAAATAAAAAAAAAATCCAATCATTAAAAACTGGTTTTCTGAGAAGAATGAAGAATCTTTCTTTATCGACTGTCAATTCTCGTTTCTCAAATCTAGATTCTGGAACCGCAAGTCTCAATTCGCTTGTCCCTATTCTTTTCTCTCAACTTGCGAATTTTTCCTGTCGACTTACGATTCTCGATTCTCGACTTTTGATTCTTGGCTCTTGGCTCTGGACTCTGGACTCTTGACTCTTGACTCTTGCCTTTCGATTTGGAACTCTCAACTCTGGATTTTCGACTCTCTTCAATTTCAACTCACGACTCTCGTTTCTTCACTTTTGATTCCTCGACTCTAGATTCTTCACTCTCGACTCTCGATTTTTCGCTCTTGACTCTCGACCCTTGTGTCTCGATTGTCGACTTTCGACTCCCAATTCTCGTCTATCGACTTTAAACTTTCAACCCTCAACACTCAACCTTTACCGTCTAATCTCAACTTTCAACTCTAAACTCTTTACTCTTAACTTTTCACTCTAAATTCTCAACTGTTTACTCTCATTTATCAACTCTAAGCTCTCGACTCTCAACTCTCAACTCTCAATTGTTAACTCACAACTCTCAACTTTTAATTCTCAAATTGCTCAACTCCCAGCTCTCAACTTCAAATTTTCAAATTTCTCATCTCTCATCTCTCAACTCTCAACTCTCAACTCTCAACTCTCAACTCTCAACTCTCAACTCTCAACTCTCAACTCTCAACTCTCAACTCTCAACTCTCAACTCTCAACTCTCAACTCTCAACTCTCAACTCTCAACTCTCAACTCTCAACTCTCAACTCTCAACTCTCAACTCTCAACTCTCTACTCTCTACTCTCTACTCTCTACTCTCTACTCTCTACTCTCTACTCTCAACTCTCAACTCTCAACTCTCAACTCTCAATTCTCATCTCTCAACTCTGAACTTCTAACTCTCAATTCTCTACTGTTGACTCTCTACTCATCATTCTCAATTCTCAATTACCAACTCTCACCTTTTATCAACTCTCAACTTTTATCAACTCTCAACTCTCAATTCTCAACTATCAACTGTCAACTCTCAACTCTCAACTTTGAACTTTCAACTCTCATCTCACATCTCTCATCTCTCATCTCTCAACTCTCACCTCCCAACTCTCGACTTTCAACTCTCAACCCTCAACCCTCAACTCTCTACTCTCTACTCTCTACTCTCTACTCTCTACTCTCAACTCTCAACTCTCAACTCTCAACTCTCAACTCTCAACTCTCAACTCTCAACTCTCAACTCTCAACTCTCAACTCTCAACTCTCAACCCTCAACTCTCGACTCTAAACGCTCTACTTTCTACTCTCTACTCTCAACTCTCAACTCTCGACTTTCAACTCTCAACTCTCGACTTTCAACTCTCAACTCTCAACTTTCAACTCTCAATTCTCAATCTCAACTCATCTCAACTCTCAACTTCCAGCTCTCAACTCTCAACTCTCAACTCTCAACCAAGATTGCCAAAAAAAAAAATTCTGTGTATTTAAGAAAAAAAAAATCTAACTTTCTGTGATTTTACTCAATTCATGATAAATTGGGTCTTTTTCACAATTTAGTTGGAAATAATCAATTAACATTAGCAATCATATCATACTTTACTAATTCAAAGAAAGAAATCTCAATTTTATATAGGCCAAAAAACGGTAATTTTGGAAATCCATTTAATATTCAAAAAAATTTTAATAATTCTGTAGATATTTCAAAATTATGTGTTCTGTAACACAGATTCTGTGATGAAAATTTGCTCAAAATTCTGTAAAATTACAGATTTTTCTGTGATTTCGGCAATTTTGCTCTTTTCTTCCAATTCACAACTTCAAACTCACAACACTCAACTTCAAACACTTGACACTCAACTTTTATCTCTCAATTTTCGATTCTCAACTCTTGACAACCCACTTTCGACTCTCGGTTCTAAACTCTTGATTCTAGCTAGACTCTAGACTGACTCTTGACTCACTGACTCTGAAAACCGAAAGTCAAGTTTCGAGAGTCTAAGAGTAAATGGATCAAAGATGAGAAATCGAACTTGAGGATCCAGAATTGAAAATGGAGAGTCGAAAATCGACAGTCCAGAATAGAGAATTGAGAAAGGCTGGAGTAGAAAGTCGAAAGTTATAACTCGAATTTAGGCATCATGTATCATGAATCTAGAATCAAGAAGCCAACAATTGATTATCCGTGTGAAACAAAGGAAAAAATCTCGACTCTTGACTCCCAGCTCTCAATCCTCAGTACTCAATACCTGCGTCACGACTCTTGAATTTTAAGTCTTAAGTTTCAAGCCTCAAGTCTCAAAACTCAAGTCTAAACTCTGGGGTCCGATATCTGAAGTCTGAAGTCCGAAGTCTTATGTCTGAAGTCTGTTTTTATTCTTTAGCCTGCAGTTTGCTGCTCTCAACATTCAGGCTTCTTTCTTTAGTATCACTCAAGTATGAAATTCTTTAGTCTGAAGTCTCAGGTCAGTCTCAAGCCTGAAATCTGATGTGACGAATCATAATTATAAAGTCTCAAGTTTCAAGGCTTAAGTCTGAAGTATCAATTCTGAAGTCTATAATCTAACGTCTTATGCATGAAGTCTTAAGTATCAAGTCTCAAGCCTCAATTCTCAAGTAACAAGTCTAAAGACAAGTTTTAAATCTAAAATATGGAATCTGGAAGCTGAAGTATGAAGTTTGCAATCTGAAGTCAGAAATCTCAACTCTCAAATCTCAAGTCTCGCTGAAATTTGAAGCCTGAAATCTTAAGACTTAAGTCTGAAGTTTGAAGTCTGAAGTCTGAAGTCTGAAGTCTGAAGTCTGAAATCTGAAGTCTCAAGTCTCAAATCTGATGTCTGAAGTATGAAGTTTGAAGTGTGAAGTCTGAAGTCTGAAGTATGAAGACGGAAGTCTGAAGTATGGAGACGGAAATCTGTAGTCTTAAGGCTGAAGATGGAAGTCTGGAGTCTCAAGTCTTAAATCTGAAGTCTGAACTTAAGTCTCAAGTCTTTGGTCTGAAGTGTTAAATTTCAAGTCTTTTGTCTGAAGTCTAAAGTCAATCTTTGGTCTGAAATTTTAAATTTGAAGTCTGAAGTCTGATGTCTACAGCCTGAAGTCTGAAATCTGAAGTCTGAAGTCTTAAGTTCTAAATTTTAAGTGTTTAGTTTGAAGTCTGAAGTCTGAAGTATAAAGTCTGAACTTAAGTTTCAAGTCATTGGTTAAATTTGAAGTCTTTAGTCTAAAATATGAAATATGAAGTCTGAAATCTGAAGTCTGGAGTACGAAGCCTGAAGTCTACAGTTTGAAGTCTGAAATTTGAAGTTTGAAGTCTAATGTCTGCAGTCTGGAGTCTAAAGTCAGATGTCTGAAGTCTGTAGTCTGAAATCTGAAGTCTGAAGTCTTAAGTCTTAAGACTTAAATCTTGAGTCCTTAATGTTAAGTCTAAAGTCTGAACTTAGGTCTCAAGTCTGAAGTCTGAAGTTTTAAATTTTAGGTCTCAAGTCTCAAGTCTCAAGCCACAAGTCACAAGTTTCAAGTCTCAAGTCTGAAGTCTGACGTCTGAAGTCTCAAGTCTTAAGTCTTAAATCTTAAGTCTTAAGTCTTAAGTCTTAAGTCTTAAGTCTTAAGTCTTAAGTCTTAAGTCTTAAGTCTTAAGTTTTAAGTCTTAAGTCTTAAGTCTTAAGTCTTAAGTCTTAAGTCTTAAGTCTTAAGTCTCAAGTCTCAAGTCTCAAGTCTCAAGTCTCAAGTCTTAAGTCTCAATTCTGAAGTCTGAAGTCTGAAGTCTTAAGACTTAAGTCTGAAGGCTGAAGGCTGAAGTCTGAAGGCTGAAGTCTGAAGTCTGAAGTCTGAAGTCTGAAGTCTGAAGTCTGAAGTCTTAAGTTTGAAGTCTGAAGTCTGAAGTCTGGAGTCTGGAGTCTGAAGTCTGAAGTATGAAATATGAACTCTGAGAGCCTGAGGTCTAAAAGTTGAAGTCTGAAGTCTGAAGTCAGATGTCTGAAGTTCGAAGTCTGAAATCTTAAGTCTCAAGTCTCAAGTCTTAAGTCTGAAGTCTCAAGTCTCAAGTCTGAAGTCTGAAGTCTCAAGTCTGACGTTTGAAGTCTGAAGTCTGAACTCTTAAGTCTTAAGTCTCAAGCCTGAAATCTGAAGTCTTAAGTCTGAAATCTGAAGTCTGAAGTCTGAAGGGTGAAGTCTGAAGGCTAAAGTCTGAAGTCTGAAGTCTGAAGTCTGAAGTCTTAATTTTGATTCTGAAGTCTGAAGAAGAGCCCGGAGTATGAAGTCTGAAGTATGAAATATGAACTCTGAGAGTCTGAAGTCTGAAGTCTGAAGTCAGAGGTCTGAAGTCAGATGTCTGAAGTCCTGGAGTCTGAAACACTGAACATTCTGTAAGTCTGAAGTCTGAAGTCTTAAGTCTTAAGTCTTAAGTCTTAAGTCTCAAGTCTGAAGTCTCAAGTCACAAGTCTCAATTCTGAAGTCTGAAGTCTCAAGTCCCAAGTCACAAGTCACAAGTCACAACACAAGTCACAAGTCTCAAGTCTCAAGTCTCAAGTTTCAAGTCTGAAGTCTCAAGTCTGACGTCTGAAGTCTGAAGTTTTAAGTCTTAAGTTTCCAGTCTGAGGTCTGAAGTCTTAAGTCTGAAATTCGAAGTCTGAAGTCTGAAGTCCGAAGTCCGATGTCTGAAGTCCGAAGTCCTAAGACAGAAGTCTGAAGTCTTAAGTCTGAAGTCTGAAGTCTGAAGTATGAAGTCTGAAATCTGAAGTCTGAAGTCTCAAGTCTGAAGTCTGGAGTCTGAATTTAAATCTGAAGTCTGAACTTAAGTCTGAAGTCTGAAGTCTCAAGTCTGAAGTCTGAAGTCTGAAGTCTGAAGTCTGCAGTTTGATGTCTGCAGTTTGAAATATGAAGTATGAAGTCTGAAGTCTGAAGTCTGAAGTCTGAAATCTGAAGTCTGAAGTCTCAAGTCTGAAATCTGAAGTCTGAAGTTTAAAGTTTTATGTCTGAGGTCTGAAGTTAGAAGTCTCAAGTCTGAAGTCTGAAGTCTGAAGTCTGAAGACTGAAGTCCGAATTCTGAATTCTGAAGTCTGAAGTCTGAAGTCTGGAATCTGAAGTCTGAAGTAAGCAGTTTGAAGTATGAAGTCTGAAGTATGAAGTCTTGAGTCTAAAGTTTGAAGTCTGAAGTCTGAAGTTTGAAGTCTCAAGTCTGAAGTCTAAAGTCTCAAGTCTGAAGTCTAAAGTCTGAAGTCTGAAGTTTGAAGTCTGAAATCTGGAGTCTCAAGTCTGAAGCTGGAATTGGAAGTCTGATGCCTGAATTCCTAATTCTGAAGTCTGACGTCTGAAGCCTGAAATCTGCATTTTGAAGTATGATGTATGAAGTCTTAAGTCTGAAGTCTGGAGTCTTAAGTCTGAAATGTGAAGTCTGAAGTTTGAAGTTTCATGTCTGAAGTATGAAGTCTGAAGTTTGAAGTCTTAAGTCAGAAGTCTAGAGTCCTGAAGTCTGAAGTCTGAAGTCCAAATTCTGAAGTAAGATGTCTGAATTCTGTAGTCTGAAGTCTGAAGTCTTAAGTCAGAAATCTGAAGTCTTAATTTTGAAGTTTGAAGTTTCATGTCTGAGGTCTGAAATTTGAAGTGTGAAGTTTACAAATTGAAGTCTGAAGTCTGTAGTCTAATGTCTAAAGTCTGAAGTCTGCAGCCTGACGTCTGACGCCTGAAGCATGAAGTCTGAAGTCTGAAGACTGAAGTCTGAAATCTGAAATCTAAAATCTAAAATCTAAAATCTAAAATCTAAAATCTGAAATCTGGGAACTGAAGTCCGGAGTAAGAAATCTTGGATCTGAAGTCTTCTGTCTTCTGTCTTCTGTCTTCTGTCTTTTGTCTTCTGTCTTCTGTCTTCTGTCTTCCGTCTTCTGTCTTCTGTCTTCTGTCTTCTGTCTTCTGTCTTCTGTCTTCCGTCTTCCGTCTTCTGTCTTCTGTTTTCTGTCTTCTGTCTTCTGTCTTCTGTCTTCTGTCTTCTGTCTTCTGTCTTCTGTCTTCTGTCTTCTGTCTTCTGTCTTCTGTCTTCTGTCTTCTGTCTTCTGTCTTCTGTCTTCTGTCTTCTGTCTTCTGTCTTCTGTCTTCTGTCTTCTGTCTTCTGTCTTCTGTCTTCTGTCTTCTGTCTTCTGTCTTCTGTCTTCTGTCTTCTGTCTTCTGTCTTCTGTCTTCTGTCTTCTGTCTTCTGTCTTCTGTCTTCTGTCTTCTGTCTTCTGTCTTCTGTCTTCTGTCTTCTGTCTTCTGTCTTCTGTCTTCTGTCTTCTGTCTTCTGTCTTCTGTCTTCTGTCTTCTGTCTTCTGTCTTCTGTCTTCTGTCTTCTGTCTTCTGTCTTCTGTCTTCTGTCTTCTGTCTTCTGTCTTCTGTCTTCTGTCTTCTGTCTTCTGTCTTCTGTCTTCTGTCTTCTGTCTTCTGTCTTCTGTCTTCTGTCTTCTGTCTTCTGTCTTCTGTCTTCTGTCTTCTGTCTTCTGTCTTCTGTCTTCTGTCTTCTGTCTTCTGTCTTCTGTCTTCTGTCTTCTGTCTTCTGTCTTCTGTCTTCTGTCTTCTGTCTTCTGTCTTCTGTCTTCTGTCTTCTGTCTTCTGTCTTCTGTCTTCTGTCTTCTGTCTTCTGTCTTCAATCTTTCTTCGATAGTCTTCAGATCTACATCTTTAAATTTGAAATATAGATTTTGAACAAAGTACAATTTGCTATTTTGAAACTAGTACTTCGAAACATTAGCCCATAACTCATAGTAACGTTCCGGATTCGGCTTGGTCAAGCTCGAACGCATTGATGGGTCAATGAAAACAAAAGTCTGCCTATGGGGAAAGAAATCATACTTTTTTTTTGTCTTTGGCTGATGGTTTCGGTTGCAAAACATTGGCAGCCACTAGTTATGGTTTGTTGCGTCGAGTGCTTAATTTTTTTGCGCGGGATCAAATGTTTCCTACTGCATTGTTGTTTTGCAAAATGTCGAACAACGGTGCGAAAAGTCACACATGGATCGCTTACAAAAAATAACAGCGGCAGCAGCTAGTTAGGTTGAAAGTAAACAATTTGTTCGAGCACATGTTTTGTTTGGATTTTTTTTTCTTCTGTTGTTGTTATTGTTGCTTCTGGGTCTGACGAGTTAATAACCCTTCAAATTGAGCGTTTGGTGCTAATAATACAACCTCAAATAGCAACCTCTAAAATTTGAATATTTTTAACCACATGTTGCCTTCAAACTGAAACGGCTTCTGGATTAAACTCCATACAACTTTGTTAACCAGATTCAACTAATTCATAGGGATTAAGTTTGATATCTGCTACTTATAAAGTGAGGAGAATCATAAATCACAGTCCTAATATTTCGACAGCCAATAATTTTGACGTTAGTCACTCGGTCTCATTTGTTGAGTGAGACCCTCGAATTAGCTGGCACGGAATGCTTACAAATAGTCGACGAGACTAGCAATTAGTGCGCTAAATGCATTGACTAATAATACACTTCAGCAGTTATCGCTTTGTTACTTTTTGTTGGGGTACAACGCTATGCATTTCTTTCGGTGGGTACCATATAGTTAAAACTTATTAGCAGCGTTTTGTTCCATCGATTACATGTTTGCTTTTGGGTGGGCTTGAGTGTTTTGTAATCGATGAAAACAGCGTGTTATGTCGATTGCAGTTATTTTCATATCATACATGGGAGGGCACATGGCTATATTGTCAATTTAATCTATGTTATCAATAGATTTACTATTCTTATACAGTTTTTAGGAATCTTAATTCTTCCAATGATCTATTTTTTTTTATTGATTCCTAACCTTCTTTAAATGTTCTCCATTTTTATATTTTTTTATAACTTTTTTTCAATCTTTGTTCATTCTCATTCCCCGTTGTTTTGTTTTGTTCTCTTATTTTTTAGTTTCTTCCTCACTTTTTTGCGTTTTTTTTTTTATTTTCTCTAACTAAACTTTTGTCTCTTCTTTTCCTCACATTTTCTCATATTTCTTTTTTCTCCGATTTTTTTTTTTTTATATATGTTAATCATTTTTATCTAACTTTCCTTTCATAATCTCTTTTTAGTAATTTCAACATTTTGTCATCTCTGTATTTATTCAATTTGTTTTCGATTTTTTTTGCATTTATTATCTTTCTAATTCAACTCTTATTATTTTTCTATCTTTCTCTTCCTCTTATTCGTTCTTTATTCTATTTTTTCTAATTGTTCCCAAAATATCTTCAAATGATTATATTTTGCTCTCATTTTTTAAAGTTATTACAGTACAAGCTCGGTAATCATACGTTTTTAAGATCGGTATCCAAAGTCAGTTTTAATCAAAAATCGGATGTTTTGTTGAAATATTTAGAAAAAATAAGATTTTTCATATATTTGTAATCAAATGTTTGTAGCCTTTAAAACCTAAGTCTTTTCTCATTTTCTCTCATTTTCACTCATTTTCTCTCTTTTTTCTCTCATTTTTCTCTCATTTTTCTCTCATTTTTCTCCCATTTTTCACTCATTTTTCTCTCATTATTCTCTCATTATTCTCTCATTATTCTCTCATTATTCTCTTATTATTCTCTCATTATTCTCTCATTATTCTCTCATTTTTCTCTCATTTTTCTCCCATTATTCTCCCATTTTTCTCCCATTATTCTCCCATTTTTCTCCCACTTTTCTCTCATTTTTCTCCCATTTTTCTCCCATTTTTCTCTCATTTTTCTCCCATTTTTCTCCCATTTTTCTCCCATTTTTCTCCCATTTTTCTCCCATTTTTCTCCCATTTTTCTCCCATTTTTCTCCCATTTTTCTCCCATTTTTCTCCCATTTTTCTCCCATTTTTCTCCCATTTTTCTCCCATTTTTCTCCCATTTTTATCCCATTTTTATCCCATTTTTCTCCCATTTTTCTCCCATTTTTCTCCCATTTTTCTCCCATTTTTCTCCCATTTTTCTCCCATTTTTCTCCCATTTTTCTCCCATTTTTCTCTTATTTTTCTACAATTTGTCTTCCTTTTTTATCGTTTTTGTCTCATTTTTCTCTCATGTTTCTCTTATGTTCCTCTCATTTTTCTATCATATTTTATAATTCTCATTATTCTCTCATTTTTCTATAATTACTCTCTCATTTTTCTCTCATTACTTTCTAGTTTTCTCAATTTTTTCGCTTATTTTTCTCTTTTTTCTCTAATTTTTCTCTCATTTTTTTCTCACTTATTTCTCATTTCTCTCTGATTTTAATCCCATTTTTCTCTCATATTTCTACAATTTTTCTTCCATTTTGACTCATTTTGCTCTCCTGTTTCTCTCATTTTTCTTTCATCATTTTTCTCATTCTTCTTTCTTCATGCTTTTTCCCTCCTCTTCTCCCGTTTTTCTCTCATTTTTTTCTGATTTTAATTTCATTTTCCTTCAATTCTTTCTCATTTTTTCTTGTGTTTCTTCAATTTTTCTCTCTTTTCTCTCTCCTTCTTCTGTCCTTATCCACTCATTTTTTTTTGAATTCTCATTTTTCCTTATTTCCCTCTTATTTTTTCTCATTTTTTTTATCATTTTTCTGTTATTTCACAAATTTTTTCCCATATTTCCCTCATTTTTCTCTATTTTTTCCTTCATTTTCCCTAATGTTTCTGTCATTGTCTGTCATTTTTCTTACATTTTCCTCGCACTTTTCTCTCATTTATCTCTGATTATTCTCTCATTATTCTCTCATTATTCTCTCATTATTCTCTCATTATTCTCTCATTATTCTCTCTTTTTTCTCTCTTTTTTCTCTCTTTTTTCTCTCTTTTTTCTCTCTTTTTTCTCTCATTTTTCTCTCATTTTTCTCTGATTTTTCTCTCATTTTTCTCTCATTTTTTTCTCATTTTTCTTTCATTTTACTCTTATTTTTCTCTCATTTTTGTCTCATTTTTCTTTCATTTTTCTCTCTTATTTCCCTCTTATTTCTCTTTCATTTCTCTCTCATTTCTCTCTCATTTCCCTCTGATTTCCCTCTGCTTTCCCTCTGATTTACCTCTCATTTCCCTCTCATTTTCTGTCATTTTTAGCTCATTGTTTCTCATTGTTTCTCTCATTTTTCTCTCACTTTTCTCTCATTTTACTCTCCCTTTCCGCTCATTTTTTTTAAATTCTCATTTTTCTCTTATTTCTCTCTAATTTCTCTCTTATTTTTCTTATTTTTCTCAATTTTTTCGCTTATTTTTCTCGCTTGTTTCTTCCACTTTTCTCCCACTTTCCTTCCACTTTTCTACAGTTATTTTTTTCCTTTTGTCACATTTTTGTCTCCTGTTTCTCTAATTTTTCGATCATTTTTTTCTAATGTTTTACCTTTTTTTCTTCTTCTGACCTTTTGCATGCTTTCTTACATTTTTTTTAAATTTTTTCTCATTTTTCTCTCCTTTTTTCCTCATTCTTTATTCTCATTTTTCTTTTATTTTTTTTTTTTTCATTTTTCTCTCATATTTCCCTCATTTGTCTCTAATTTTTCCCTCATTTTTCCTGATGTTTGTGTCATTTTTCTGTCATTTTGGGTAATTTTTCTCCCGTTTTTTTTTTGTAATTTTCCGTTCATTTTTTCACATTTCTACCCATTGTTTTCCAAATTTTTTCTCAGTTCTCTCTGAAATATCCTCTGGTCTATCCCTCAACAATCTCTCTGTTTTCTCTCAATATTGTCTCCGTTTTTCTCTCAATAATCTCTCTGTTTCTTCTCATTTTAATCTCAATTTTCTTATTGGAAAACCTAAAGGAAAATAACTTTTAGGTAAAAGAATATTAAGGACATTCTGAAAAACTTTAAAAAAAATAGATTGAATTGGAAAAAAAATCTTAGCTTATATTTTATAAAATTTTATTTTTCTCTTGTTTTTTTCTTTTTTTCTATCATTTCCTTCTCACTTATTTTTCTCTGTACTCTCTCTGTTTCTTTTTGAATGCTCTGTTCTGTCTAGGTATTTTCATGTTTTTTCTCTATTTTTTTCAATGTTTGCTCTCTATTTTCCTCTTTTTTCTCTCTAATTCCTCTCTATTTCCTCTCTGTTTTCTCTGTGTTACCTTTCTGTTTGCTCTCTGTTCTCCCTCTGTCTGATTTTCCCTATTAGTCGAATTAGTTCCTCATTACTGAGCATATTCCCGACAAGTGTTTTTCACATAAAGAACCTTTCATGCTTTTACATCGTAAAAATGTAGAGTCAATTGGCTCGATCCAATTCTAGATCAAATAAAAACTTGATTCTAAAGATTGGTATTTTTCCTAGAAATAATATAACTCTATAGTTTCTCTTCTCAGTATTTATCTTTATAACAAACCGCGATATATAAACGGTCGTAATAATTTCTGGGAACATTTAATTACTAATTTACACCCCTTGATCATAAATAATAAACTTTAATATTTTTCGAGAAATCCTAATTCCGGTCTTTGCCAAAATGGTTTCGAAAAACAAATGATACATCAACCGAAACCTGACCGGCGCACCGCCACCATTCTTCATTCGCAACAACAAAAACAACAATTCCCCAACCATGGAAAATGCATTTTTGGCTCCGTTTCAATCGACTGACTCTGGGGCGCGAGAGCGATTTGCAGTTTCCGGAATCAATTATGTTCGGCGCGGTTTCGAGGAGCACCGGAACAGGGGCGGGAGGGGCCTAGGGTGAGACAAAAGCGGCGGCCATATTTCACCACCCCTAGAGCGCGTAAGTATTGTTTAACGGCCTATGGGCAATAACAACAACCCCCAAACGTCCCCGCTTTTTCCAACCCCGCGGATTTGTCTAAACCGCGTCACTCCCATCGTAAATTTAGCTGGATGCAAATTCGCGCTTTAGTTTAGTAGTTATTGTTTTTTGTTATTTCAAATTTGGTCTCGTTTTAATGCTCATTCGGTCAGCTACTTGCTACATTGCCTATTAGCTAACAGAGCGCGCTGGACGACGACGAAACGAACGGATTACGAGATTTTATTTTGGGAAACACCATTTTACTTAACGATTTGCTCATTCACTCACCGAAGTTCGAAGCCGCGGTCACCCACCACCAATTGGCGCATATTAAAATTAGGTTCGCCGCTTAAAAAGGCCCTTTTGTGGGACTCTGGGTAAATAAAATGAATGTCTGCGCACCTTTTTCTTTTTGATCGTGCGCAACAGTTTTCAGAAACGAGATCGGGGTGCATGTTTACAGAATGGGTGAATATTATGCAATCAATTAATTCGCTGTTGGGTTGTAGTAACAATGCCATTGACTTTGAAGGATTAATTATTGAAAAAAAAAATTATTCCTAAGAGCATCGTATGCAAGTTTCTCAAAATTTAATCAACACATTATATTGCAATCTCTATCACATTTCTCTATAATTTATCTCTTTTTTCTCTTTTATTTTTCTCTCATTTCTTTCTCATTTCTCTCTCATTTCTCTCTCTCATTTCTCTCTCTCATTTCTCTCTCATTTCTCCCTCATTTCTCTCTCATTTCTCTCTCATTTCTCTCTCATTTCTCTCTCATTTCTCTCTCATTTCTCTCTCATTTCTCTCTCATTTCTCTCTTGTTTCTCTCTCGTTTCTCTCACGTTTTTCTCTCATTTCTCTCTCATTTCTCTCTCATTTCTCTCTCATTTCTCTCTCATTTCTCTCACATTTTTCTCTCATTTCTCTAAATTCTCTCATTTCTCTAAATTCTCTCATTTCTCTAAATTTTCTCATTTCTCTAAATCCTCTCATTTCTCTAAATTCTCTCATTTCTCTAAATTCTCTCATGTCTCTAAATTCTCTCATTTCTCTAAATGCTCTCATTTTTCTAAATTCTCTCATTTTTCTAAATTCTCTCATTTCTCTAAATTCTCTCATTTCTCTAAATTCTCTCATTTCTCTAAATTCTCTCATTTCTCTAAATTCTCTCATTTCTCTAAATTCTCCCATTCCTCTAAATTCTCTCATTTCTCTTAATTTTCTCGTTTATCTAAACTCTCTCATTTCTTTCATTTCTCACAACTCTCCCATCTCTCTCAACTCTCACTTTTCTCTCAAATCTCTCCTTTCTTTTAATTCTCTTCTTTCTCTCAACTCTCATTTCTCTCAATACACTCATTACTCTAAACCCTCTCATTTCTCTCAACTCCCTCATTTCTCCCAACTCTCTCATTTCTCTCATCTCTCTCATCTCTCTCATCTCTCTCATCTCTCTCATCTCTCTCATCTCTCTCATCTCTCTCATCTCTCTCATCTCTCTCATCTCTCTCATCTCTCTCATCTCTCTCATCTCTCTCATCTCTCTCATCTCTCTCATCTCTCTCATTTCTCTCATTTCTCTTATCTCTCTCAACTCTCTCATCTCTCTCATTTCGCTCATTTCTCAGAAAGTTCAGAAAGTTGGTAGACTTGAGAGAAATAATAAAATTAGAGAGTTGAAAGAAATGAGAGAAATGAGCGGGTTGAGATAGATGATAGAAACGAAAAAAATGAAAGAAATGAGAGGGTTGAGAGAAAAGAGAGAAATGAGAGAATTGAAAGAAATCAGCGAAATGAGAGAGTTGAGAGTGATGAAAAAATTGAGTTTAATGAGAAAGTTGAGAGAAATAAGAAAATTGAGAGGGTTGGGAGAGATGAGAGAAATGTCACTTATCTCTCCCAACCCTCTCAATTTTTAATTTCTCTCAATTTTGTCATTACCTTCAACTTTGTCATTTCTCTCATTTCTCTCAACTCTCTCATTTCTCTCAACTCTCTAATTTCTCTAAACTCTCTCATTTCTCTCAACTCTCTCAACCTTCTCTGACTCAACTCTTTGAACCTTCTCTCCTCTCTGCCTCCCATCTGTATAAAATATGAATTCTCTGAAAAAAAATATTTTTCTCAGATTTTTAGATGATTTTGAGATGAAATTATTTAAACATTTTTTTATGGTTTGCAAATTTAATTTTTAATGCATTAAAATACTTTGAAAAATTGCACAGTACTGCATTAAACTAAAAAATGTAAAAAAAAATTCGAGACCATACATGGGTATAAAATTTCAAAACACTTTGAAATTTTTCACTTTTATGGAATCTTTCAATATCTTCAGGCATAGTTCTCAATTCTTTCCAAATTCTCGATTCACTTCAGTCCCTCAACTCTGTACCATTTATCTGATATCTAAATTTCTCCAAACCCTAAATTCCCTTCAATCTCTCAATTTTATCTAACTCTGAACTCTCACTTTTCTCTCCAATCCTTTGATTCTCTTATCGCTCTCTTCTCAATTTTGTCATTTCTCTCATTTCTCTCAACTCTCTCATTTCTCTCAACTCTCTCATTTCTCTCAACTCTCTAATTTCTCTAAACTCTCTAATTTCTCTAAACTCTCTCATTTCTCTCAACTCTCTCAACCTTCTCTGACTCAACTCTTTGAACCTTCTCTCCTCTCTGCCTCCCATCTGTATAAAATATGAATTCTCTGAAAAAAAATATTTTTCTCAGATTTTTAGATGATTTTGAGATGAAATTATTTAAAAATTTTTGTATGGTTTGCAAATTTAATTTTTAATGCATTAAAATTGTTTGAAAAAATGCACAGTACTGCATTAAACTAAAAAATGTAAAAAAAAATTCGAGACCATACATGGGTATAAAATTTCAAAACATTTTGAAATTTTTCACTTTTATGGAATCTTTCAATATCTTCAGACATAGGTCTCAATTCTTTCCAAATTCTCGATTCACTTCAGTCCCTCAACTCTGTACCATTTATCTGATACCTAAATTTCTCCAATCCCTAAATTCCCTTCAATCTCTCAATTTTATCTAACTCTGAACTCTCACTTTTCTCTCCAATCCTTTGATTCTCTTATCGCTCTCTTCTCACCCTTAGTTTATGTTTTTTAATCTCTATTTTTTTATTTTTTATTTTTTTTTGTAATCTCTCGCAACTTTCACTTCTCAAATCTCTAAAAAGTTTTTAATCTATCAAGAAGAATTGATATAATTTATAAATTCTCTTCAGTCTTTCAAATCTCAACAATCTCTCAATTTTCTTTTAACTTGCAATTCTATCCAATTCCCTAAATCTCTTCCATTCTTTTCAAATCCTCAATTCTCTCATTTCTCTTTAAGCTCTAAATTCTTTCCAATTTCGCAGTTGTGTCTATTTTCTCAACTATCTTTTGTCTATTGATTCTCTCCAAACTCTCAATTCTCCTAGAAATTTTCGCTCTCAAAGTTCGCTCAAATAATTCAAATCTCTCTAAACTGTAAATTTTCTACAATCTACGAATTTCTCAATTCTCTTAATCTATAAATTTTCACAAATTTTTAAATTCGCTTCAATTTTTCAGATCTCTAATTTTTCTCCGAATGCTGGATTTTCATGTATTTAACCAATATTTTGTTCCTCGTAAAACTTTCATCGCATTATTCTCTCCAATCTTTAAAATTCTTTTTTTTAATTCACTCCAATGTTGTAATTTTCTAAAATTTCTCACCTTTCTTCAATCTCTGAACTCTCTCAAATTTGTCTAATATCTGTAATTTGTTTGACCTTTTTAAATCTCACATTTCGCTTCATTTGTTCTCTCACTTTCCTATTCTCTTATCCTTCGAATTGTTCAAACTCTCTAAATTTTTAGAATAATATTAGCTCAACAAACTTCCACTGTTGGATTTGATTTTTTTTAAATTTAGTAACTTATTTTACATCAGTCGAAGTATTTTTTTTATTGAAAATATAATTCTATCAGAAAATGTTATATTTTAAGAGATTTTTAGTGAATATCAAAATCTTATTGGCTTGTTTTTTTTTTTTATTTTCTTGAATTTCTTGATTCAATTGATTTCCAACACCTTCTTTTTTTCTTCAATTCTTTTGAATCCCATGACACATTCCACGCGCTTGTACCGCTCAAAAGTGATTTTTATCCGTTTGCGTATCAAAAAATCTCAAAATTGTCTATAATTTTGATAATTCAAATCACACGAAACCAACGAAAAAAGAGAAAAAAGTTTTTTTTCACATGTGTTAGATGATTTTAAAAATCAGTTTTTTTGTTGAAAAAAGTGGTGTTTTTGACAACTTTTTCAAAATCATTAATTTTAATATATGGATGATTTTTTTTCGGAAATATTTTTAGTATGTTCAGAAGCCAAAAAACACGGCTTCATTTTGTAGAAAAAAGATTTTTTTTATATCCAATATAGTTGGTTTGAAAAGCGAACAAAAACAGTCGCAAATGAGTGAATTCACGTCACAAAAAAAGGGAAGTTTTTAATTTTACGAGAAAACTCTGACTTTTTTTAAATAAAAAAAATGAGATTTTCTTCAAAAATGATAAGACGATTCTGAAACACTCAAATTTATAGAAATCGGTAGGAATCTAGCTGAGTTACAACAGCGCGAATGAGTGAATTCACGTCACAAAATTTGATTTTTCGTTAAATTTTATATGAAAATGTGCTCTGAAAGCTGTTTTTACCCTCCAGATGGTCGGATTTTGACAAATCGAGCATAATTTAGTTGATTTTTTAATAAGTTCATTATTTTCAAATAAAAATGCAAAAAGATTGAAAAAAAAATTTTTTTTGGTGAATCTTTAAATAAAGACAGTAGTTATTTTAACATATGATCCATCAATATGTTGCTATTCAAGTGCCAATCAAAATAAGGAAAAAGTGAGGTGCAGATACTAAAAATTTATGATTGTAAAAGTCGGAACAACAAAATATCGTTTTTGAAAGTCTACATAAAATTTGAAGACTACAAAGAATGGTTCAGTATAGCCACAGTATAACTTTATATTTCGTGACGTGAATTCAGTCAACTACCCTGTTCTGTTTGAACTGAGTGAATTCACCTCACAACTTCAAATCAGCATTACTTCGTTCGTTGTTGTTCAATCGAGAAGCTCTGTACATCAAATTGTGGGTAATTATTTTCTTTACAACTCATTCGATGACACCGATATTCTATTTCCACAGAGAGAACAGGAATTCAAGGATGTATGTACTAAAGTCCGAAATGGTTAATTCTAGCGTAAATTCACGTCACAAAAGTAATTAGTCACAACAAAAACAACTTAAATTTTAAAATGACCAAATTGTATTCATTTTGAAGGAAATTCAATTTGCGATCGTTTACTACATTTTTTTTTCATTTTCAAGTAAATTGGTTGACTTCCAGAACGATAACAGTGCAGAAAAGTCCGGAAAAGCGATTTCACGTCACGGTGGAATGTGTCCCATGATTCTGACAATCTTTCCCAATACGCTTGATAATTTCATTGGAAAAATTTATTCAATTTTTTAACATCCCCTGTTTATTACTGCATTATTTTGCACACTTCGAACTGTATTCATTTTATTGTTTATACGTGATCACAGTTAATTTTACTGTTTTGTATAACATCAATTTTTCAATATTTTGTTATTTTTCAAAATTTGCAAATTTAATTTTCAATTTCTATATTTTCATTTTTTTTAGTTTCTTATTTATACATCTTCAAGTCGACTAATAAACAATCAATTGCATTCTTATATAAACAAACTTAAAACTTTTCAATTTCCCCATTCGAAACCCACTCTGAGGTCATTTGCATTTCCCGATTACAACAGCCATAAATTTTCTTAGCCCGGACCAGTTCAACGAAAGTGAAATCACACAACTGATCAAACCAACCAACAGAAAAGAAGCAAAAAGAGCGAAAAACCAACTTAAAAATTCAACTCAACCTCGGTCACTGCACACTGAAAAGTTTGATGAAATCGCCAAAATTATACCGAAATCGATCGTTAAAAAAAATAGTGAACTGGGGAGAAAACAAACCCAAAAAAAAAAGAAATAACAAGCTTAACCAGCTGACCATATAACCTGCTTCTTATCACCGATTGATGATCGTCCATGAAGAAACCGGCGCAGCCATATAGCTGCAATAATTTCGAAAACAACCGGACAACAACATTGGGTCTTGTTTATGATGATCTTGAACCCGCAACTCTCAGCACAACTCTCTCTGTCCAAATTGACAGTTGAGGTTAAAAAACCTCAAAACAGATTGTCGGTTGGGGAGGTTCACGCAATTCGGAATCATCGGCGTGACCAATTTGTGCGATTTCTGAAACTTCTTTGACCAGGTATGTGGGTGATAAGGTCTACGGTTGGCGATTTTCCCCCATAATAATGGCTTCAAGTTGATTTTGTCAGATTTTTGTTTTTTAAGGAAAGTTTGACAAATAAGCGCAATAAAACTAACTAGTAGATAGAGGATGTTTAGAGTGAAGGAAGCTTAATCGAAATAGATCAGAAAGTTTGTAAATTTGTTTTTTTTTTTTTTTTTCAATATGGTACCAAATATCTCACCTTAAACCGGAGGACGTCTTCCATCCGGGCGGTTTTGCCGTCGCTAACGCACGACTGAAAGAAGCTGGGCGCCACGGAAACGCCGAGCGCCTCGCTGGTCATTCCGGTTGCGGCCCGCTCCGAATTGCTCGCTATCACCCGGAACGTTCCGAATAGGAGCACCAGCAATCGCTGCGTGTGCCCTGGCAGTGACATCAGTAAACTGGAAGGAAAAATGGAGAGAAAAAAGAGTGATATGAATTTAGTGGTAACGCTTTTATTTTTAAGCAGGATCGCCAAGGTAAAGTTCGGCTCATTTAATGTCTGCAACGCTCTCTGTTTGACAATCTGGAATTGAAAGTCAAGAGTCCGAAGTTCAAAGTCCAACTTCCAGTTTTCCTATTTCGGAATTCAAAGTCCAGATGATGAAGTCCATCGTCCATAATCAAAGGTCATAGTCTGGAAGTCCAGAAATCAAACCAGAGTTTAAATTTCAGAGTTCGGAGTTCAATTCCCAAAGTCCCGGATTTAGACTCCGGAGACCCAGAGTTCAAAGTGCAGAGTTCGCTATCCGGAAACGGCAGTCCAGAGTTCAGAGTCCGTAATCTGAAGTCTAAAGACCGGAGTCAAGAGCCGGGAGCCTAGAGTCAAGAGCCGGAGTCTAGAGTCTAGATACCAGAGTCCGGAATCCAGGGTCCGGAGTCCAAAGTCCAGAGTCCAGAGTCCAGAGTCTATAGTCCATAGTCTAGAGTCCAGAGTCCAGAGTCCAGAGTCCAGAGTCCAAAATCCAAAGACCAAAGTCCAGAGTCCAAGGTCCAGAGCCCAAAATCCAGAGTCCAGAGTCCAAAATCCAGAGTCCAGAGTCCCGAGACCTAAGTTCAGAGTCCAGAATCTAGAATCCCGAGTCCAAAGTCCAGAGTCCAGATTCACGAGTCCAGAATCCAGGATTAAGATTTAAGAGTCTAGAGTCCGGAGTCTAGATTCCAGAGTCCAGAGTCCAAGGTCCAAAGTCTAGGGTCCAAGGTTCAGAGTCCCGAGTCTCGAATCCAGGGTCCAGAATCCAAAGTCCAGAGTGAAGGGTCCAGGGTCCAAAGTCCAGATCCCAGAGTCCAAAGTCCAGGGTCCTAAGTTCAGAACCCAGAGTCCAGAGCCAAAGTCCAGAGTCCAAAATCCAGAGTCCAGAGTCCAAAGTCCTGAGTGCAAAGTCCAGAATAGAAAATCCAGAGTCCAGAGACCAGAGACCAGAGACCAAAGTCCAGAGTCCAGAGTCCAAAGGCAAGAGTCCAAAGTCCATAGTCCAAAGTCTAAAATCTAGAGTCCCGAGTCCGAGGTCAAGATCCCAGAGTCCAGAGTCCAGATTCACGAGTTCAAAGTCCAGAGTCCAGAGTTCAAAGTCCAGATCCCAGAGTCCAGATCCCAGAGTCTAGAGTCCAGAGTCCAGATACCAGAGTCCAGATACCAGATTCCAGAATCCAGAGTCCAGAGTCCAAAGTCCAGAGTCCAGAGTCCAGAGTCCAAAGTCCGAGTCTAGAGTCCAGAGTCCAGAGTCCAGAGTCCAGAGTCCAGAATCCAGAGTCCAGAGTCCAGAAACAAGTGTCCAGAGTCCAGAATCCAAAGTCCAGAGTCCAAAGTCCAGAGTCTAGATCCCAGATTCCAGAGTCCAGAGTCCAGAATCCAGAGTCCAGAGTCCAAAGTCCAGAGTCCAGATCCCAGAATCCAGAGTTCAGAGACCAGAGACCAAAGTCCAAAGTTCAGAATCCAAAGTCCAGTGTCCAGAGTCCAGAGTCCAAAGGCAAGAGTCCAAAGTCCAGAGTCCAAAGTCCAAAATCTAGAGTCCCGAGTTCAAAGTCAAAATCCCAGAGTCCAGAGTCCAGATTCACGAGTCCAGAGTCCAGATTCCAATGTCCAGAGTCCAGAGTCCAATGTCCAGAGTCCAGAGTCCAAAGTCCCGAGTCTAGAGTCCAGAGTCTAGAGTACAGAGTCCAGAGTCCAGAGTCCAAAATCCAGAGTCTAGAATCCAGAATCCAGAATCCAGAGTCCAGAATCCAGAGTCTAGAGTCCAGAATCTAGAAACAAGAGTCCAGAGTCCAGATTCCAAAGTCCAGAGTCCAAAGTCCAGAGTCCAGATCCCAGAGTCCAGATTCCAAAGTACAGTATCGAGAGTCCCGAGTCTAAAGTCCTGAGTCTAGAATCAAGGGTTCAGAGTCCAGAGTCCAGAGTTCAGGGACTAGAGTCAAGGGTTCAGAGTCTAGAGTCCAAAGTTCAGAGTCCACAGCCCAGAGTCCACAGTCCAGAGTTCAGAGTCCAGAGCCTAGAGTTCAGAGTCTATAGCCAAGGGTTCAGAGTCCAGAGTTCAGAGTCTAGAGTCAAGGGTTCAGAGTCTAGATTCCAGAGTCCAGAGTCCAGAGTCCAGAGTCCAGAGTCCAGAGTCCAGAGTCCAGAGTCCAGAGTCCAGAGTCCAGAGTCCAGAGTCCAGAGTCCAGAGTCTAGAGTCTAGAGTCCAGAGTCAAGAGTCCAGAGTCCAGAGTCTAGAGTCTTTAATCCGGAGTCCACAGTCCAAAGAGCGAAGTTAAAAGTTCAAAATCCATAGTCCGGAGCGAAGAGTTAGCAGAATTTTTTTTTATAACAATTGACTTTTTTTTTATTAAAAATATTAACCATCGTCTACCATTCAAAGCTTATACATTTTTTTATGACACTCGTTGTCATCATCACTTCCTTGTTATCTTTCGAATAATCGATTATTTCTTTCCAACAACACAACACAAACTTTCGCTTTGTCTTGGGCAGATCTTCAAGGCAGCAAACTCAACGAACTCAATGATAAGATTGTGGTAATAAACCACGCGACACCGTAGACGGAGAACTTTTACGAGCCAATAAAAATGTAAACAAATGCTCCCATAGTATATCATATTCTGATTGAAATTTCAAAAGTAAAACATTGTTATTCAGATACACCTTTGTCTCATTATGGAAAAATGCTTCCGAACTACGCTTAATCATCTCCCTTTTTCGAAACGAACCGGAAGCTTTCCATTTCGTCATCTTTACGTTAACTATCTCAACAACTATTACTAATGCCAACTTACACCGTTTTGAATGAAAAATAACAATAAGTTTTTGTTTAATTTACTCGAATGATTGTTCCCGGACAGGTAAATTGCAGTTCGAATCTCGATTCATTGGTTTTACATACATCAAAAGGTACAAAGGTTGAATTTATTGCACGGAAACATTGCATCAAACGGTGAACACGTTTGAATCCACTGAGGAATGACTCACTCATTTTCTGGTTGATTCTGATAAGCTATCTATCTAGCCAAGTTGTCCCTTTATTAGGCCCCCGTTTAGCAAATAAAACTTAATCGGGTCTTGCTTACGGGATGGGTCTCGTTTAATCTTCGGTAACTGAGTAATGACTCAGTTGTCATTTTTTTTAGAAATCTGTTGAACTAGGGAAATTTTGAAGAACTTGGCCCTTCAAACTTGTTGACACTCTATGAATCGAAAGATAGATCTCAAAGTCTTGTCTCTTATTTCTTAATTCTCAATGCTCAATTCATTACTCACAATTTTAATTCTCTACTTCCCTAATTCTCATTCCTTATTTCTCAATTATTAATTTTCATTTCTTATTCCTGATTTATCTTTCCTCACGTCTGCTTTCTCATTTCTCGTTTCTCGTTTCTCATTTCTCGTTTCTCGTTTCTGATTTCCCATTTTCATTTTCTCATTTCTCATATTTACATTCTCATTCCTCATTTTCCAATTCTCATTTCCCATTCCCATTGCCTTTTCTGATTCCCTGTTTCCAATTTCTCTTTTCTCATTTCTCATTTCTCGTTTCTCGTTTCTGATTTCCCATTTTCATTTTCTCATTTCTCATATTTACATTCTCATTCCTCATTTTCCAATTCTCATTTCCCATTCCCATTGCCTTTTCTGATTTCCTGTTTCCAATTTCTCTTTTCTCATTTCTCATTTCTCATTTCTCATTACTCATTTTTCATCTTTCATCTTTCATCTCTCATTTCTCATTTCTCATTTCTCATTCCTCATTTCTCATTTCTTATTTCTCATTTCTCACTATTCATTTCTCACTATTCATTTCTCATTTCTCATTTCTCATTTCTCATTTATCATTTCTCATTTCTCATTTCTCATTTCTCATTTCTCATTTCTCATTTCTCATTTCTCATTTCTCATATCGCATTTATCATTTCTTCTATTCCATTTCTCATTTCTTTATTTTCATTTCTTTATTTTCATTTCTTTTCTTCATTTCTCTGTTTTTATTTCTCACTTCTAATTTATCATTTCTCACTTTTCGTTTCTCACTTTTCATTTCTCACTTTTTATTTCTAATTTCTCATGACTCACTTCTCACTTCTCACTTCTCGCTTCTCCTTCTTACTTTTCATTTCTTATTTCTCATTTGTCATTTGTCATTTCTCATTTCTCATTTCTCATTTCTCATTTCTCATTTCTAGTTTCTCATTTCTCATTTCTTATTTCTCATATCGCATTTCTCTTTATTTTTTTTTTCATTTCTCTGTTTTAAATTCTCACTTATCATTTTTCGTCAATTTCGTTAGCATCTCAAGATCTGAGGAAAAGTGGGACAAATGGCTTGATGATGTTCATCAAAAAAAATTCTTCTGGTATGTCTATCTACATATGTAGACAAATTTAGCCTTATTATTTCAAATAATTGTCGAATTAACCTTCAATCAAATAAACCGAATCCTGGGAATTTTCACTTATTCAGTCAATCGAAAGCGATGACAAACCGGAAGATGCCGACCCGGGGAGCAAGGTTATATATTGTGTTTATTGATGAAAAATCAACCAGGCATAATGGCATCATGGGAGTGTGCCACACAGCGTAAACGATGCATGATTTTGGGGTGGGGTAGCTAGAACGCCGAAGAAGATCACTCCTCTTGGCTGCCTAATGGTCGTCGAACGCTGATGTGATACATCGTTCGTGTTCGGTTTTGCTGTTTATAGCCGTCTATAAGGATTCCGAAAGAAGAAAAGAGGAGAAAACATACGGGAAACGTTCCCAGATTGAATCCACTTGTCCGTACATGATCTGGTGTCTGCCATGCTTGAGTTTAGTCAGAAGGATGGCGATGACGATGACGATACTAGGACGTCGACGACGACGACGTTCCGTTCTGTTACATGTCATCAACATATCAAACGTATGGCCGGTTTGGCCTGGTCCGGGGCAATATGTACTTTGTCTTGGCCACCTTTCCTCTCTGACTGAAACCCGGATCGGCGCAGTTGTTGATGAATCCGGTAATATTTGACGATTTACATGTATGACGCTGGTGATGACCATCGTCATCCCAGTCCTCGCCACTTTCATCCAAACCATTGAACATACCTTACAAGATACTATTAGCTAAAACACACGGGGCGGTAGCGATTTACTGAAAACATACATATGTCTCTATTACCCCGATCCCGGGGGGAAAAAAGGTGCAAAACATCATCGATGTGTCAGCGTTGTTTTTTTTTATTTTGGCGGAATCGTCGTGTGTGGTGCGAAAATTTGCTGATTGACGTACGCTGACATGTACTATCGTTTTCGCGCTCGCCAAACCAGGCTTGATGCTCTTGAGACTGACTGGCTGGCCGAGGTCAGAAATTAGTAGAACCATTCCCGTTCGGAGCAGAATAGCGATGCTGGGGTGGGTTTTTTTCTACAGATTTCATTCTCGTAGAAGTATGAATGAGATAAAAACCGAGAAATTTGTTTCCGGTTGATGAGGGGAAACATTTTTTGTCAAACAATTTCAGTGGTATACGCACTTGATCCATGATGAATACCGTTGATAAGCTGTTGGTGCTGTGTTTGCTCAAAGTCATTTTGTTTTTCTCATCAAGCGTGCCACAATAGGGTGTCCCATTATGTCTAAGAACGATTCTGATACAGCCCTGCTCATTCCGGATGACGTTCAAACAGCTTATTTCCGCTGTGTGTTGTTGTTTACAGTTCAACTTAAAACTCTGTGTATCGTGAGTTCCAGTTTCATAATTTTCGTGAAAATGAGAAGCATTTCCCTGGAAAATTTAAATCGCAAAAATATCGTGCACAAATGTTGTTCCTCCACAACATTTTGCTGAGTCAGATATTGAAAATGGAAGAAGGTCGAAATCGATTCAGAAGTATAGATAGGAAAGCAGCTTCGTGGCCAAAAAAAGTTTCTGAGCAAAAAACGGGACCGGTGGACAAAACTTTGGACTGGAATGTTCATCCGTGCTTACGCCAGTAAAGTTCGGGATTTGTCCAAAAAGTGGGATCTTCTCTCGGCACTGTCCCTCGTGCCAATGTAAGGTCGGAGTCAAAATCAAGCTGCTTCCGTCAAACCGAGAGCTCATAAATACTGTGTGGAAAATCGGTGTGCGTTTTCATCGACCTATTACAACCTATTAAAAGTATTAAACTGTTCGGGATGGGTAGTGTTGACAGACGGAGACATCAATTTTGACCGAAATGTTTCTTCCAAGTTAAATGTTTAGGTTCAAGAAATTTATTTTTCCTAGAAACGTGAAATTACTTTAACCCAAAAGGAAGAAAGTGTTCACAAACATGTCAAAAAATTAAAATAGCCTCCGACGGTTTTAAGTCCAATATAACTCTATGCCTAAGACAAGACATTTAATTCTACGACACTGTATGACGTATACGAATTGATACTTATTTTAAATTTTCAATTTGTATATGTATTGAAACTCAAATCTCACTCACAAACTCACATAAACTCTACCTCACCTATAAAATTAGTTTAAATTACAATGTGTATCCAAACAAACTCATCCTTCACTTTATAATTCATCAATTTGAAAAAAATACACATTAATTTATGCTGATATGAAATGTTCTTCGGGAAACAAATTTCAGCATTATTATTTTTTTTTGTTGTTCTTCTAATGCTCAACTATACATTTAAAAGGGTTTGATTAATTAAACTTGGCAAAAAAAAATTACTCAGCTTCACCGTGGCATTCTTCCCTAACCGAGACAACAAAATTTACATTTTTCTGAAGTGCAGTGAATTTAAGAGCTTATTTTGATTCATTTTGAACTCTTCTGCAAAATTCTGCACTTTTATAACAAAACTTCAAAACATAACAAAAAAAATTAAAATAATGTTTTTTATCAACTTTCCTTAAGACCGCAAGTAATTTCGACTTTTGCGAGAAAAAAAGTTGTAGATGTTTTCTATAAGTTTACTGATATAATTTAAACGAATTGTTAAAGAAATATTCACTAAATTGAATTTGAGATATATATCTTATGCAAAAATCAAATAGATTTGCAGACTAAAAAAATGTTAAATGAAATACAACATTTTTTTAACTTCCTTCAGTAATGTCCAAAATATTTCACGTTAGAATTTTTCAAAAACTGTACCTAGTATTTAACTTTTTTTGATCACTCATCATCATCAGAATTAAAATATTATTCATTTATTGGATTAAGGTTTTTTTTTTCTTTTATGTAAATTTATTAGTTCGACTCAAATCTGATTTATTTTTAAACGAAGTTTATACCGTATCACCAACACGAGATGTGATAGACAAAATCTGACGAAAGATCCGAGTTCAGAATGTCAAAGTCTACCAAATCCATCATTAAAACAAAGGCACCAAAATGCTGTTTCTTGAATTATCAATAATTAAAAAAAAAGTTTTTAAATGATTAGACGTTTTTATTGAAAAAATATCTTTCAAACTTTTAAAAACTGGTCTTTTTCCGTTAGTAATGTTTGTTAAATTCATTTATCTACCTTATCGGTTAAAATTATGATATTTAGTAAGAGCATTTCAGAATCATTGAAATTATAGGCGGATAGAAAGTTAGAAGTTACGAATAGATATTGAAAATAAGCGAGTCGAATTTGATTAGAAGCATTTTTATCAGGTGTCATTGATTTCTTCGTGAGACGGTATACTATGTAAATAATGATTTCTTCCTCATGTAACAAATTTTCATTTTCATAATCTTGATATTTTCTTACTAAAAGAACATAATCTTGACCGATAAAGCCGGTAAATTTTCAACAATTTTGTCTTTGATTTTCAATTCTGACTTTGTGTTCTGAAAATATTAACTTCTAAGCAGCATATAAATCTACTTTTTTTTAAAGAAAAACTTAATTTGTTGCTTTTGACCATTCCAGATCCCAATATTTCAATTGACGACGGCAAAATATTCAAATTTATAATCGTTGCACTAGTGAACCTTCATATAAGAGAAGCGACATCTGATCCCTCTTAAAACAAAATATGTGGCAACATCGCCGAAATCTTGTACAAAAAAATCCTCAGCACTGTTTTCTGGCTCAATGTTCAAGCTCTAAAGTGGACGCTCCTTCAATCCAACAAAACAACATTGAACTCGATGCCCGAAAGATCGTGATAAACGGTATAAATGACTTGAATTTCGTTAATAGTCAGTTAGTTTTTTAACAAGGAACACGATTCACCAAAGCATTGAAAAAATTGCACCTTATCATAAATTCATATGATCAGCTTTAAAATTATCTGATGGAACTAAAACAACAATCACAATAGCTTCCTTGGTTGGGTTTTCAATAAGAAAGGTAAAAGCTCTGCGACAAAATGCTCGGATCGATTGGAATCGATTTTGACAGTTCTTTTGCTCGATTGGAATTTTGTGTTTCAGATGTCATTTCTCTTATATTAAGGTTGCCAGATTTTTTTCCACTCCCATCCGGGCCTAGCAATTCCGGGCATTTTTTCAAAAAAACCTGGCAAAATCCGGGCATGGATTTCAATTTTTTAAATCCAAAAACCGGGCAATAACCGGGCAAAATTTAGGTGTTATTGTATATAAAAGCAAAGAAAAAATGTAAAAAAAATGAAATTAATATTTTATTAATGTAATTGCAGACTTCCAAAAACTTTTTGGAACACTTAAATATTTAAAGGTTTAAAAAGTAAATCAGCGAAATTAATTCAAACAACCGTTGAAAATGTCCATACCGTTAATTGATTTTGCTGAAACTTACTCAAAAACTTTGATTTTTTTCTGGTTTCTTTGTGAAAATTTTGAAAAAATCCGGGCAATATCCGGATTTTTTTCACGATATCCGGGCAACCGGGCCGGACCGGACTTTCTCGAAATTTTGCATCAAATATCCGGGCAAACCCGGATAAAACCGGGCAATCTGGCAAGCTTATCTTATATACAGGTTCACTACGTTGCACTTGTTTTATTTTTGTAAGTTAAAATTATTATTTTTTAATCGATCATGATTTTTGAATTATTCTATGAAAAGATCGACAAATGATTCGAAGTAGCTGGCTTAATTAAGACGCGCAATATAAACATAATTAGTATCTACTTTGTGATTTCAATATTTGCAACAAATCTTTAAAAAAAATTATTAGTTTCGTATTTAATCATTCCACAGATCACACACCACCCCAAGAATAAGGATAATCATTTAAAAAATTTAAAAAAAAACTTACCGGAAATAACATTTGTTTTATACTTTGATTCTGATTACTCTGATTATTTTTTCGACATTGTGTGTTGACAAGATGTAAGAAAATGGATTTAAAAATTAACTCCCTTATTTTTTGTGCATTTTTGGTATTGTTATTATTTCTATTTAGGGTAAGTGTTCCTAATTTGGCATGTGTACCTAATGTTAACATACTGTTCGATTTTGCCTGTTTTTGACGTTGTTTTTCACTTATCACAATTATCAAGAAAATGATAATATAAAGGATCATTTGAACTTTCATTTTACAAACAAATTAGATTTCTAACTCACAGGATTTTTCGTAAAATCTGGATTGTTTCAAAATATGTCGAAATTGAATGGAATTGTTAGCAAATTTCTTAAAAAACACCTTTTTAAAAATAGAAGCTTAAAGCTGAATTTGTAAATCGATTTTTTTGAAATTTTTCGTCGGATTGTTTTTTATCATGATTTAGGTAATAAGTATGTTAGAACCATGTTTTTTTCGTGTAAAAACTTAAAAAAGCATATGTCCACAATTAGGAACACTATTTTCAATGTGTTCCTAATTATGGACATAGTCAAAGTTTTCCAAACTATATCAAAGTCATATAATGTATTTGAAATAAATTTGATTGATAGAATTCTGTTTTAACATAATTTTTAACGATATGTTAAAATAAACTGTTTTGAGCTAATAAAACATGATTTTTTTTACTTCAGTATATCTCAAAGCTAAAACTGTTGAAAAAATATTTTTGCCAGGTTGTAAAGAACGCACCCTTCGCGACGGAGAAGGAAACCATCAACTAACAGAGAGCTTCTTAACGAGAACAGAATCGAAAGGAAAAATTTAAAAAAAAACTCTCAATTTAATACGTTGTATACCGTCATTTGGAGCATCATGCAACACTTCTCAACTTCAATGGCTTCTAAAAACCTAATGTCCACTGATAATCCTCCCGTTTGTACTTCAAAAGTTTTAAGGTTAATGGGACATTAAATTAACGTCGTCAGAAAAATAATTGGTTCCACCAGTTATTTTTAAATTTACAAAACATGCGATTTTCAGCCTACTAAGAAAAAGGGGTATCTAAGTTGCAAAAACCTTTGTTTTTAATAAAAAAAAAATTAAAAAGTTTGAATAGTTATAGTTTTTGACATATTTGTGATGACGTTACGCATAAAGCGCGATCTGCAGTTATTTTTGATTTTGTTAGAATTAAAGTTTATATGTGTGAGAAACTATGGCATCATCGTTTTGTTATCATTAAATGATAATTTTATTACGTTATATAAAAATAAAAGTTAAACTAATGTTGCATCGAACCATGCTGTTGCATGATGCTCTGTTTGACTATACTTATTTGTATCCATACAATGAATTTTCTACTTTTGAAATATAATAAATGTATCCATTGGAAAAATAAAAGTTTGAATTTTAATAAGCTCAACATCCACTACTTCCTTCAAAACTAGCGTAAAAGAATATTGTGTAGGATTATAATAGTCCTTATTTCTCTCTAAAAAAAAACCCATATGCAAAATCAGGAACTAATAGTGTATATATTGGGTACGCTGATACATTTTTCCTCATATGTTAACATTAGGAACACCCATATGTTAACATTAGGATCAATTAGTGCCATATTGGGAACACCGACACACTTTATAAAACATGATATTTTTCGTAAATTAAGGCTTGAAATGAATATTTCAAACCAAAACAGAGTTCAGAAAAAAATTTGGAACTTAGTTACCAAAAAATTGTATATCTAAGTATTAAAGGTTCGGCGTAATAATATCAAATCTAAAAACCTCTGACAAAATATAGCGAAATTAGGCTCATTTTTACCCTAAATTTGAATTTCATAAACCATTTTTCTTAAAAATTTTCCGCATGGTTTCACGAAATTCCCGATTCTCAAAAACAAAAAAAACAGTCCTAAAAGCTTTATTTGACGGGTTTCTTCCTTTAAAAGGTGTTTAAATTATAATTTTAGAATTAAACCCAAAAATAAGGGCATTTCAGATGATTTCAATTTTTGAAAACTTATTCAAAATAGCGGCAAATAATTTATTCAAATCACAAATAAGGTAATTTTTAAATCAAATGTTTAACCATCATATTTATTATTTATTTAAAAAACCTCTTTCGAATGCATTTTATAAACTTTATAAAATCTTTTCAAAAAATAGATCGATTTTCAAGACATGGATCCAGTTCGATAACTGTTTTGATTTTACCGTGTGAATTTAGATCAGAAATAAGTGATGTGTTTCGCGTTTATTTTATCCATGCACTACAATGATACAATGATATTTTCATTTTTTCTCCTTAATAATTCATTTGAAAATATTTTTAGGATTTCTATTTACACCGATGGACATATGGTCGGATTTCAACCAGACCGAACTAAACGCCATTAACTTTTTTTTCGAGAAACTTCAGTTGAATATACAATTTAATCCTTCAAAAAACAATCAGTAGTATTTAATCCAAGAAATTTCCGTCAATCATATAAGCTATTTCAGTGTTGTAAATGAGATTCAAGTTCTGTTGTTTCAAAATTTTCTCATGACGATGGTGCCAAGATCATGCTTGTCAAATCCAACCAAATATTCGTTAAAAAGGTCAATAAAGACCCAAATTGTTAAACTCTCACAAAACTGAGAAGATAAGCCTCAAAGCTTGTTACTATGCCAGGCATTTATTGAAAGTTTATTCATTTTTAGTAAGTACTATTTAAAGTGAACCGTTTGTCTATTTAAACATTTAACGATTCAAGAAATCTCTCGAAAGAAATTTTGCCAGATTGCCCGATTATACCCGGACTTGCCCGCATATTTGATTCAAAATTGTCAAATGCTGTTCGTGTCTATATGACGTTCCTCTGGCCGCAAATATAGATAGATTTCGATGAATTTTAATTCATTGTATAGATAATTTATTTTAGTTTCTCAATATTGAAAAATTAAGTTGAAATATTTTACCAGTTTACCAGAAGCTGATTCCGAATGAAAAAAGTTCCGAAAAAGAGCTCTTCTTAAAATGCAAACCTTTTAGAATGAATAAATTTTAATTTCAATTAGCATAATTTGTTGATGTTCGGAATTTTGGTTAAGGCGTTCTATCATTTTAACAAAATAGAACATGCAAGTTAAACGGGAGTTGACATATTAACACTATTAACCCTTTTATTTGTTTTACTATTTTCGTCTTTATTTGATTTTTGGTAAACCTCCTCAAATGCGGCGATTTTTTTCAGAAATTCAAACTAAAAAATATCATATTTCCACCAGCTTATATCTCGGTAACAACTGGAAATAATTTAATTGGTTCTCATTGAGAAGTCATAAAAAAAACATAACGCGAAAGAAGGTCATTTTTGGTTATTTTTGAACCATAAATGTTTAAATAAAAACGAGCGTGTACCTCCTGTAATTTCATGAAGACTTCGAACCAGAGGTGCCAGGTATCAGGACGATAAATCAGGATTTCTCCTGGTTTTCGAGAGACCATCCTGATTTGTCCTGGTTTTTGAAAAATGGTCTTTGAAATGTACCGAATTGTCTTGATTAAAAAAATATATCTAAATTGTAAATGAATTTATAGTAAAATCATCAGTATCAGGACATCGAACAAATCTGTAATAAAATAATTAAATCGATAGTAATCTTCGGTTCAGATGATATTTAAATGGTGTTTTGATAACAAATAAACTGCAGGCCAGGTAATATTCTGTTTGCCCCTGTTGCATAAATGTAGGCGTATACATTTGTTTCGCCTTTATTTATGTATGTTGTTGGTAATCCACCATGGGTGCACGGATTCACCGCAGTTTCTGCCAAAGAATGTGCACACATGCATTCTTTAGATTATAATGTTCGACAAATCTCCAATGCAGCGCGCCATCATACCCGGACCCCATGGCTTCGTATGAACTGTTATGGAGTGTATGTATTGTGTTGATGTAGGTATATTTTGGAAGAACGAATCAATCAGGTGGGCTAGTTTACTTACAGGTATTCCGGCATCCGTGTATATACCTGGCCAGCTTGCAACTGATTGAACATTCCTATTATATAGTCAGTTATAGAATGAAACACATCTTACCTGTCGACCGCTTATGGGATTCGAACCCAAAAGTTTTTCTGGCCGATACCGGGAATCGAACCCAGTACGCCTGGCGTACCAATACCAGACTCGCGCCAGCCTATCCACTAGACCACATCGGCGCTACATTTGTTTCGCCTTTATTTATGCAATTTAAGCAGAACTAGTGGTGTTTCCTGATTTTTGACCACACAACCTGGCATCTCAGTTTCGAACATGCACGGGTGAATTGACTCGGATAGATTGGAGGTTGAACTGGAGTTACCGGAGGAAGCAGGGATGCCTGGTGGTTTTGTCAAAAATCAGAACATGAAGAAAAAATCAGGAATTTTCGGGATACCACGAATTCTGCTTAAATTGCAGAAATAAAGGCATTCTAGACGACTTATTTATGCACTGAGGCCGGCAGAATCTTGCTTGGCCTGCAGTTTATATGGTGAAACACAATTTTAATATCATCTGAACCGAACATTATTATCAGTTCAACTATTTTATTACCGATTTGTTCGATGTCTTGATAATTCATTATAAATTCAACTACAGTTTAAATATTTCTTTGAAAATTAGGACAATTTAGTGCATTTCAAATATCATTTTTTAAAACTCAGGACAAATCAGGACGGTCTTTCCAAAATCAGGACAAATTCTGATTTATCAGGAAACCTGGCACCTTTGGCAATACGTTTAGTAAAAGGCATCTACAGTTTTCTACCGACTTGTAGATTATATACCTAATAATGTTCAGAAAAAAATAGAGAAAATTCAGGCCATCTCTGAAAAGCTTTACTGGGACCCATTCCTATTGATTCCAACCACCTACATGACTTCTCAAACGTGATGTACATAGTTCCAATTCCCAGTGTAAGTTGTAGGGTCTTTGGTTACGAAACCCTAGAAAGGCCTCCTCCAAGATGGTATCAAATGTCTTTTCTTTCAATATGGGCATCACGATTCGTTTAGAAAAAATCAAATTGGGTCACTAAGTCGGCCGTCGTCGTGTTGATGTTGGTGCATTGTCTTAGTCTTTCCTTACCGGGAAGTTTTAGCCATTAAAATCGTCCGGAAGACTGCCACCATTGGCATTGTTCACTCGGATGGGTCTCAACGCTTTCTGATGCGGGTCGATTGCACTTCGACGCCAACGCAAATCGATGCAAAAAGCAAACAGCAAACCACCATCAAGAAAGTGGCTAATTTTCCAGTTTCACTTTCCTGTGTCATTTTGCGAGGCGTGCAGTCTCTCAAAGACTGTTGCTGCGGTTTCGGTGTTATTAAACTATTACTTTTATTGCCTACCCAGAGCGTTATTACACGTGCAGTCAGGTTTCGGTCTCTGGTCTTGTCTTGGTCACCCCCGGTTTTGTGTTTTTGTTTTCTCTCCTCCTCGTCTCTGTGTTTCGACTTTTTGCTTTCACCCGGTGTCTTTGAGCTGTCTCGATGCTTTTTTTTTTTCGTTCTGTTTTTGCTGCCGTCATCCATAACATCTCGGTTGCGTCTACGTCGTCCGGTGAGATTGGTGAATCATGTTTACGGTTTTGTGCATGTTTTGCATATTCTTTTTTCGCTTGTTTGATTGTCTTCTTTCTCCATTCGGAAACTATATGGTGTGGTGAACGACCTGAGCGCTTGGTGGCTTTCTTGATATTTTACCTTTT
Organism: Uranotaenia lowii; assembly: GCF_029784155.1. NCBI lineage: Eukaryota > Metazoa > Arthropoda > Insecta > Diptera > Culicidae > Uranotaenia > Uranotaenia lowii. Next base: position 382,283,161 of record NC_073692.1, on the reverse strand, counting down.
ATTACTTCGGTAAGTAGGAACTGCTGGAGAGCTAGAGATGATAGTAAAGGCAATGACAATCTTAGAGGTCGACGTTGCAAGAGGGAACTGTTGCGGTTGTAAAGATGAACCTTTTGTTGATCTTTTAAGGAAGGAGTTGACAACTGTTAAACGATCAACCTTCTCATATTATTACCATGAATTGAGATTTATATTTTGGGAAGCCGGGTACTGAGCATCATGAAATTATAGAAATGTCTTTGTAGAAATACGAAGGCACGATGGCAAATTACTTAGTTGGTATGTTCGCAATTTAATTTTAAGTAAACTGTAAAGATCGTTAGGTTGAGGGGGGAGTAGGGTCTAACACTTTGAAAAAATCGATTTTTTTTTTATTTTTTTATTTTCTTATTGTAAAACATTTCAAGAATGTTGTGTCAAATTTTCAAGTCAATCGAAGCAAAACTGTAGAAATTATAGGCCTTTATCTCCTCTTATCTAATACTGCAAGAATACTGCAAGCAGAAACTTCAAACGCCTTTTTCTCGAAAGCACATTTCTAAAGTCAGTGGACATCGTCATTTGAAAACTACTTCACCGATTCTTTTCAAATTTGGAACATATTTTCAACATATAAAATACCAGACCCCAACGATTTTCTTTTTTTTTACTTTGGGAAGATTTTACAGATAAAAAATGGCAGATTTTTTTCGTGAAAAATCGTAGTTTTTACTTCAAACAGCAACAAAAATTTCATAAAAAAATTTTTTAAGTTAAATAAAATCGTTGGGGTCCAGAAAAACATCTATTAAAAATATTTTGCTCTGATTTTTTGACTTCAGATGATTCTGTGCTGAGATACAGTGTCCACCGCAAATCCTGTTTTCTAAAAGGCATCCTCGAAAGTGCTCCGTCACCGGCTCATTTTTCAATATTTTTCTACGAAAAAATTACTAAATGTTCTTTTAACAATGCTTTGTATAATGCAAAAAATTTGAATACATTTGTTTGATCGATAGCTCTAAAAAAAACTCGTGAAAATGGTGTTTTTTTTTTTACCCGTTAGACCCTACTCCCACCTTAATCTTGGGGATGTGAATTCTTAATTTTATTTGACTGAGTGCAATTTTTTTAATGAAAATCTTGCTTTGGCTATCAACTTTCCTCACACGAGTTTTGACGAGTTTTAAGTCTTCTTTCAATATTCCAAATAAGAAGGAATTACGCTTATTTTTTAAACTTCTTTTAAACAAGCCCGGAAACTGATAAAAAATGACTTTGACATCAAAACTATTGGTTTTTGAATCTATGACCATGTTTGAAAAAAACATCATTTTTGGGGCCAATGTTCCGGAAATCACTCCGAAGAAGGTTTCTAGCAAAGATGATCCTCGATGCCAGGTAAATTTTTGAGGTTTGGTAATTTAGAGACACACACCGGTGGAAAAAAACATTTCATTTTTTTACAAAAAAAAAATTACGAAAAATGTGTAATTAGTTCTCACATAAAAGCAAACATTTCAGAAGTGCATTTTCATAAATAGAATACGACACTGGAATAAATCTATTAAAATTTATATAATTTTAAATCTTTTTCAACTAAAATAAACAACTAAAACACTCTGTTGATTCCAGGCAAAACCTTCAAATTTGTTGTTTGGTTACCAGAAAACAGGCGTGCTTACAATAGCAATTATCAATATTTTTTTCAAAAAAGGTTTGAAATCCTAGAAAAACACCTATAAGTTGATTCTACTTACTTTATTAGAGATCTCTGAAAAAAAAAAAGCCATACTAAAAATAAATTTAAATTCATCAAAAATATTCACCTTTTTGTTTACATTTTTTCCTGACAACAAAACATCAAAGATTCTTCTGGCAACTCGAATCGAGCATTGTTTGATAATGTTTAGGCTCAAGTATAATCAACTCAATTGCAAAATAATCAGTTCATTCTCAGTCTATAAAGTTCAATGATATTTAAAAAAAAAATCACAGATCTTAAAAAATGAAAAAAAAACGACACAGTTGACAAAAATGATAGAATTGTCAAAAAAAACCAAATTAAAACAATTTTGAAAATGGACCAAATTAACTAAATTAACAAAATTCTCAAAAATGAGAAAATGACGAAATTGACTAAATTGACGAAAAAATTGAAAAAAATTACCAAACTTCGTCAAAATAGACAAAATTGACATTATGAACAAATTTAAAAAATACCAAAAATGATAAACAGGATAAAATTTGCAAATTTTACAAAATTGGCAACACTGACGTTAACAAAATTGACAAAAATTAAAAACGGAAAAAAAGGTCAAAAACTAAAAAAAAAAAATTGACAAAAATTAAAAATATGACTAAAATGATCAAAATGACAAAAAATACAATAGCGACAAAGTACATTTCTGTCATTTATATCAATACGTTTATCTAATCAGTTTTATCAAATTTGTTAATTCTGTTGGTTTTATCTAACTAGTTAATTTTTTCAATGTGATCAATTTTGTCACTTTTGTAATTTTTTTTGAAAAGTTTTGTCGATTAGGTAATTTCAAACATTTTGTTTTTGCATTCTTTCAATTTTGCCCTTTTTTCATTTTTGGCAATTCCAATTTTTTAAATTTGGTTAATTCTGTCAATGTCATTAAGTCAGTTTTGTCATTGATGCTAATTTTGTCAATTTGGTCAATTATATCATTGGAGTAGATTTGCTAATTTTTCATCTTAGTTGACAATTTTGTAAATTTTTCGGATTTTTGTCAGTTTTACTTATTTCGTCGATTTTTGTTGTTTAAACTTTTCTAAATCTGTCAATTTTAACAAAAAATCATGCTATTTACAGAAGTGATGAAATTATTAAATTGACAAAATTGTCAATTGGCAAAAATTACAAAATTGAAAAGTTAACTAAATTGACAAAAATGCCAAAACGACGAAATTGAAATTATCGACAAAATTTTCTAAATTGTTATCACTATAAAAATTTTAAAAATCAATTGTAAACTCGACCGATTTTTGGACCCTACGTTACCGCCTTGCATTTCACTCTAGTGATTGTAATTTTACCCAATTATAGTCTCAATATACTCGTTTTCTTCACCTCAGTGGTCAATCTGAAATAACGTTAAATCATTTGAAACACATGGTTGGGCATCTTTTTTGAAATTCTATTCTTATTTTTTTTTAATACACCATACTATAACTCCAAAATTATACTTAGTTAGTTGCGATTATACTTATTTAAAAAAAATCATTAAAACGGGATCATACAGGCCATTCCAGGATCCAGTTATTTGAATATTGCCGATTTGTTGACAAATAAAGTTATTTCTATGAAAATTATGATGATTTTCAAATACTTTTATCCTTTATACAATTTCGAATTTTTATATTTTCAAATAATTTTGGATTTACTGCGTAAGAATTTCTTTAATCATAATTTGATGATTCAGAATAAAGAAAACTATCATTTGTTTATGATATTTTATAATATGTATTAGCATATAATTAACAGACTTTAAGAAAGGCTACAATCCACGGTCAAGTGTATCAAATCGGGTTTTTTAGATGGCGCTTCAATATGACTTCCATCTCGAGGAGGTAGAAGTTAGCTTTTAGGTTTTCACGAGCGTTCACCTTGCTATCTCGGTAAATTTTACCTTTTTATTACTTTCCGTGTTCCAAAAGAATTACAACACTGTACAATATGATGTGTGTAAAAATGACGCTTTTTCGAATTAGAAATTTTGTGCAGTTTTCTTTTCGGTCAAAATGTAAAAAGTATTGATTCAAAATTGAAAAATTAAATTTGCGTACGCGATTAGCGATTTTTTTTTCCTTGAACACATACTTCCCATGCAATTCATGAGCATTTAAAGGACAGCTTAGAATTGTAATACGAAGCCATTTGAGAGGATAGCTTTGACAGAAAAAATGCAATTCAAGCACGTTCAAAGGACTGCTTGGTATTGTAACACAATAAGAGTTAAGACGATAGCTTAAACAGAAAAATGCACTTCAAGCAAGATGAGAATTTGGAATTGCGACGCGAGTTGAGAGGACAGCTTAAACAGGAAAATACAACTCAAGCGTATTAGAGCACAACTCTGATTTGATTGAGAGGACAGCTGGGAATTGAAACACAAAACGAGTTGAGAGTACAGCTTGAAACTGTGTAACACAAAGCTAGTTGAGAGGACAGAAAAATACTATTCAAGCGCATTGAGAGGACAGCTTGAAATTGTAACAAAGCGAATTGAAAGGATAGCTTTAACAGATAAAAAAAAATCAGTCGCGTTGAGAGAACAGCTTGAAATTGAGAGGATAGCTTTGACACAAAAATGCAATTCAAGTACGATCAGAGGACAGCTTGGAATTGTAACACTATACGAGTTGAGAGGACAGCTTTAATAGAAAAATGCAATTCAAGCAAGATGAGAGTTTGGAATTGTCACACAACACGAGTTGAGCGTAATTGAAAGGTAATTGAAACACAAGCTTAAACAGGAAACTACAACTCAGCGCATTTAGAGCACAACTAGGTAGGTTACACAAAGCGAGTTGAGAGGACAGCTTGGAATTGAAACGCAAAATGAGTTGAGAGGACAGTTTGAAACTGTGTAACACAAAGCTAGTTGAGAGGACAGCTTTGACAGAAAAATACTATTCAAGCGCATTGAGAGGACAGCTTGGAATTGTAACACAAAGCGAATTGAGCGGATAGCTTTAACAGATAAAAAAAAACATATCAGGCAGGCGTTGAGAGAGCAGCTTGAAATTGAGAGGAAAGCTTTGACAGATAAATGCAATTCAAGTGCGTTGAGAGGACAGCTTTAACAGAAAAATGCAATTCAAGTGAGATGAGAGTTTGGAATTGTTACACAACGCGAGTTGAGAGGACAGCTTTAACATGAAAATACAACTCAAGCGCATTTAGAGCACAACTCTGATTTGTTACACAGAGCGAGTTGAGAGGACAACTGGGAATTGAAACACAAAGTGAGTTGAGAGCGAGCTTGAAACTGTGTAACACAAAGCTAGTTGAGAGGACAGTCTTGACAGAAAAATACTATTCAAGCGCATTGAGAGGACAGCTTGAAATCGTAACACAAAGCTAGTTGAGAGGATAGCTAGAACAGATAAAAAATATCAGGCGCGTAGAGAGAACAGCTTGAAATTGAGAGGAAAGCTTTAACAGATAAATGCAATTCAAGTGCGTTGAGAGGACAGCATTGAATTGTAACACAATACGGGTTGAGAGGACAGCTTTAACAGAAGAATACAATTCAAGCAAGATGAGAATTTGGAATTGTAACACAACGCAAGTTGAGAGGACAGCTTCAGCAGGGAAATACAACTCAAGCGCATTTAGAGCACAACTCTGATAGGTTACAACAAAGCGAGTTGAGAGGACAGCTGGGAATTGAAGCACAAAATGAGTTGAGAGCGAGCTTGGAAATGTGTTACACAAAGCTAGTTGAGAGGACAGCCTTAACAGAAAAACACTATTCAAGAGCAATGAGAAGACAGCTTGAAATCGTATCACAGAGCTAGTTGAGAGGATAGCTTTCACAGACATGTCAGGCGTGTTGAGAGAACAGCTTGGAATTGTTACACAAAGCAAATTGAAAGATAGATTTGACAGAGAATTGCAATTCAAGTGTGTTGAGAGGTGAGCTCGGAACTGTAACACAAACCGTGTTAACTAAGAGGACAGGATAGAAAAATGCAATTCAAGTACGTTGAGACGACAGCTTTAAATTGTAACACAAGAGGACAGATTAAAAAAAAATTGGGAGGACAGCTTCGGAAAAAAAATGAAAAAAAAAATGAATTTAAATAAGTTGAGAGGGCAGCTTAGAATTGTAACACAAAGCAAGTTGGGAAAACAGCTTTAAAAATTTGAGAATCTAAACTGGTTAAGAGGACGGCTTGAACCTGTTAAAAACTAGTGAAAAGTTAAGAAAAAATGAAAGAAGGATGAAAACTAAGTGCGTTAAAAGACAGCTTCGAATGTTAGAGGAGACCAACATGTTAGAAACAAGGCGCCTTCCCTCCCTCTTTTCGGCTACACGGACTTGGCCGGCGTCGTTATTGGTTCATTTTAAAGTCTCAAATTCTTAAAAACCGTATAGTGAGGATATGTTGCTTGATCCCAGCAATCTTTCATTTGGTTCATTGTGCAATGTTGATAACTTCGAACCAGTTCAACCATTATGCCATTGGCTATTAGGAGCCATAGTTGAAAACAAGATCAAGCTTGAATACATTCTCTCATGCAATGTCAAAAAAATCAATATATAAACTTCATTGAAAAATTTGCAGTTCTCTGGTGAATTAGAGAATCTTGAAATTATTATTTTAGAATCTTGAAATATTCAGATTTAGCTATCCAGAATAAAGCTTTCTCTTTTGATTATATCTAATATATAGACTTAACTTTTGCAAGTCCCTATAAAATTTTTATAATCTTACAAAAACTCTCTCGAGCCCATATAGAATTGTTAGAAGAAACCCCAAGGAACTTCTTCGAACAGACAGAAACTTTGCCAAACCTCCACTGAAGATGTCTCTACAGACCAAGATTACCGAAAAGAAATTATGTATGTGTTTTTGAGAAAAAAAATTGTTTTTCTGTGATTTTACCCAAACATTCTGTGATGGTTTCTGTGATACTATTTCTTTTAACTTCATTGAAAATTCATGATAAATTGGATCTTTTTGACATTTTAGTTGGGAAAAATCAATTAACATTACCAATCTTATCATACTTTTCTAATTGAAAGTAAAAAATCTAAATTTTATATAGGCAAAAAAAATTAAAATTTTGTAAATCCATTCAAAGTTCAAAAATTCTGTAAAATCAGTGAATATTTCAAGTTTCTGTGTCCTATGACACAGATTCTGTGATGAAAGTTTGCTCAAAATTCTGTGATTTTGGCAACCTCGCTACAGACATTTCTCGAGTTCCTACAAAACCTTTTCAACCCTATATTAAAAAGTCTTTTCAAGCTTGTACAGAAACCCTTTCGAGCCTCTACATATTACCGAGTGCCTTTGAACTCTTTCAAGTCTCTGAAGAAACCTTTTGCGAATTTCTACAAAAACTCTATTGAGATCCTACAGAATTTCTATCGAAATCCTACAGGAAATCTGTCGGCCTTTGTGGGAAACGCCCAAGTTTTATGGGAATTATAAGTCTTTTAAAGAACCCTTGATAATCTTCTCTGCCCTAACATTTCCTATTCCAAGTATTAACAGGAACTTTTGGCTTTTCTAAAGGTACCATTAGTGGTTTCTTGAAGAACACTTTATGTTCGTCATTTCTTCTCAACAAAAATTTTCTCCTGATTAGGAACTTTTTGAGTGATTTTTCGAGTAACCTCCTCGAGCACAGATTTTCCCGAGTCTATCATAGGATTTTTTGGAGTATGGGCTAGTATTCTTCAGAGTCCTTAATAAGACTCGGCTATACCATTTTGAAACTCTTTCTCGATCTGTAAAATTAAGTACACCGAATTAAAAAAATCCCCCGAGGATCCTTTATTAATTTTTTTTTCTAATGTTTATTTGTGCCATCGTTCCCAGAGATTTTCCTATTTTGGTTTGCGTAGAATCAAACCAAGGGCGTACGATTTATCAGATAAACAGTGCACTCTAACTTTTTCAATGACACTGACTTACCGCCCACTTGTTTTTTTTTGTTAATTCAAGCTAAAACTTTGCTATCTACTTGACAACGGCAAAAGGCACGTTCCACTCGACTCTCGGATTGTTCACCCTTGGGGATTGTTCATGATGATCTCGTGTCGTCTTACTTTTCAATTTACCGATGCATCACCAGAGGAACTGGGGAAACAAAACAAAATACCATCATCGCCAGTGTCCCCACACTAAGTAAGTGAGAGGGTTGCACTTGCGACTTTGAGAAGATGGTGCTGCGCCGGGCCAATGATTAAGAAAATTAATTCAGTTTGTATCTTTCCTGTGCCGCGATTTCCCAATCAGTCGTCAGCCATAAAGAGAGCCTCCTAGCCGGGCCAATAGAATTCCTATGATTCATGGCCGGCGCGGGACTTGCGTAAGAATGGACCCGTTCGTTTCGGATATCTCCTTTCCGATTGAGTGAGTATGGCCGGCTGCCGGCATTCCGTTGCGTAGAAAGAAGAGTACGGCGCGCGGCCACGCCAAATCCGTTGGACCGCGACGGCTTATTGTTCGCGATCGCGTCGACGAATGGCAATCCGCTCCAAAATGATGGCCATGGCTCGCGGTGCCGCGGTGATTGAGTGCTACCTTAATTGATTGTGTAAATTTTGATTGGCCCATTCCGAGAATTGGTCGCTGAAAAATGCGCTTGCCGCTGCTGATGTGGCGATTACTTGGCTGCTGTCATACGTGGAGAAAACCGACCTTAATAGAATAATTTGTAGAACGTTGACGAGCGACATTCCAGCCACGCCGCCGTTGATATCTCGGCAATGCGCAGCTTCACTTTAAATGGAGTGAGATGGATCGTTCGCTGGCTTTCGTTCAAGAGCTCTCATTGCGGTGGATGACACTCCCAATATAAGAAGAAATGCAGAAAACCTGCACCGAACTGGATCAATGATCGGTAGTGGTTTCCATTTCGGGAAACGCAATTAACCTGTTGAACTTTGCAGCCGAATTGAGTGGCGGCACTATCTTTGGCAGCAGAAATTCTTTTTAGAGGCAACTTCAGTTCCAGCGCGCGAGCGTCCAAATGTCGCGCCCGGGTCGATCTCGTTAATGGTGCACCAATTTTCTCCAGTATACGCCCATCGAAATACTATCCTAGTAAAATGTATATAAAAAAAATATCATCCCAACGTGTAAGTTTCCTCCTTTTTCGAAGAGCTAGTGGCAAGTGACGGCGGCACTAGTGGTGTGTAGTAAAGTACACATTTCCTCGTTGACTCGCGTGGATTCCATCAACCGTCAACATCATCATCGTCGTCACTTTTATGGCATTGTCATGTAGTCTCTGCTGCCTGTTAGGCAATGTTGCGCGAAATTTCTGTTTCCAACTTGTTTCCGTACCATTGATCAAACTTTGTGTTTGCTTGTTGTAGAATTGTGGGTAAATGAAAACTTCAAAGACCGTGAAACCTGTGTGTGTGTCTAAGCTAGGAAGTGAAATTTAAAACAATCACGGCGAATTTATGGCACAACAATCGTAAAACTGTGTCAATGTCAACGGAGACACTCCTGGATTTTGCGTATGCCATCAATAAACAGCTAGATATTGTCATTCAGCCAAAACAATCTTTTTTTTTTACTATATAAAGGATCCGTAAACTCCTATTAGTTCAAAAATCATGCTAAATTTTTAAATTTTCCAAACCGCAGAATTTATATCTAGTTGAGAAATAACTCGCAAATGTAATTTCTCAATTTGTTTCCATTTATTTTTTTCTCTTTTCTCTTCTTTTTTTGTCTTTTTTCTTTCCTCTTTACTCTCTACTCTCTACTCTCTACTCTCAAATCTCAACTCTCAACTCTCTACTCTCAACTCTTTACTCTCTACTCTCTACTCTTTACTCTTTACTCTCTACTCTCTACTCTCTACTCTCTACTCTACACTCGACTCTCGACTCTTGAATCTCGACTCTCTACTCTCTACTTTCTACTCTCTACTCTCTACTCTCTACTCTCTACTCTCCACTCTCTACTCTCCACTCTCTACTCTGTTCTCTCTACTCTTAACTCTCTATTCTCTACTCTCTATTCTCTACTCTCTACACTCTTTACTCTTTACTATTTACTCTCTACTTTCTACTCTTTTTTCAAATCTCTACACTCTTTACTCTTTACTATTTACTTTTTACTTTACTCTCTACTCGCTACTCTCTGCTCTCTACTTTCTATTCTCTTCTCGTAACTCTCTACTCTGTACTCTGTACTCTTTACTCTCTCTTTACTCTCTACACTCTTTACTCTTTACTATTTACTCTTTACTTTACTTTTTACTTTTTATTCTCTACTCTCTACTCTCTGCTCTCTACTTTCTACTCTCTACTCTCTAATCTCTACTCTCTACACTCTTCACTATTTATTCTTTACTTCTTCATTCATTTCATAAAGAGTAAATTTTTCTTTACTCTTTCAATCTTTACTCTTTACTTTTTACTCTTTTTTCTTTTCTCTTTTCTTTTTTCACTTTACACTTTACAATTCACACTTTTCTCTTTCCACTTTTCTCTATTCTCTTTTCTTTTTTCTCTTTTTTTCTTTTCTCTTTTCTCTTTTCTCTTTTCATTTTTTACTTTTCTCGTTCTTAAATTTCTCTTTCTCATTTCGCATTGATCCCCCCCCCCCCTTTTCCCCTTATTTTAAATGTCTTGTTTATCATTTCTAATGTCTTGTTTCTCATTTTTCATTTCACATTTCTGATTTCCGATTTCCGATTTCCGATTTCCGATTTAAGATTTCCGATTTTCGATTTCCGATTTCCGATTTCCGATTTCCGATTTCCGATTTCCGAATTCCGAATTCCGAATTCCGAATTCCGATTTCCGATTTTCGATTTCCAATTTCTGATTTCTGATTTCTTATTTCTGATTTCTGATTTCTGATTTCTGATTTCTGATTTCTGATTTCTGATTTCTTATTTCTCATTTCTCATTTTTTTTTCTCTTTTCTCAATTCTCAATTCCCAATTCCCAATTCACAATTCTCATTTCTCATTTCTCATTTCTCATTTCTTAGTTCTTAGTTCTTAGTTCTTAGTTCTTAGTTCTTAGTTCTTAGTTCTTAGTTCTTAGTTCTTAGTTCTTAGTTCTTAGTTCTTAGTTCTTAGTTCTTAGTTCTTAGTTCTTAGTTCTTAGTTCTTAGTTCTTAGTTCTTAGTTCTTAGTTCTTAGTTCTTAGTTCTTAGTTCTTAGTTCTTAGTTCTTAGTTCTTAGTTCTTAGTTCTTAGTTCTTAGTTCTTAGTTCTTAGTTCTTAGTTCTTAGTTCTTAGTTCTTAGTTCTTAGTTCTTAGTTCTTAGTTCTTAGTTCTTAGTTCTTAGTTCTTAGTTCTTAGTTCTTAGTTCTTAGTTCTTAGTTCTTAGTTCTTAGTTCTTAGTTCTTAGTTCTTAGTTCTTAGTTCTTAGTTCTTAGTTCTTAGTTCTTAGTTCTTAGTTCTTAGTTCTTAGTTCTTAGTTCTTAGTTCTTAGTTCTTAGTTCTTAGTTCTTAGTTCTTAGTTCTTAGTTCTTAGTTCTTAGTTCTTAGTTCTTAGTTCTTAGTTCTTAGTTCTTAGTTCTTAGTTCTTAGTTCTTAGTTCTTAGTTCTTAGTTCTTAGTTCTTAGTTCTTAGTTCTTAGTTCTTAGTTCTTAGTTCTTAGTTCTTAGTTCTTAGTTCTTAGTTCTTAGTTCTTAGTTCTTAGTTCTTAGTTTTTAGTTCTTAGTTCTTAGTTCTTAGTTCTTAGTTCTTAGTTCATATTTCTCATTTTTCATTTCTGATTGCCCATTTCTTATTATAAGTGTACGACTTTAATTTTTTTTTATTTCGCATTTTGGATGACTCATTCTTCATTCTTTAACCTTAAATTGAATTTTCAGATTTGATTTCTATCATTTATTTTTTTTAAACAATTATATTAAAAAAAGCAACATAATAAAAAAGAAATCACACAAGAGAAGAAAAATTATGGGAATAAAAAAAATCAAATAAAAGAAAACCAAAAATGAATAAAAAAAATTATAAAAGAAACTGAGTTTTTTATAACTAGCAAATTTAGAAAAATAGCAAACGGCGGTTTCGAAATTTTACATCTCTCGATTTATAAATCATAATAACAAACCCTACAAAACTTTACCTAAATTGGTTAATTTTAAGGAAACCCTCGAACGCCTTAAAGTTAAGATGTACGTGCAAAATAGTGAAAATTCCATATACAGGCCCCTTTCGTTTTGGCAACACGCTTGAGAATTTTGTGATGTCAAAATCGAATCGTGCCAGAATTGAACGATTTTTTTCATCAATTTTTCCCTTAACTGTTACTAGAAATAAACCATTGTTTTTGTTATTGACTCAATTTTTTATCAATTTATTGAAAATTTATATTTTGTTTTGTTATTTTTCATTAGACACATTTTTAGACACATTTAAAACTTTTTTTTGTCGTGTTTAGAATGTTTGTTAATCTTATCATATTTGTTATTTTCGTCATTTTGCCTCTTTTTTTAGACATTTTTTTGTCATTTCTATTCTCTTATTTGTATTTGTTTGTGAGTGCTTTATGTTTTTTTTTAAATCTTTATTGTTGTTATATTTTATCAACATTCAAGAACGTAAAAACGTATTTATATGACAAAAATTTTTCTAAGATATTCTTGCTTACATTAAAAGTTGGTTATTTGTTTTGAATCCTAACTTTCAAAAAATTAATCCTTGAAGTTGAAATTTTTTTAATAAAGATTTAAAGAAAAATGAATAAGAGATTTGCAGGTTTCATCTTTGTGAAAACTTTTTGTACCTACTTAAATTAACAAGTAATAAGCTAATTGTTTTTAACAACAAACAAAACCATTTTGCGGTTCAAACGGATTTATTTTCTACTCTTGAAAACTCGATTTGTATTTTAAAATTATAGGATGAAACCAATTAAATTATTTTCCAGCTGAATTTTCGCTTGTAGATAAAGTACAAGTTCTTTCACCTAGAAAAAATAATATATACTTGAATGAATAATACTTGAAAATTGTTTTTAATCATAGAGAAACACCTCAATAAAATTTTAAAAAAAATTAAGCTTAAATAGTTAATGTTAATTAAGATAAAATTTGCTCAAAAAATTCGGATCACTCAATTTAAATTTTTGTTTGCTTTTGCAAAAAAAAAGTGAAAAAAACGGGTAAAATATGGGCAATTAGACAAACCTAATATTATTAAAACACAATATTTAGAACTAACTTTCTATCAACGAGTAAAGGAAATTAAGATTAAGAATAATCTGTAATTTCACAGAATTTTTAGCGAATTTTCATCACAAAATCTGTGTCACAGAACACAAAGTTTTGAAAGATTTACAGATTCACAAATTTCACAGAATTTTTGAATTTTAACTGAATTTTTATAATTTTACTGTTTTTGGCCAATAAACAAGAAGAAAACAAAAAATAAAACAAATAGAAAAAAACCAAAGAAGAAAATAATTAAAAAATAAAATTAAAAATATTTAAAAAATGATAAAATAAATTAAAAAAATTTAAAAATAAATAAAAAAAACAAAAAAAAACACAGAAAAATGAACGAAAAAACAAAAAAAAAACACACAGAAAAATTAACAAAAAAAATTTAAAAAAAAAACAAAACAAACAAAAAACAAATAAAAAAAAAAAAAAAAAATTTGAAAAAATTAAAAAAAAAACAAAAAAAAAACAAAAAATAAATAAAAAACAAAAAAAAATAAAAACCAAAAAAAATAAAAAAACCAAAAAAAATTAAAAACAGAAAAAAACATATTAAATAAATTAAATGTACAAAAAAAATAAAAAAAAAATAAGAAAACAAAAAAAAGAAAAAAAAAAACCAATAATGTATGTTAACAAATTGGGAAAAAACAAAAAATAAAAAACATGCAAAAAAAATAATATAATAAAAATGCAAAAAAAATAATATATATTTTATACAAACCCAAAAATAATAAAGAAACAAAAAATTAAAAAAACGTAAAAATTATAATAATAAAACAAAAATAAATTTTAAACAAAAAAGCAGTAATAACCAAACAAACAAAATTATAAACAAAAAAATTTAAAAGCAATAAAATAAGAAAAAAATATAAAGAATAATGAAAACTCAAAATATAAAAATTATAATAAAAAATTAAAATAATACAAAAAAAAAATAAAATTAACCAAACAGACCCCGATTGATTTTGGCAACATCCAATAAATACGTATTTTTATCACTTTTTATGTTTTATTTTTATTCCAAATTGAATAAAATTAATGTAATACATAATATTAGTATTAAAAGTTTTTATAAAAAAGAATAAAAAAAACTTATTCAATATAATAGGAAAAAAATGATTAAAAAAATTAAAAAAAAACGAATTTAAAGAAATTGATAAAATAAAAATAAATTTTTTTTAAACAAAATAAAAACAACAAAAAAAACAAAAAAATGCAACCAAAATGTTAATATAAAACAAAAATAATAATAAAGGAAAAGAAACCAAAAAACTACAATGAAATAATCAAACAAAAATCATTATCAAACAAAAGAAAAACCTAGAAAACAAAACATACAAGTTAAGAAATTCAACAAAAAAATCCAAACTAACAATTTAAATTTAATTTTGGCAAAGGTGTAAAGCTTAGCATAGTGTGATAGTACACTCACTGTTCAGGACCTACTCAAATCATGACATCCCGGTTTGTGCACGATATTGGCATATAATTTGCACATGATTGATGATAATAAGGTTTTGTGGCCACTGGCATTGTCCTCCCAGCGCAATCGCATTGCATTTACCTATCTTGAAAGAAAACAAATTAAAAGTTTTCTCGATTCTCCATATCCCATCACAAATCAAAGGAAGATGGAAAAATCCACCGGCCAAGTGAAAGACATCCGGCAAGGATATACTCGAATGAATCGACCGAACGCTGTGCGCGTGTACGTAAGTCGTCACTGGAAAAACTACGCAGCAAGCAAAAAACTCCATTCCCATCAAGACGAAAGAGGAGGAAAAAACACCAAGCAATCACCGAGCGCCGAGTGCGTTTATGGATAGGATTCAATCCTTGATCGGCCGTGACAGAAAGATTATGAAAGTAACCCTGGTTCTTAAACAGACTCAGTTATACCACATGGCAAAGTGGTGCAACTGGCAAGGCGATTGAGGACAGTTGTTTTGAGTTCGATTCTCACTCTCAGTCGGCATTTTTTTTCTTGTTTCTAGGATCCATTATCCAATAAGATGAAAATCTCGTTAAAAAAAACATTCTGATAATGTATCATCGAGTCTCTTATCATATACTGACACAGCCTTTCATGCCACCTTGGGTGCAATGCAAGTTATATCTCATTTTTGGCATAGAGCTAACTTCAATCGATATTGGAAGTTTGCAACTTCTTTGGGGTGTATTTGTTAAAAATTTTCATTAGTGGGACGAAACGTGATAAGCTTATAGTTTTACAAGAGAAACCTTATTTTTTAAATTAAAAAAAAGTAACCCACCAACTATCGTAAAATAAATTACATCACCTAGTTTCCAAAACAGCGGCCGGCGTGCTGCGGGTTCAAGTTATCGGGAAACTTTATAGAGCTAACCCAATCCGGCCGGTTTGTACAAGCAACATAAAAGTTCATCGACCAACGATAAGCGTCAGCAGCAGGGGAGCTCGATCAAATATGGGAAAGGGTAATGATATAACAGTCTTTTTGGGTTCAATCTAAGCTTGGCTCCAGTAACTCTAAACCGAGGGCGCCCGCCAGCACTAAAACCTGACATACATAGATTCATCAATGATTTCGGTATCGGTTACCATCTATCTGAAGCGTTTATTGATGATTGCCTCCAAAGCGTACAAAATAATCGTGAATGTTTTCTCTTTTATATGTTCTCTGTCAACAGACGAGACAGACTTATGTTGAAAAAGTGGTGTTACCCCGCAAAAGGCAACAATACAGCGTTTCTTATCATATTTTATAATATATGTTCACGATGCATCAGTTCTATTCGAAACCCATAATAATGCAACCGACTAACGTTGTGTGGGAAATTTTATGGTGACGTTCGGTTCAACAAACAAGCCGTAACGAATCTTTGTAGGGAAAATAAAAACAAAAATATCAAACATACATGTCACTGCGCAAAGTGCAAAACAAACATTCAGTCGCGTAGAGAAACATTGATTCAAACTTCTGAGTGCATTTACAGCGGTACAATTCAGGAGGGTGCAGTAAGTTTACAATCAAAACCTTTGAAGTAGGTATCAAAACCTAAAGAAACGAGGCCGTCGTCGGTAGTTCTTTATCTTTTCCACGACCACTCACATGTAGGAAAACCAAACATTCGAAAAACCTCACATTAGTTGGCGGCCCAGAAGCGTAAAAGTGGGCCAAACCGGTTGCATTACTGGTAGTTTTTTCGGTTGTTGCGTTTCTTAATCACTAGCTAAGTGCTGCTTGCTCGGCCTAGAACCAAAAGTGTGTACTTCGGTGTTCCATTGAGCAATTCGCCTGTCTCGGGGCAAACGTTCTTGCTGCAGACGTTGATTTTCGAAATACGTTCACCTAAGTCAGCAACAATCATAACAAACCAAAACCGAAACGCACACGGATAGTTCTCCAAATTATCTGGGTGAGAACTGAACCGAACTGACAAGGTTTTAGATTGAAAACGCCATAGCCTGGTAGCGGCGATAAAGCTGCAACTTCACGCGATCCAGGGCCATGTCTCAACCAATCTCTGTGTAGTCAGTCAGTTGCCGGGAAGCGTGCTGCCGAAGTCTTGTCTGGCTGGCCCAGCCTGGGTGGCATGAAACGTTTCAATTTATGTTTATTCTAAGTTTCAGGTTCTGCCACCCGCTCTCTTCCAAATACTGATAGGTAGCCGGTTAACCTCATTTCGAGAAACACGACGGCTGAATGAAGTACATGTTTGGATAAACTCTTTTTTTTCCACACCAGACTTTTGAGTTCCTGTTTATGATGGTCAGAATTCGCTCCAATAGGGGTACGAAATAGAAAAAAAGGCATTAGGACGTTACGGATTCAGTTCTCCGCGAACCGACTCCGAGGCGTACCAAAACAAATGCGCAAGACGCGCATCGTTGCGCACAACAGCTGATGATTACGTGAAGAAGTCGATTGGGCGCGGAAGCTATCTTCTTCGTTGGATCGTATCGATGAACTATGGTCCTCGACGATGATCGTCGTTGGTTGGTTGACTAAGCAAAATTTTTGCTTCGCTCATCTGCAGCCCGCCCCGGTTCCAGATCGTGACGCTCGTTAATGAGATTGGTCGATTCATTCATGGTTCGGGCGAAGTCAGTTGGAACGGAGCTTTGGCAAAATTTACGGTCGATATTCGGGAAGTCATCGAGGAAATGTTTTCAAAAAAAAGATGACTTTAAACAACAACGGCAACTAAGGTGAATCTTATAGTTTAGATGGATTTACAGGCTTATACAGGAAGCTCAAGCTAGTACAAAGTAAATAAGCAAGATGAAAAATAGCAAAAACACGATAAATATTCCATACGAATTTCATAGCTAGATAAATGTCTCACGGTCAACCAAAATAGATTTTGGCTCCTTAAAGCCTAAAGGTATGAGCCATTTCAAATAAAGAAATTGTTAAAAAAAAAATGTCTCACGGTGTCTTTGGGAGAAAACTTTATTTTTCGAAAATTAGCATCGCTAATTTTTGCTTCACTCGAAAGCTAGGTCTTTCCGCTTTCATTTGAGCCCAAATTTAAAATAATCCACCGGTCCGCTACTTTCGGTGAAAATTGTTTATAAAATTGAAAAAAAAAAAACAACAAACCTAAAAACGATACCCTTCAATATTTCAATATTTAAGGTATAATTTAAAAAAAATGCAAATTTTAGATATTTTCTATATATTTTTATTTGTATCTGATGTTTAATTTCTTTCCATGTAAAATCCTGGCAACACTGTATAATCAAACCAACTTATCTGAAGTCAAGGTCTTAAGTTAAAAAAACAACTTTTTTAAGCTATCGATATTTCTGTTTGGTTTAAACTTTTTTCATTTATTTTCATACAAATTTAAAGTTTCGCTTCATAAAGAAACAAATTATGTAGAAAAGCGAAAAAAAAAATTTACACTATGTATTTTTAATTATTTGCTTTCTTTTTTTTAGTTTTAAAACGATAGTTTTACAGGGCTGCCAGATATGGCCGTAGGATCAGACAAGGGTGTTTGGGGTAAGGTTGCCGAAAAAAACTGTGTTTTTTCTAAAGAAAATTCTGATTTTTAAACTGCGACCCAGAGATGGGTCTTGACTCAAACATTCAGTCAGCGAAACTTTTCTTTGTAGAGAAATGAATCCAACTTAGATGAAATTTCAGGGACTAGATAAGAGAACTTGATTGCAAATCTTGCCGTGCTTAAAAATGTCCAAACTTGATTCCAACTACCGTAAGATGAAATGATGGGAATAGAAATAGACCAAGAAAAATGATTATGATCACATGGGAGAACTATTCCCTTCATTCCGATAGACATCGACACTCAACCAGTATAATATTCATACGCCAGGTTGGTCTTCTGTAGTAGAATGTTAATACATGGGCCCCGGAGAGGCGCAAGATGTGGGTTCAAGTCCTACCGGGAGACAAGGCGAATTTTTTTCGCATGTTTTTAAACATCGATTTTCTCTTATCTAGTCCCTGAAATTTCATCTAAGTTGGATTCATTTCTCTACAGAAAATTCTGATTTTTTGTAATTTTACTGATTTTTGTGATTTACTGGCCCTAATTTCATTAAAAAGTACATACATATTTATTTGTTTTTTTTTGTTTTTGTTTTGTTTTTTATTTTTGATTTTTTATATTTTTTTGTATTTTTTTTTATTGATTGATTAATTGATTTATATCAAGAGGTTTTACATTATTTTTATTGTTTTTCAAGTATTTTTTATTGTTTTTAAGTAATTTTTTTTATCGTTTTTGTGTATTTGTTTTTTTTTTCTATTATTTTTGTTTATTTTTTCACATGGTTTTTTTGTATAATTTGACAATTTCCTCATTTTTTTGCATGTTGCCAAACACGAACTGTTTTGCACGATGAAGTAGATTATGGACTGTAAATTTGCAAGCAAAAAGCAGTGTCGAAAAGTAGCACATTTCGATACTGTTATCAGTGTTGAGTCGACTCTTTAGCACTGAATTGCATAAATATAATTTTGAAGCCAAAGTTTGATACAAAGATACGTATAGTGAAACATACCAAATTGTGATACTTTTCAATCAGGCACCAAAAATCTCCTCCTAGACAAAGCACACTAGCTTAAAGCCCTGTGAACGAACGCCCCTCCGATTAAGAGAGTTCCATCATAAGAGTGTAATAGATTGCTCCAATCAAACTAACCGTAAACATAGTTAATTCATACCCCACATATTCGAAACGTTTCGGCCCGATCTGATCAAGCTCCTACATAGGGGAGATGAGGGCATAATGGGCACCTTAAGGAAAATGCTTATTTAACCATAGAGAACAGCTGTAATATGTGAATTACATCATTGTTTCGTGTTCCGACACTCAAATAGTCTATTGTCTAATTGGATGAAACTTGAAAAAGTAGATAAAAACGTTTAAAAATGCATTTTAAAAAATTTTGCCGAAAGCTGAAAACCAGTCACTGTAGAGGCATAATGAGAAACCCCCCGAGGCAGTATGAGCACCATTAATAAAGGCATAATGAGCATCTTCTGCCGGGGAATCTAGCAGCGAATTCGGCTCGATGAAGTCAATTGAGTAATAGAGCTACAGCTCAGCTTGTATCGTCTGACGATTTGGCCTATTGGTTAGATGTCGGAGAGATAATCAGTAGGCTCGAGTTCGATTCCTGGTTGAGGTGATTTTTTTTTTCTTCATTTATCATTTATGATCATGATTGCACTAAACGGTGAGGCGTAGATTCATCAAAAAAGCAAAAACAAAACAATCTAGGTCTGTTTGTAGAATTCAAAGAATTAACACATGTTCATACATTATGTTTCTGGTGTTTTGTTTGACGGATGATGCTTTGATGCTATTAGCCGTATAATGTAACAATAAAAAAAAATCAATCATGAATGGTATGTGCAAAAAAAAATCCCCTCGGACAGGAATCGAACTCGAGTCTACTGATTACCTCTCCGACATCTAACCAATAGGCCAAATCGTCAGACGATACAAGTTAAGCTGTAGCTCTATTATTCAGTTGACTTCATCGAGTTGAATTCGCTGCTAAATTCTTCGGCAGAAAATGCTCAATATGCCTTCATTGAAAGTGCTCTGTTCGCCTCTAGTGAACAAATTAAAGTAAAAACGCGTTTTACAATTGATTAAAGTGAAAAATCAAAAATTTTATGATGCTGAAAATTTAGAAACAATGTGTAGATCATGTTGCAGTGCATACATTTCAGATCAAGATTATTTAAAGGTCATAAAAGCTTATTTGGTGGTGCTCAAAAATTATAATATTTTCGTCACTTGAGAACCTAGCTGGTTATTATTTAATATTTCTGTAAATATGAAAAGGATATTTCTTTTTTGGTGAAAAATTAATACTATAGGTAGTAGGGGAACATGCCCTATTATGCGCCACCTAAGCGAATCGCTGATTTTCTATGTATTCCACGTACAAATTGTGTTAAAAATGGGTGTAATCGTTGAAGAAAAGTGTTTCCTACAAATTCCTATGATTTTTCATCACTCAAATTACCATAGTTTCTTCAAAAACACGATTTTTAAAAACCATGTTCAAAGCCACAAAACAAAACTGTGTTGCGAATACGCGCCGCTGTGTATTCAATACGCGCCTAGCAGCCGAACACACCCGAGAGCAGCCGAAGACCGAAAACACACCAATACTTACAGACACTTTGACTGAAAAGAAAATCAAAATGGACTAATAGAAATTTAACAAAAAATGAAAAATAGGTTTTTTGGGCTGAATTAACGCTCAAAATATGGTTTTAGACTTTTTGTTCATTTTCAATGAAAATTGGCCTTTTTGAAAAATCAATGCTATTTCCAGCCTACTACGATTGGCGCGTTATAAAGAGCGCATGGGCCGTGATAGAACATACCCATGAAAAGCATACCTTAGCGAGTTCAGTATGATTTTTTAGCATAAAACCATAATATAGATTCTCCTCTATCGATGTGTCAGAAAATATTGTCTTATTCGTGTTTCTCTGCTTGGTGACACCTTATTAAAAGTGTTTTAAAATTTAGATCGAAATGAAGAAAAACCTAAATTGTGAAATTATCACGACACAGGGGCATTTTAAGGAAAAATTCATACTTGCCATGACCAATCACAGCATTTAAAACAAATTGGTAATATTTTGCAGGCTTAAAAAGTTTCAGATTCTTCAGAACAAGAGTGGCGCGTATTAGCCACATGGGGCGTTATATGAACTTTTCCCCTACGAAACAAGTCCTCATGAAAATTTGTTTAAGAAAATACGTACTTATGTAGAAAAATGGACTTCTCATTATGCCTCGGGTGCTCGTTATGCCCTCATCTCCCCTACTAAGACAAAAAAAACGCAAACCAACATCATCCAAGTCCAACACTAAACGGCCTCGGAATTAATCACTGACATTTTTCCGACCGCACCGAAAAATTCCTGGTGGGTAGCGGCGAAGACGAGAGAAAAAAATGCAGCTCACCAAATGTTTTGGCGTTTCTTGGCTCTTCTGTTTTTTTTCTTGGTTTTTATTGGAGCGAGCGAGCACTCTGGCTGGATGCATTCGAGTAGTATCGAAAACATCATCGAAACTAGCATCGAATCGGGAACATACCATCACGAACGATTCGAACGAAAGGGAGCAACAATCTTACGCTTCACTCCATGATCCAATAACGGCGAGACGATGCACCGGAAGAAATATCGACATGTGGTTTGCTCGTTGGTGAAATAATTTAATCAACGAATCGTAAAATTTGAGATGATTAATTCGTTAAGCTGTGGATGATGTTTTCTTTTTTCCTACTCGAATTCTCGGACGCCGAAAGGGGATAATGAGTTGAGTAATAAACGAAACTCGGTGATGCCAAAAATTTCAAACTAATCATATTTTGATTACCTAACACGTGGTGTATTAAATGAAGGTTTTTGTCAATGTTTTCGTTAAGTTCTCAGAATTTACGAAACAAAAAAACCAGCTGTCACTTCCAGGTTCCCCGTTCACAGAAACTGGCACTGAACCGTGCAGCTTTCTAAAGTTAACGGTCGCCTAGTCACCCAAACACCCCCATATATTTTTCAGCTTTTGGAAAGGCAACACCAAAACCAGAAATGCTGCAGCCTTAGAATAATGCAAATATGTAGCGCTGTTCCGCCTACCGGGGAACATTACTGGTTCCATCGGGTCTGGCTGATCGAA
Organism: Uranotaenia lowii; assembly: GCF_029784155.1. NCBI lineage: Eukaryota > Metazoa > Arthropoda > Insecta > Diptera > Culicidae > Uranotaenia > Uranotaenia lowii. Next base: position 382,261,093 of record NC_073692.1, on the reverse strand, counting down.
AAAATACATTCCACCGGGGCTGCGAGGGTGTCTCGTTTACTGTCTCTCCAAAGCCAGTCAACAAACAGTATGTCGCAACACCATATTCTTGCCGAGTTCCAATGGAACTTGGAAGATAGTGAGCGCACCTGAAAAAAGGGGTCACTGGAATAATTATCTATGGCAGGAAATGGTGCGATAGTGTGACAAATTTTTAAAAAATGATGCAAGAACTTTGTATTGCCGCCATTCATTGTTTGAAATTTCAAATTGAATCCTGATATATGCAAAAATTTATAACTTCGACTCGAAGTTGCAGCAAGCCAAGGTCTACATTCGCCTAGTCCCTAGTACATTATGATGTGTTTTAAATTTTCTGAAGCGCTGTAGGAAGGATTTAGTGTATTTTTTGAACGATTTCAAATAAAAAGGTGCAAATTTAGCAACACCAGCCTATGCGGTTTATATATTTTGAATTTATACACAAAATTTTATTGTACAAAACATTTTAGAAGGTATACTTCAGCGGTTTTTTTTGGAAACGCAAACAAACAAAAAATAATAATTTAAAAAACAAATGAAACGAAAAACAAATAAGACAAAAACCAACAAAACAAAACAAAACAAAATAAAATAAAGAATAAATAAAACAAATAAAAAAAATTAAAAAATAAACAAACAGGAAAAGAAAAATTAAAAATTGAAAACATAAAAAAAATTAGAAAAAGAAAAAAATATTAAATAGCATAACAAAAATTTAAAAAAAAAATCTAAAAATCAGGAAAAAAACAAAATAATAAAAAAAATCCAAAAAAAAGACTCAAAAATAATAAAGAAATAAAAAAAAACGTAAAAATTAAAAACAAACAAAAAATTTAAAAGTAAAAAAAATAATAAGAAAAAATAATAAAAACAAAGTAAAAACTATAAAATAAAAAACAAAAAAAAATTACAGAAATACATACCCCGTTTGATTTTGGCAACACGGTTTTTTGTAACGACATTCGCTATAACAGGACCAATATAATTTAGACAAACACCATAAATACGTTTTTACGTTCTTTAATGATAATAAAATACAACAACAGAATCAAAAATTTAAAAAAAAAATTAAGTAGGGGAGAGTGGGGTATCGTGGGCCATGGGGAAACGTGGGCCACTTTTAATATCTCAGATGTGTGTTGAGATAAAAACCTCAATCCAACTGTCATCGTCGACGCATTGCATGAGCATATATTCCTATATGTTGTTGACTGAAATACGCATCATATGCTTCTTTTATTTATCAAGCTAAAAAAAAGTTTTAAAAATTCACTTACATAATTAAAAAAAAGCCTGCTAATTGCATCGATACGGAACCTTAAGTGCATAACAAAAATATGCTCATACGCTTATGAGCTTAATTTTGTCATGATCTTTAACGTGGAAATGGAATTTTCGATGAAACATCAATAAGTCACACAAACGCAACAAATTTGCAAATCATAGCTTGTGGGGAATCGTGGGCCGCACATCTTGAATCACCTATATTTTTATGTTTTTATACACATTTAGAACTTAAAATACGTTTTACCAAAGTTTTCTTATGCCAAATGAAGAGTTATGAAAAATTATTTTCCATATTATATAAGAAATTTTGCCAAAACGTTCGCAAGCCAGGTTTTGAAATCAATGCGATCATACACAGCTCACTTTTTTATTTCATCATCTGAAATTGCTTTTAAATAACGAAATGAATTAGGAAATCACAGTTTTGGGTCAACTCATAAACTTTGCAGGTTATTTGGTAAATTTGGATTTGGTGGCCCACGATTCCCCACCATTTTTCAAAATCCAAAAAATATTGCTTTTTTTCAAACAGTCAGAGTTTGGGGAAAATAACTTATTAAAAATTAAAAAAAAAATACCTTATGATACCTTGAAAATGTAGAAACCCATACCATTTTTTATTTTCATTTTAGCTTTTATAATAAAGAAGTTATGGAACAACGGAAAAAAGTGGCCCATAATTCCCCACTCTCCCATACTCAAAAATTACTGAAAAAAAGTACTAAAGTACTGAAAAATTCATAAAATTGAACAACAAATTTTAAAAAAGACATACACCGTCTTAGCCGATTTAGGCTCTACAGACTGAATAAATGACGTGGACAACTTAAGATTAACATTTAACACCCAGTACCGAGATGGGAATCGAACCCATGCCATCAGTGGACCTAGCGATTACCGTCTTATCACTCTAACCACTCGACCACCGAGACGTAAAAATAATGAAGGCTAATTTTAGACTTATTTTCTATGAAGTTTTCAATAAACTGGATAAAGGCAAATGTAGAAATTCAAACAAAAAAAAATAAAAATAACAAAAAAACATTTCAAATAAAACAAGAAAAGTGCTAAATGCATAAAAAACGTGATAACAAAAAATAAAAAATGACTAAAAATGATCAAAAATTGTCATTATGTTAATGATTTCAATAATAGTTTTTTTATTTGTAGTTATGAGTGAAACTAATTTGAGAAAAAAAACTGTTCGATTTCGGCAACATTCCATTTGTGGCAACAAAAAATTTTCGGGCGTGTTGTCATAATCGAAAGGGGTCTGTACCAAGAAAAACTGTGTTAGCTCTCAGATTTCTTCTCAACACAATGCGCAATAGATTTTTCCGAAGAAGGGAATTCTCTTCATCAGCGGATGTGAATGCTCTCGCTCACTCTTATTTATGTATGGACAATCTCACTCTTGATTGCGGGGCAATTTATCTCTCTCCGCAGAGCTTGGGGAGAGCAGCCGCGAAAAATTGCACTCTCTTTTGCTGGACAAGCTAATTTTAGGAGTTTTGCCATCCGTGACTCTGCGTGAGTGGTGAAAAAATTTGACAACACTGTCAAAAATGTCCGATTTATTGTCACACGGTGCCATCTTTTGGGCAACTAGTCGATATCGATACTTGAAACTAGATTGGCTTTTGTGGATTTTTCGTCTGCCGACTTCAATATCTTGAAGACCTAAATCAAAGCGTTTGCAAGCATTTTTGTTATCCAAAGGTTGATGAAACTGAGTAAAGAAGCGCGATTTCCGAAAGCGCGTAAAGGGTGATACGGTCAAAATTTGGTCAATATCAACTTGGCGCATTTCTTTCAATTTTGCATTTAAAAAACCTGAACATCCCTCATTTTGAAGGTGTGTGTGTAGAATGTTGCTCCTATTTTGATTTTGGAATTCACTTTTCAGTTGTCAAAACGCCGTCCAAGGAAGAAGAGCAGCGTATCAAAATTTTGCTCGCGCATCGTGAAAATCCGAGCTGCTCGCACGCAAAGCTGGCAAAATCGCTAAAAGTTGCCAAATCAACCGTTACAAATGTAATTGAAGTGTTTGGGGAACGTTTGTCGGCAGCCAGGAAGTCTGGATCGGGGGGAAATCGAAAACCGGCGTTTGACTGCGTGGTAATGGACGACGAAACCTTCGTCAAAGCCGACTACAAGCAGCTTCCGGGACAGGAGTTTTATACGGCAAAAGGAAGGGGAAAGGTAGCAGATATTTTCAAGCACATGAAACTGTCAAAGTTCGCAAAGAAATATCTGGTTTGGCAAGCCATCTGTACCTGTGGCTTGAAAAGCAGCATTTTCATAGCTTCCGGGACTGTCAACCAAGAAATTTACGTGAAAGAGTGTTTGAATGAACGTCTGCTGCCTTTCCTGAAGAAACACGGTTGTTCCGTACTGTTTTGGCCGGATTTGGCATCTTGCCATTACGGTAAAAAGGCCATGGAGTGGTACGCCGCCAACAACGTGCAGGTGGTTCCCAAGGACAAGAACCCTCCCAACACGCCAGAGCTCCGCCCAATTGAGAAATACTGGGCTATTGTCAAGCGGAACCTAAAGAAGACCAACAAAACTGCTAAGGACGAGCAGTAGTTCAAGGCAAACTGGCTTTCTGCAGCGAAAAAGGTGGACAAGGTGGCTGTACAAAATCTGATGGCAGGGGTCAAGCGTAAGGCCCGGCAATTCGGATTTGAAAAGCGGAAGCCTAACTGAATATTTTTCCTGAATTTTATACTAATTAAACTTGAAAAGGAAATTGAATTTATTTTTTTAAATAAACGATTTCACCGATCTACACGCGTTTTCCCTTGACCAAATTTTGACCGATCACCCTTTAACCAAGCAAAAAAGACTTTGTTTAATACAGGACCGTAAAAACTAGACTGGAGTAGATATGATGTAACGTCTAAAGGAAATGAATCCCACATGGCGGCTTCCATTCAACTCCGAAATGCTGTAAATGACCAGAGGTGCCAGGTTCCTGATTTTTCAGGATTTGTTCTGATTTTCGAAAGACCGTCCTGATTTTTCAAAAACCCTTGAATTTCCCTGATTTTTGAAAAATGGTCTGTAAAATGTCTTGATTTTCAAAAAAAAAAAAATAAAGAAATTATAACTTAAATTATAGTTAAATGATGAAAATATCAAAAAAATCTGTAGTAAAAAAGTTTAACCGATGATAACCTTTAGCTAAGATGATATTTAAATGGTTTTTTTTTTCAGTATTAACTGCAGGCCAGCCAAGGTTCTGCTAGCTTCAGTTGCATAACTTGAGGCGTCTTTATTTCGCCTTTATTTATGCAATATAAGCGGAGCTGCATGTTACTTCCATCAATCTAGCACCTGGCACCTCTGTAAATGACTAAAAATCGCATGAAGGTGCAACTAATAGCAATAGAGTTGAATTGTCTAGCGCTATCTTGAATTCCAAGATGAAGATAAATCCAAAAATAAATTACCAAAATTTACAAGTAAATTTCTACAATTGGGATGATCTTGTCAAAGAATCATAACTAAGTACGTAAATCACTTACAATTGTTTTATAATTTCCTACAAACTTGTTATATACGATCAAAAATCAATATCTCGCCGTATATGCATACTTAAAGCATGCTTTAGATTGTAACCACAATGCATTTCCTCGGTTCGTTCCCGATGGAAACTTTCCTACGTCCTGGGTCCATAAACATGCCCTCCTATTGAGGTCGACCCTAGAAGACCTATTCCAGATTGATACAAAACTCGCTCGATGCCGCCGCAGCGTGGTAACATCAAACGAGATTCAAATTTCAGCGCTATGCCACTACGCACGGGAGCTGCCGCTCGGGGAGGAGGAATTCAATTAACGACTACCCTTTAACATCAAGGCTGATTACCCAGCGTCAATCTCTATCCCGCCGGAGAGCCGGATACCGTAATTGAGTTTTCACAAGACTTCTCTATTACTGGTTGTGCTATATCACTGACTAGAACGGGATTCCGACCAAACGACCGACGGGGACCATCTGCTGTTCTCCGGGAGTCGAGCTCTCCACCAAGCTCATAAATTCAATTTCATGTACGTAACCCCCGCAGTTTTTTTCCTTCTGTTTTTGTTTTTAGTTTCTTTGCTCTGCCCCTACAGACATACGTTTTTCGAACGTCCTCTGGGCTGGTTGTTTCAGCGCTAAATTTGGTCACATATGGTCTCGACCGAGAAATATGTATGTTTTGCATAGGCCCCGGGGGGAAGGGCATCACTGGTATTATTCCGGCGTTACGAACACTGAGAGGAGGGAGTTCACATTCCTTAATGTGGCACAACGCCGCCGCTGCTTGCTCAAAATGTTGTTCCCGAGATGCAGTAACAATTCGCATAAAACCCGGGGCCCTTTGATAGTTCTCATTTAGTTTCCTCAGCGTTCCTCCTTCTTTTGGGCGGAGGACCAGGTCACTGCACTTTACGGAACGCTGGTTTGCGCGCGTAGATCTCTCACTCTGACATCGCATCGGCTTGCGGCAACCGCATCATTTGCTCCGGCCAAGTTGCAGCGAGGCGTAGATAGTTTTAACCCTTTTGCCACTTTGGCCTAGTTTTGGCGCGGCGCGCGTTCTTCTACAGCTGGAAAACTTGTCGAATCAAATCCCATACCGCAAACAACTTGTACCACTACTAAATACGAATTCATTCTACTACAACTACCAGAAAAAAATGGTGACGTTTTACGACCGAAGGCATGATGGAGGAGTTGATGCAAATAGTCGCTCGAATGCAGCAGCATCAAACATACGAAAAATGGCCACTAACATGCCAAGATTTATGAGCTGTAATTTTCAGTTTGGCTTTGTGCATCAATCATTGGCTTGTTGACGTTGATGATTTTTTTAATGCGCTCGAAGATTAGCACTATTTATTGGGTGAATCGAGGAAAAACAAAGAACAAACATATGGGAACCGATATCTTCCAGTGAAATTGGTTGCAGCTGCGTAGAAATTGCTGCTTTAAATTCATTTTTTGTTATATTTTAACCCTTTAATGCATGACTTTTTTTAAACGAGAATTGCAGTAATTGATTCAGTGAAATAATAACATTTTAATTCGAATAACAAAACTCAACAGGTTTGATGTCGTTATTTTGAGTATTATAAAAGTTATGGCCCATCAAAGTTGAAAAATATTTTTGAAATTCTTAGTTAATTCCAATACGACTTTGCTTATTTCTTCAAAATCTTGTTAATTGGGTGCAGAAAGGTGTTTGTGACTGATTGACATTAAACATTTTGTTAGAATTTGCAAATCTGAAGAAATAACAGCGATTTTCCAAAAACTACTTTTTTCAAAAAAATTAATAAATTTGATTTTCGCAATTTTTCCACATACTTTGTTCGATATCTTACACATACATTGAAATATCGTTATAAAAACACCATGTGGTAATTTCTATTAATCTCTAGAATATTTTTTGTAAAAACATCACTCAAAAATATTCACGCGTTTTCGAGATATTTAGATTATGATTAGTGTTGTTTTAAAACAACACTATGCATTAAAGGGTTAAGGAGTTGCATATTTCTGTTTCCTCTTACATAAATTTGAGTTGATAAGGAGTTTTTTCAAATGCTGGAAAATAAAAAGGAAAAAAATATTTCTGTTCTGTACAAGGCTTCAGATAAATAAACTATGCGTGCGCTCCTCGATTTGACTAAAGCCTGTGCTCTTAAATCTTTTATGAAACAAAAAAAAAAATTGTATTCGATATTTTCTTCGGATAAAACACCTGAGTTTTCAAGCACTTTTTTCACACACTATGAGAGAGAATAGACAGGATTTGGATAGTTCTGAATATGTCAGAAAAACATAATGAACACATAAAAAAATTAAAATGTTACTTCTGGTCTTATTTCTCTTTAGTAACTGTTGAATTTGTTGTTCATCTTCCTACAAGACAGTCCTATTTTCCTTTTTAATTCAACAACCTTTAGGCTAAATGTGTTTTGATATGCCCCCTTTTCCCTTACTTAGAGTTTCAAATATATTTTGAAAAAAAAACTTCGACCTGTTTCCCATCCAATCCATCGGAATTCGTCAGTTTTGGGATTTTTCTCAGCCACTTTGAATATTGTGTTGAGCTGTAGCAAAACATTAAATCTTTGTAAATATTCTTACGGGTTTAATCGATGAAAAATAAAAATTTCTCGTTCGACCATAGGGCACTTCTACTTCAACCAACTTTTCAAATTATGGAATCTATTGTGTGGCAAACATAATATTGAAGTATTTTTTATTCACATTACCTTTTTTCCCAATTTTCAACAAGCACTTTAAAACTCAAAACACATGAAAGCGCACCGGAAATTCTTAGTCCGTTGTTCAAATTGTGGCACAAAAAACACCATAAAAAAGAACACTATTTTTTTTTAATATTGAGGTTTCTTATCGATATGACTTAGCATTAAACATATCGACAGAATTTTGAGTTTTTGACCAAAACAATATCTGTTTTTTATCTAATTATAGACACTTTACCACGTTCGTGGCGTTCGTGTCTTACAATATCTGTGGTTTGACTAAAAAAGTCTGGGACGAATGTTTTAGGGAAATTCATAGAAAAATTATGCCAAACAACCATAAATTGAAAAATTTTATCACATTATAAACCACATTACCAAATCTTAGAAATCCTATCCCAGTGTTAGCTAATTTAAATTAAAAAATCCATGAAATCTGTAAAAATCTCGAATAAAAAATGTTAACAGAAATTTTTAACGAAATCTGTAAAATTATGAATTTCCAATGATTTGAACAACCTTTCTACACACACACGGTATTATACCATACGGAACTTCAAATTGAAAAACAATTTTTTTACCGTTTGTAAGAAAAAAATTGGGAAATCCAGACATTAAATTGAGGGAAAATTTCTCGAAAATACGTACAAAAAAGAATTTAAAGACTATTCATGATGAGAAGATAGAAATTTCTCTAAAAACTTAAAATATGTTTTTCTAGGCATTGGTTGATAATAAAAAGAACCATCTGTTTTAAAAAAAAGATTTGTCTCAAAAATGATTCATTGCAAGTGTTGCGGTGCGAACCAACTATTGTGTTGTGTTGTGTTGTCAACTCTGTCCGATTCTAACATTTCAAAATAGTTGATCCGTGCTTGAACAAAAGTTAAGTATGTAGTTAAAATGCTTCTTAAAAATTTCTACCCGCTCATTTTCATTTAATCTTCTTCTATCCATCTATAATTTTCAACTCTTGAAATGTTCTCACCATGGCCGTAGGAACGGGGGGGGTTTTGGGGGTTAAACCCCCCCCCCATGAGGGTCCAAAAAAGCCAGCGATGTATATACTCTACACTCAAAATTTAAAATCATAATCAAATTATAATAATAGTGCTAAGTTATTCAAGAATAACAATCTAGAATAAAACCTAAAGCCAAAACCTCAAAAACCCATCCCAAGTTCAAAATTCAGCTACAGTTTCTCAAAACTATATCACACTTGTTCATAGGTTGCCTGAATTTTTTCAGCCATAGAAATTCCGGCTGTTTTATATAAAAACCTTGCAAAATCCGGATAGTGGATTTCAAAATTTTCGACCAAAATCCGAGCAATATACCGAGCAATTTTGGTCAAAACCTAGGAATTACTCATCAAAAATTTGTTTTTTTTTTATTTGATTTGAGAATGAGAATAAATCCGGGCAAAATCCGGATTTTTCCGGTCAAATCCGGGCAACCAAGTCGAACCGGACTTTTCCCTAATTTTATAATCATCATCCAGTCCAACCCGGTTAAAACCAATCTGGCAATTTGGCAACCTTGTCTTAGAAATTCAGGTCTGAATACTAAATTTTGAATTAAACCCATTTTGGAGGTTCGGGTTTCACATCCCCATAAAAAAAATGGTATTTCTACATATTTCCGTATTTCGGATTCTAAATCAGTTTAAGGATTCTTGATTTTCAGTTCGAATAATCAAAAGAAATTAGGAATGAAAAGCTGTTTTGAAATCCTGGTTCAAATTCGGTTTTGCATTTCATGTTTTTCGAAAATCGTATGCATTTTCATTATTTTGATAATAGTTATGAAAAAAAAAAGAATTTTGTTTTATATTCAAATTTGAAGTTTTTAAACTTTATTCTAACACAAAATTTAAAGCATCTTAAGTGGCGATCCAGAATTGAAAACTAAGATTCAGATTCAACATTTGAAATTCACATTTTAATTCAGATTCACAAATCAGATTAAAAATAAATAATTGAAATAATAAATTAAGATTAATCCAGCACTACAGAATTTAAATGAAAGATTCATGAATGAGGGCTCTTAAAATGGCTCATAAAATTTTGATCTGTAATTTAGATTCGGAAAACGTATTTTTGTACATTTCAGAAATCGTATAGAAATTCGGAAACAGATTCAAGATTCAATTTTTGAATTCAGGTTTAAAATTTAGAAAAAGATTAAGCTTGTGAATGTGTTTTTCAATCATCATGAAATCACAAATATAATGTTTTTCGTTGTTTTGATCACCGCACTTCCTTATGACCCTTTTCCTTCCTTTTCTTTTTTTTTTTTGATCACCGAGAAACAGCAATCGAAAAAGATCGTAAATATAAAGTAGAATTTGACTTAATTTTCTAAAATTTGTTTTATGCAAAATATCTCAAATTATATTTCAAAAAATCATCCACACGATTTTCATAATGGAATTGATTCTTCATGGAAAATATTTGTTGTTAATGAAATATGTACCTGATCTTCACCTTAAATATTTGCACGAAATCCTGTATTTTTTACGGTGTATTGTTTATCATTATTAATATCGCAGTTTTTTAGGTCAAATTTCAAAATAAATCATAATTTGAGTTCAAGTTTACAACAAGCAAATTTGATCCGAATTTTTTCTTACTGTTTGTTGGGAAAATTATTTTTTTTTTCATCAAAGGTTAGAAACTTGAAGCTTGCAAAAGAGTTTGGAAGATTGGGCTTATTTGATTTGAGTATAGAAAAAGTTTTTTTTTTAGAAATGCCAAGCTTCCCTAATAAGAACTTATTTTATGCTCATATCAATTAACTTTGATCTACCAGACTCTTTAACAAATTCAAACATTTAAACCATCGTTGAAAGCAATTTTTTTTTAAGGGTTTCATTATAAAAATTTAGCTCACCGTTAAGGCTAAGGACCACATTTTTAACCCTTCGTTTCATAAAGTAACAAATTTGCAACAATTAATGTATGGAAAATGTGAAAAATTGTAATTTATTTTAATTTTTTTTTTCTTCATGTACTAATCATTTCCAACAGTTAAAAAATGATTTTTAAGGAAAAATTAAAAAATCCTGAAATGAAGGGATAAAGTTACGATTTAATACGAAAACTATTATGAGACCTTAACAATAAATAATCATATAGATACAAACATAGTTTGTTTAAATTTTTGTTTGTTTTCGTGGTTTGTTGGGAGAAAAATCATTGGTAAAAATCACTAACCAAAACCCCCCCCCATGAGTCGGTTCTTCCTACGGCCCTGGTTCTCACTATGAGAACATAACATTCTCCGATAAGGCCGTAAAAATTAATTTCAAAACAAAAATCACGGCGATTAATCTTAATTAATGTTGTATATAATTATTTAGGTTTGAGTTTTTTACATTCAAAGTGAGGAATTTATTCTAATTTTCGAAAACAAGTTCTAGAAGTTGCCGATTTGCCAAGAAGTTAAACAAAACAGGGATTTGAAGATTCATTTCAAAGGAAAGTTTTTTATATTTACTTAAATTAGAACCTAATAAGCTAATTCTTTTTAAGCATGACCATTTGAGGCATTGGTGAAAAATTATCAAATATTTAGAAATAAAGGTAAGAGATTAAGTTTGCGGTTCAATTCAGATTTATTTTCTTCTCGTTTAAAATGAAAGTTTTTAGTTTGAACCTTTTTTAAGAAGAATCTGCAATATAAATAATATTAAAAAAAAGACCTGTAAAATAGGCTTTCAGTTGAATTTTTACTTGAAAATAAAATACAAGTTCTTGGCCTCATAAAACTACCATTGATAATTTATTTCATGATTATAATCCTGTGAAATAAAAAAAGACATCCTAAAATTGTATTTTATATTTGTGATTTCTTCCGGTTTGTGTTTCAAATTGACTCTGATTTAATATATTTTTTTTTATTTTGAATCCAGAGTAAAATTTTGAAACTGCGATCGCCTATAATTTGAATTCTCAATGAAATGCTCACAATAATATTTTAATTTTGATAATAATTCTCACTAATTATGAGCCAAAAGCGAAATTTTGATCAGAATTTTCAACCAGAAATCTCTTTTTTGAGTTCTGAATTTTTTACTTTAAATGACTTAATTTATTCGAAATTGAATTTGTGAATCTGAGTGAAAATTGCGAATGATATACTGTTTTAGATTTTTCAATTCTGGATCAACATTTTGAAACTTTCTTCGGTTCCAATTCTGCATAAGAAATAAAGTAAAAATTTCAAATCTCAAAAATAGTTTGTAATTTTAAATACTTTCTCTTAATATTGCGAAATTATGAGTTTCGAATATAGAAGTATGAAATGCAAAATCGAGATTCGAATCAGGATCAATGATGATCCAAACTAAAGTTCAGTAACAATAAACCGGATACAGAAGCCGAACTCTCATCACAGACATTGAGTTTTAATTTAAATTATTTTTGCGCTAGTATCCGGGCCGTGCAAATCCGGGATATTTTTGCCAATATCCGCCAATATCAAAATTTTTAACAAAAAATCATGAACAAAAACACTAACTTTTGTTTATCGAAATACATCAGTAAATTTAAAATCACATATTGAGCTTTTAAAAAACGTTCATATATTTTTGTTAAAATTCACTCAAAAACTTAAGACGCAAAATACCTAATGTTCGTGACTTAATTAAAATTTTTGTTTTATTTTGCAAATCAAGTGTAAAAAATCTGGCAAAATCTGAGTGATTTGGCAAGTTGAGTCTTATCCCATTTAAATAGGATATTAGGGATCAAATTCTCTTAAGTTAAAAATGGAAATTTTTTGCTTATCAAGAATTCACATTTCAAATGGTGATTTTTTTAAATTATGGAATATTCCAGTCAACCCTTCAATTGAAAATGAAGAAAAGAAATGTTATTTTTAGATGATTAAAATTAACAATTTTAGAGGACGAACGAACAAGCCGATTAAAATCCTCTACAATTAACAATTCTTATCATGTTGCTTAACAATGTTTCATCATGATTAATTGCTGGACTGATTTTAAATATCATTTTCGGATCCGTATTTAATTTCTTTTTATATCCAGTGTTACTTTTTAAGTACAGTACACTCGGTAATCGGACCTTTTTGAGAGCTTAGTTCAAAGCCAATTTTACTGTTGGACATTTTGTTGAAATAATTTTAAAAATTCTAGTTAATTTATTTTTATTTCACAAACTGAACGTGATCTTTTTCATAATCGATGTTTTTAATTCCCAGGTATGTTAACAGGCAAAATTGTATGTTTCATATAATTTGTTGTCATGTTTGTAGCTCTTAAAACTCATTCGATTTTGTTTTCCCACTATTTAGAACTCAATCTTCAGTAATATATTCGGTATTCGGTCCCAACAATGCACTGAATCTTATGTCAAAAGCATTCTGTTTTCATTCAAAATTCTTATTCGTATTCGTTTTGTGTTGCAAAATTTGTGAAAAGTCTGGTCCGGCCCGGTTGCCCGAATTCCATTGAAAAAAGCCCGGAATTTGCCCGGATTTATTAACCTTATTTGTAAAATCACACAAAAAACAAATTATGTTGTAAATTTTTCTATTTATGCGTCCAAAACGAAATTTTTTGAGCAAATTTGAAAAAATAATCACAAAAGGTTAAGCCTAAAATACGATTTAAAACCTGCTGATAAGTTTTGACGATTTTTTTTTCAATTTTTTTTGAGTAACTCTTGGGTTTTGACTAAATTTTCCCAGATTTTGTGTTAACATTTCTGGCTAAATTTGAATTTCGAATGGTAGTTACGACCAAGGTTGTTGAAACCACAGAAAAAACTGTTATTTCACAGAATTTTGAGCAAATTTTTATCACAGAATCTGTGTTACAGAACACAGAATTTTGAAAGATTCACAGATTTCACAGAATTTTAGAATTTTGAATGGATTTCCAAAATTATATTTTTTTTTGGTCAATGTAAAATGTAGATTTCTTACTATGATTAGAAAAGTATGATAATATTGCTTATGTTAATCAATTTTTCCTAACTAAAATGTTAAAAAGACTCAATTTAATTTTATTTTCAATGAAATTAAAGGAAAAAAAATCACAGAAAACCAATACAGAATGTTTGGGTTAAATCACAGAAAGTCCGATTTTATTTTCTCAAAAACACAGATTTTTTTTTCGGCAACCTTGGTTACGACCCGAAAACATTAAATCTTGAAAATCGCAGGTTACCAGTACTAATCATGCGATTTCGTTTAGTGGTAAATTAAAGGTGAGGAACAACACATTTCAATTTTTCTTCACTTAGTCCCCTTCATTTCCCCCCGGCTGGAATGTTTTAAACGACATGTTTAAAAACGAGAAAGAAATAGTCTTTAAAGAGTGTTCGAAAAAACAAGACCTTTTGTGGCGATCTGTCAGAGGCTTTTAAGATACAGTGAGCGAAATAAGAATAGCACCACTCTGTGTTTTGCTTGTTAAAATATGAATGATTGAAAATCACCAAAATTTTCTTCTACAAACTGTTTTGAATTGTTTTACGGATAAATCAAGCATAAGTTTACGTTATTTGGACGTTGCAATTGGCGTTGAGAACCATAACTATGGAAAACCATGGATGGATTTTATCAAACTGTTTGATTTCTTCATTAATATTCATTAGTATGATGCAAATTGATGAAACATAGATTTGAGTCTGAATTTGAGTCTAAAAAACAGGCTTCAAATTCAAAAATACTAATGTTTTTAAATAGTCAAACGCTATTTCTCTAGTTTCAAGTCATAGATGGCAGCACTATCTTGCAATTAAACCGAATCGATGCCCATTTTCGAATATCTGGGATTAATTCAAGTGTGCTGGATGATTTTGATCAGGAAATAAGTACTTGGTACCGTGTGACCGCCTTGGAAATTATAAGATCACAATATCAAAAAATGAGAATTTCATCATGGACCGATAAAGTGAATATTTTGGACCGATAGGTAATCAGAATAATTTTGTACTTTTCGATGGAGAATGATGAACCAGATAACTAACAGTATTATTGGTATGATTTGAAATTGAATCGGAAGTTGAGATGAGCAGGAATTTTGGCGGTAGTATATTCTTGTGCTGGTGATTGTTTTGCAAATCGGGAAAAGATTTCTGCAGCTTGAACTCCACCAAAACTGTGTTGGAAAACTACCTCGAAATGATGACCCATATTCATCATAATAAACCTGAAAAATCAATATTGAGACTTAATTTGGTTTTGACGGCAAGATAGTGCTGCCATCTATGACTTGAAACTGGAAAAAGTGATGTTTACTGAAAACAAACTAAGTTTTTGAATTCCAACCTGTTTTTTTTTCAGATTTAAAATAGACCGAAACTGTTTGATTCATCATTTCACGTCATTTTAATGAAGAAAGTAAGTAGTTTGGTAAAGAATTACAGCTCAAATATCAAATTTCTTAGTTTTAGAAGAGCATCTCTTAAAACACCATTTTAGAACCTTTGAAATTCTTTGGAATTCTAGAAAACTCCTTAAAATACATTTATCTAATCAAATAATTCGTAGAAGCATTTTTATTCACTTTTACACGGTAATTTTTTAGAAATAATCTTGTTTTAGTTGCAAAACCCAAGTGGTGCTATTCTTATTTCGCACCCTTTTTCCATAGTTTTGGTTCTCAACACCAATTCCAAAACCAACGTCCAAAAAAAGTAAACTTATGTTTGATTTATCCGTTAAACAATTCAAAACAATTTATAGAAGAAAGTTTTGGTGATTTTCAAACATTCATATTTTAACAAGCAAAACACATAGTGGTGCTATTCTTATTTCGCTCACTGTAGCTTCTATGAAAAGATCAATGATCAAAATTTGACATGCCTGAAAATCATTGTTACAAACAGTTTTTAAGGCAAAATCTTATTGAACTTATTAAATCACGTGACCCGAACATATTTACAAAGTTTCAGGAAAATTATACAGCTAAAAGTAGTTTCAACCATTAACAGATTAACTAGAGTGATTTCCATTTTGCAAAACAAAACAAGAATTCAGTTTTGTGAACATCTGAAACGTATTAGCTCAGTTATTTGGTAATACATTTTTATTAGTTCCAAAAAAGGCATTTTTATTAGGTAAACCCAATAGAATATTTCGAGAAATCCTATCAAATGATGAAATATGAATTAAACAGCAATCGAGAACAGAACGGGCCAAGAAGGTTGCCGGAACCTCAAATTTAAGCTATTTGTTGATAGTTTAAATTATCGGGAAATTTTTTTAATGATTTTTACCTCCAAATATATGGTTTTTCGAATTTTCTTTGGACCAAACAAAACAAGATTTCAATTGATGTTATCTTGCTACGACTCATGCCTCAGTAAGTGTTTGTAAATTAAAAGTTTTACGAAATAAGAAACCCTTACCAAAATATTTAGATATGAATGAAAAAAGTGGTCAAAGCCCGCTCAGATTGCGGTATAAACTTTCAAGTGCTTCTTGGTGTTTATATTATAAATAGAAGATTATCAAATTTAACTATGTAAATTAAAAATACAACACTAGAAATCAGTAATCAATTTGAAATATCAGCACGAATAAAAAACAGACATCAAAATTCATTATTGAAATGAAAAGTTGATAATCAAAATTTGGAAATCAAAAACGATAAACGGAAATTGAAAAAAAAAAACTTAAAATTTCAGGAAAACATTTGAGGCTCGGGAAAACTGGATTTCCGAACTCTTGAATACTGATTGCAAAAAAGAAACCTAAGCTTCTTCGTTTTTTTATAATAATGAACTTAACCTTTAGTTATTCGCAAATCTAAATTGAAAGCCGAAAAATTAATTTTTGAGTTCTGTAATCCTGCAAAAAGAATTTAAAGTCCAAGGTTCATAATGTTAATTTGGAGGTAATTATTTAGTGTATTATGAATTGCATCCACGACTCATCCCGAACCGATCAAGTTCAACGAATGGCAGGAAATTATTACGTAGATTATTTTATCTGAGCCGGGACTTAATCAGAGTTTAGCGGCAATCGGCAATCTATCAAAACCCACCACTGAACTGATAACGTCCAAACACTAACGACGACTCATTGTTACTCGAGTATAACTGTCACGTTTGGAGCGTACGACAACGACATCGAGTCAATGTGCGAATCTCATTCATAAACCACACATATACAAACAATACTGTTTAAGTTGTTGTGATAACAAACGCTACTGATCGGCGTCATCCATTGAGAATGTCCGACTTTTTTTTTCTTTTTTTTTTCGGGAATTTAACAGCATGCTGTCATTCATCCCTACGAATGTCCGACTGAACTTACCTGTGGATTTTTTCCTGCTGCGTCGGCTCATCCTCGATGTCCACGATCTTGAACAGTTCCGTCTCGCCGTCCCGGCCAAAAACGCCACCGGGAATCTTGCGGAGGAACTTCTTCAGCACCGAAGCTATCGTGTAGACCGAGTAGTTGTCCACATTGACCAGACGGCCCTGCTGCAGGAAGTGGATCAACTTCTTCATGGCACCCTGATGGCCAGGGGCTCGGAAGACGTCCTTCCGGGAGGGGGCCTCCTTGTTGAGCTTCAGTATCAGCACCAAGAGGGGGCCCGGAATGTCATTTTTGCAGACCTCGTCCAGCGGGACGCCAAATTTGACTTTTTCCAGCCGGTGGGGATACGGGGAACCCGGATGGCCACAGGAGGTGACCACCGATCCGAGGGTCGCAGCCCTCCGGTGCATTCGTTGGGCCCAGCTGGACATTTTTTTTAATCTACTCTAATCACGCGTCTTAGGCTGTGTTCTGTTTTATAGGTCGGTCGATTACCGAATTCCCTACTAGAAAAAAAAACTAGAGAGCTATTCCACAAACGGCGCCGTACATTAAACTAGGCTGCATTCGAAGAACCAGATTTTCGGTGTCACGTCCACTCGAAATCGTGGATCAGAGGGAACCGAAACAGTTGATCACCAGCCAAAAAGACACACACTAGGGACCCCGTCGTTTAGGTCGATTCAGGCTGGACAAAGCATACGTTCACCACCGGGTTTCGTCGTGACTCTTTTTTTTTCGAAGGCCCTAGCGATTTATGAAGTTGCACTACTCTACACTACTAACTATCGATACAGGAGCTGAACGAACACATCATGGAATTGTGCTGGGCCTGAAAGAAAAGAGAAAAGAAGAATGTATTAACTGTTCAGGTCTGGTTTCAGTCCAGTAAATACAAAATTGGATTGGAAAAATTTAGTGTTGATAATCTTCCAAGCTAATGTAAAAGTCACATTACTCTATAAGTATTAATTAGGAAAAGAAACATTCGGCGATTGTGGCCTAATTTATATTGCCATCCTAGGACTTTAATTATGATTCAAAATATTTGTTATGATAAAGTATTCTGAATTACGCGGAAGTTTATGTCATATTCAAACATTGATAAAGTATAGGACTGCAACAGTTAATCAATTCACTGTGATAGATCCATAAGTAAAGTTTTGCATTCAGTGTTGCATAATTCAGATACAGATCGATTGTATAACGCGCATTAAAAGCAGTCTCCGGAGCCATCGATGAACATTCTCTTTTCCTTACCTAGATTGGTATATATTTAAATTCTCCTTTGATCTGTTATAGCTTTTTGAAACGTTGGTGCGAGTCCGAATAAAATAACGGCAAGATTTACCAATGCAAAAATACCCACATGAGTTTTGCTTTGTTAGCCCGGAACGACGAAATGTTAAAAAATGCAACTCTATATCATTTAGCAGAAAGCAAAGTTATCCTATCATTGAAACAAAATTAGGCAATCAACCAGTACAAAAATGCAAAATTGTAAGGGATCTCGGCGTCATATTGGATTCAAAACTCACGTTTGTAGAACATCAGAACAATATCATCAATAAAGCAAATTGCATGCTAGGATTTGTAAAACGTTTCAGCAAACACTTTCAAGACCCATACACCATAAAATCTCTTTATATATCCTATGTTCGTTCGATATTGGAGTATTGTAGCATCATATGGAATCCTTATTCAAATATTCACGAGCAACGTCTCGAATCAGTTCAAAAACAATTTTTGTTATATGCGCTACGTAAAATCAATTGGACCACTTTTCCTCTTCCATCGTATGAATCTCGTTGTAAGCTTATTGATATAGAACCTCTCAGTAAACGCAGAGAATTTTCCCAAATTGCATTTGTAAATGATGTTGTTACACAAAGAATAGACAGTCCTGAATTACTTTCAAAACTAAATTTTTACGCACCCTCCCGTCCATTGAGAAATAAACATTTGTTCTACATTAAACTTTACGACAAAGACTATGCAAAACATCAACCTATTAATCAAATGATGTACAAATACAATTTACAAAGTGAAATTTTAGACGTAGCGATGAACAAAACACAATTAAAAAAGGCATTCAAAAACAACTTCATAGAACAACAAAACAATAGCTTACATTAGTTTTAAGTAGTTTTAAGTATTGTAGTCTACATAGTTTGACTCAAATAAATAAATAAATAAATAAATAAATAAATAAATAAATAAATAAATGCAACAAGGCAATAACTCCAAGCACATCACTCATATTGTACGAGAGTGTCTGCAGTGAAATATCTCCAAACTTGGTTGCCAGGCTGGTTATCATTTACCTGATTAAACTGAATTTGTAATAGTATGTTCTCTAGAAAGATGTTTTGAAAAGATGTTTAACATTTTAACAGGTATAATTGACAGTGTTTTAAAAAGTTGTGGTAAGTTCAGGAACAGGAAAACTTGTTTTAAATCTGACTTTCAAGTTCTATTGTTCAATAGTTTGCACAAATATTATTCATTTGGCATTTCTGTCCTCAATAAAAGTAGTTTTTCTGCTTGTGACTCTCAACAAGCAGAAAAACTACTTTTTTGAGAATACGTCAACATTGAAGACAAGAACTGTTTGTGATGCTTACGATGAGAATAATTAACACCACTCTGAGATTCAAAAAGGGAAAACCTCACTCAAAAAAATTTCTATCTCATGCGATTTCGTAACCTTGCAAATAACGCGATATCAGTCTTTTCCAATGAAAAAAATTGGACCTGGCAACATATCTCCGTTCGTTAGCTTGTGCGGCATCTGAAACTATGTCCAATCGATTCTCCGGAAATTTTCACAAAAGGAAAGTATATTTTCATAGATTTGGTTCATGTAGGACGAAAGATATTGAATTTCTTCGCGGTTTGTATACTTTTTTCCCAATAGTTCGACGCCATCTTTAAATCCAATATGGCGGCTTCCGTTCAACTTTAAAATACTGGAAGTGTTTGAAAAGCACATGAAACCTCCACAATAAAGGTATTGGGTGAAAGGGCTAAGAAATTAGAATTCGAATTTTGCTGCCCGACGCCATCTTGAAATCCAAGATGACGGCTTCTGCTAAGCTTCAGAATGCAGTAAATAACTGAAGATCGCGAAATTCAAATTTAGCTTAAAATAATAACCAGATCGAAAATACACAATAAACAAGGAAATTAATTTCTAAAATCATTTTCTTACTCATGATTATCACAAAAACTCCAAAAAAATAAATTTTACTGAGAAAATAAATCAAAAATTCCAAAACAAATCATAATGAAAGTTTCAAATCAATAATATCTTCGGTAAGTTATTGAAAAGTTTTTCAAAATCTTGTTCCTTATCCTGGACTAGAAATTTGCTTCAAAATTATTTCTTAGCAGTCTACACAGTTCATTTTTGCCTCGATTTCCAGCAAAAAAAATTGCTGGAAACGTTCAGCAATCAATTTTTTTGCTGGAAACCAGCAATCGGTTTTCGAATTGCTGGATTTTTCAGCATTCGTTTGTGTTCTTGTCATTTTTGCTGAAAAATCAGCAATCGGTTTTCAAATTGCTGGACTTTCCAGCAATTGATCTAGTTTGCTGGAAAATCAGCAATCGAGTTGTCAATATGGAGTTTGTTTTTGTTTCGTACGCTGAAGCAAGGTGAGATTCTATTTTACGAATTTTGGTTAAATTGATATAATTATTTTATTTTCCTCTATATTCTAGCAACCAGATAACAAGTCAAGGGTGAGTTTTTCTTGGACAGACAGATATTCTCTAAAATATTCTAATCAAAGCTATTTTTACAGGTGGCGGATGATCAACACTTTGGCACAAAGCTGCCAGCCACGAGCCGGTGTTATAGTATATTGAAAGAAAAATATCGGTTTCTGAAAATAAATATATCCCTTTATTGAAAAAAGGGAGCAAATAATTGTTTTATTGCTTATTATATGCACAGCAAAATCAAAATTTAATTTCGAATTAAAATATAAATTTGATACTGAATACAGCCGGTTGTGTTGAAAGAAATAGCTGGTTTCCAGCAATCTGGATTGCTGATTTTCCAGCAATTTGAATTGCTGGAAACCAGCATTGACGTTTGCTGTTTTTTCCAGCAATTTAATTGCTGGAAATTTTGCTGGAAAGTCAGCGGGACAAAAACCAGCAAAAAAATTTGCTGTTTTTTTTTCAAATTTGAAATACATAAATAATTCCAAAACAAAGATTTAAAAAAAATCTGAATTCTAAAATAAACGTCAGATCAGGTAAAAAATTATTCATGATAAATTTTTAATGAAATGATAATAATTGTTGTTTGTTATTCATCTTACATTTACATTTCTTCTCTTCATTTTCAACTGAAGGGTTGATTGAAGAATACCGCTGTAGTGATTAGAATTTGTTAAAAAAAATCGCGATTAGAAATGTGAATTTTTGATTAGGGGAAAAATTAAGGGTTTACATTTCAAGAACACAAAAACTCAGAATTGAAAAACATAGACAAACTTATCAGAATTATTTCTAAAAATTTAAGTTGCTTGACTTCAAAATTCGGTAAATTTATCGAAAAAAAAATCCACCTTCAAATTCGATGAATTTATTTGAAAATTAAAACTAAACATGAAGATGAAAAAGAAAAGTTTATTAACATTTCAGAAGGATTTTTTTTTTCAATAAATACGTATTACCATTAGAAAAACTTATTTATAAAATTTAGTTGATAACTCAAAGTAACAGCATTTTGCAGCTTATGTTTGAATGGTTGATTCGGTAGATTTTAGCGTCCTGAACTCGAATCTTTTGTCAAACTTGAACTATCACATTTACTTTTAATTATATGGAGTATTAATTTGCGTCAGTTTTAAGTGAAATCAGTCATTGATAACTGATTAACCAACAAACCTACATTTAAAAAGAAATCTGATTCTTATTTCGTTATTAAGTTCATTCAATTCAGGAATAATATTTTGATGATGATGATGCATGATCTGAAAAAGTAACATACAACAGTTTTTAAAATTTTGGATGGATATCATTAGAAGTATTTTTGACATTACTGCAGAAAGTTAAAAAAAATTGATTTCATTCACAATTTTTCGGAACTTGCAAAACGATTGGATTTATGCTTTATATTTGAGATAGGGAAAAGCCCGCGGAAATAGAATTTATTTGAATTGGAATCCTTGCTCCCGTAGGCATAAAACTTCTCATAATTTTATTTTTTTTCATGATTTTTTCGAATATTGTTCTACAATTCATTGGTTTACAATTGTATTTGGATTTTGCTTTGAAAATATCTTAAATTCAATTTGGTTTAAAACTTCTTTAAAAATTTGTTCAATGAGAAAAAGCAAACAAATAGAAACTTTTTTGCAGAACTCACAATTATTTGAAGTCTTAAGGAAATTTGATAAATGATTCAAATCTTTTACTTCAAAGTGTCATTTTTTTTCAAGTTTTGTCAAAAAGAAACGCAGAACTTCCTTAAATAATTTTAACCTATTTTGAAAAGTTATTCAAAAAAAAGGGCTGATAGAAAAATGGCATATTTCGATTTAGGGCACTTGAATTAGCCAAAATTACGTTTTGAATTCATTGCACCTCAGAAAATGAAAATTTTGTGGCCTTGTGTAATTTGTTAAAACCTTTCCAAATGTGATGTTGGGCATTCTGAAAAACAAGAAACACAAAATAAAATTGAGATTGAAATTTTTTCTTGAAGAATATTTCTTATCAGCATAAAAAAATTTATGACTTAAATAATTTTTTTATAAAACTTTTAGTAACAGGATAGAGGATATTAGATTTTAGATTTGTATTGATAATTTTGTTGAGCATCCTGAGAAGTAAACGCCTGTTACATGGTTTTCAACTTGTTGATGTATAAAATTAGTATTCCATTAATTAATTAAAATGGTTCGTTTCAAACTCTGCTCTTGTTTAGTAACACTTCTAATTAAAATCTTTTCTAAAGAAGAGGTAGGGTTTTGTATGTCTTATTTAGAGTTTCAAAACAAAAGGTCAATTTAAATGCAATTTACAATTTACAATTAAAAATTAGTTTAAATTTGTGAATGTCATAAAGTGTCGTAAAATGAAATGTCTCAAGTCAAGGTTGATTTAAGAGTAAATTTCACCGGAGGCGAGCCAAATTTCTGACTTGCTTGTTAAAACTTATTTTTAAAACCTTTTAAGTTCAAGTAATTTTCCGATACTCCGCGAAAAATTTTACTTGAAAAAAATCTCCATGGGGGATGGTTAAACCCCTAAAAACCCTCCCGTTCGCACGGCCTTATTCGACACCATGGAAACAAAGTAAATAGCAGCCTGATATATGGTGTTAGAAATATGGTTATCCAATCTGAAAAGGTGAACCAATGAAAGGCAAACGTCACCGTTTGTTGGTTATCTTTCGACTACAGTAGATGTAAGATAACAAAACGAAAGTTCAAACGAAATATTATGAAAATAGAAAAAAAATCGATTTGTCTATGAACGGACAAGAAAATATTCAAAATCAAACATGATTTCAACTTGAAACTTGTATTTTTTCATCTCTATAGCACCCTGAAATGGTTTTCAGAAGATAAGGATTCAAAAACGAAAATATTTTGGTCCTTTGGAATCTTTAAATTTTGCTGTCCGGTCATAGACAATTTTTCTCTAGTTTTTTTCGAAACAAATGTTTCCTGCTGGTCTGTCTAAAATACTTTTATGAATGGCTTCATAGAATGTTCAGTATTGAAAAACTCGTATTCACAAGACCTGAGCAAGTAATTTGAGTCATTTTTCTACGTTTTTGTGCCATTAGTGACAACTTTGGTGAAGTAATTCGTAGTGTCCGGCCACAGACAACACTTTTGAAAATAAGTGAAAACTAACATAAAATGATTTCTCCACACGAATATCTGTAATTTTTTTTTTCTTATACATTTTGGTGATCATAATATTGATACTCTTCAAATCAGTAGAGGAACCAATATTTACAAAAAATATATTTTTTTAAGTTGTTGCTTAAAAACCTCAAGTGTCCGGTAGTAGACAAGTTCCCCCTACTGCAATTTGGCAATCAAATGACAAAAATCTGAAAAAACTATGACAAAAAATGAAAAACGAAAAAGGGACAAATGACAAAACTTTGAATGAAATACGACAAACATGATAAAAAATTATGCCTAAAATATGCCAACTTAACAAAAATATGAAAAAAAATTACAAAAATTTCACAAAAATGGTAAAACTATGACAGAACTAATAAAAGGACAAAAAAGTTACAAATATGACATTATAATGAAAAAAGATTTACAACAAAATCACAAAATGGGCTAGAATATGACGAAGTTCTCTGACAAAAAAATGACAAAATAATGAAAAAAAATGACAAAAATCTGACATAAAAGGGGCAAAATAACGAAGAATGAAATAAAAATATTACAAAATTCTGACAAAAATATGTCGAAAAAATGACAAAATACGACAGTAAAATTATAAGTTTCACAAAATATTGCATAAATCCGAAAAAATAATGAAAAATATCTTACAAAAATACGACAAATGTAATAAAAATATGTCGAAATAATGACAAAAAATGACCAAATTTAGACAAAACTGATGGGCTTGTTTTATATGTAGCTCAGTTGCCGTTAATTGCCTCCTGAGCCGATGTCCGTGAGCTCGAATACAAGAGTAAAATCATCGAACACAGTTTTACTGGATAAGTTTTTCAGTAATTTTCCGCCACCTGCATCGTTGATTAAAGTCGTAAATGACATGAAGAGAAGATGTTAAACGACTAGAATCTAAAGCAATAAAAAAAAGACAAATCAATGAAAAAAAATTGACAATCAAATGAAAAAATCTGACAGAACTATAACAAAAATACGACAAATGAGAAAATGACAAAATTTTACAGTAAAATTACAATGTTCTGATAGAACTATAACAAACCTTTGTCAATTTTTTGTCCTAATTTTGTAACTTTTTTTTCTCAGTTTTGTTACATGTTTATCATTATATTCTTGTCATAGCTTTGTCATATGATATTTTTATCACATTTGTATTATATTTGTCATAGTATTTCTGTCATTTTATTGCAAAATTTTGTCATATTTGTCATTTTTCATTAGTTCTTATAGTTGTCATAATTTTTCACATTTGTCATATTTTCTAAAATATTGTCAAATTTTTGTCAAGGTTTTTTTTTTGAGTTTTGTCATTATTTTAATTTTCTTTTTTCATTATATTGTCGAATGACTGTCATCTGTAGTAATTTTATATAATGTTTTTCATATTTTAGTCAAGGCTTTGTAATTTTTTTGTCAACTTTATCAACATTTTCTCATATATTTGACATATTTTTATCCCATAGTATGACAAATGTGATAAAAATATGACATTTTATCACATTTGATATATTTTTCTCATGGTTTTGTCAGAGTTTCGTAATTTTTTTGTTATATTATTGTCATATTTTTTGCATAATTTTCTTATATTTTTGTCATAGTTCTGATAGATTTTTGTTCATGCGATTTTCAATCATTTACAATATTTTAAAGTTGAGCAAAAGCCGCCTTATTGGGTTTTCAAATGGCGTACCATAGCTTCAGACTGCGAAATTCGACTTCTATTATTTGATTCGTTTCGTGAAAGACCTCATACCCATATTTTTGGTGTTTCATGCGATTTTCAGTCATTTAAAGCAATTTGCAAATTGTGTTATAATTTGTTATAATGTGTCATAATTTTTATGCGCCCTAAACGGAATTTTTTGAGCAAGTTTTATAAAAATATTCATGAACGGTTTTTTGGATGCCTAAAATACGATTTAAAATCTGCTGATATGTTTTGATTAATTTTTTTTTTTAAATTTTTGTTGAATAATTCCTGGGTTTTGACCAAATTTGGCCGGATATTACCCGGATTTTTGTTCGACAATTTTGGAATCAAATGCCCGTATTTTGCCGGGTTTTTAGATAAAAATAACCTAGATTTTTCCGGCCCGGATACGTGCTGAAAAAATTCTACCAACCCTATACTTGGGTTATAACGACTTGAAGGTGCGCATTTAGGTGTCTCGAATTGCAACTTTTTTAATTTTTTCTTCGCTCAGTAGCAATCAGTTTACTGAATTTCACACTCTACGGACATAACAAAAAAAAATCCACTTAATGGTTTATTTGATAAAAAATGTTTTAAAAACATTAGTTAAAATGACCTGTTATTGCTTATTTGTTGAATCAATGGTAATGTTATTGTTGATGATAAAATCGACGTTTTGAGTGAGAACTTGGAAGAATCCATGCTAAAAAGCAACAGTAGGACAAATACATACATTCTTTAGAAGAATTATGAACCAAACCAAAAAGAGTACAAAATAGCAGAATAATTTTTTATCTACATGGCCCAAATCAATCATGTGAGCATCCCTTGCTCCAGAATAAATTCTGTTGAGAGATAGTGGACGTTTTTCAACGAAAAAGTAAATAAAAATGATGTTTAGAAAAAAAAAAGAGATAATTTCACCATTCCCGAAATATCACCAAAACCTTACAAAAAAGTATGCAAAGCGTGGTCAGTAAAGGCCAATAAAGGTCATTTTAACTAATGGTTATTTGTATTTATCTTTTTTTTTTATCAAATAAACCATGAAGTGGATTTTTTTTAAAGATTCTGAGAATCTGAAAATATCGGCATTTTAAGATTAAAACGATAAGTGGATTTCAATTTGTGCCGGTCACTGTACATAACCGGATTTTCGAATCATCGAAGCTCTTGTTACAGAATTTGTTTTTAGAATTCAGAACAAAATTTTGATGTAAAAATTCTGGATCGAAATTCAAAAACATCACGTTTCTTTAAGATTTTTTTATAAGGAGAAGATGCTCTATATTCGCGTTGAATTAATGTTATTTCTGGATAGTAACAATTTATTAATTTATTAACTTTAAAGTAGCCTGACAATTTACTTTTAGTTTAGGTTAAGGTAAGGGTTAAGGAAAAAAAAAGATAAATTACTCGAGAGAAAAAGAGTCCTAGATAAATATCCAAAAAGCAAACTTACCTATTCGATCGTTGCATTCCGAAAATTTGAAATCGGACTTAGTCGTTTCCTTAAAGTCAGCTAACTTAACAGTTCGAGCAACTTTACGGATCAGTTTTCGCAGTTTTGAACGCTAGTATACTTTCGGTGGTATCCTTTTTTCACTACTCCTTCGCACTGAAATTCGCATTGATTCGAACCTTTTTTCATACCCCTTTTACCCACTCAAACTACTAAACGCACACTACATGGAATTTCTAAAATCATTCACGAGAGTACATTTTCTCGCACTCTAATTTCCTCGCGGGATCCAAAATTTTCCCAGACTATTCTTCGGCCACTGTTTGTTGTTGTTGCTACTTGCTGTTAGTATATCACATAGCTTGAGAGTCCTATCCCTCGATCTCTCATAAACAGCACCCACACACTAACACTTCAGTAACAGAGAGCTTGAACGTTGAAACGTTTGACAACAACATCACATCATCCCGCGACTGCCAACAACAACACAAGCCAGTTGGGGGTGCAGGAAAACCTTACTTTTTCCAACATTTCCAGATTTGCTGCCGAGTGAGATAATCTGGTGCTGCTACAGCTGAACATGTTTTATTTTTCCTTTCATGTGGATGTATTTCGGGCGTTTTTTCTTCTTCTTTCGTCTGGTGGATGGAGAACTCCCGTCTGTTTCGGCAAATTGGTTGATAATTGGGGAACAGAATCGGGCACTCCAAGTTCACCTGTTGAACAGATGGAAGAAATGAGAAACAGAAAAAAAAGTTTGTTAGTTCAAGTACATCATTGACATTTGGTTGGTCGTTGAAGGAAAACTACCCCTAGATATGTTTTTTTGGGGAGGAGTTTCTTTGTTTTTTTTTACTTGATTCACAACCTTGACACCAACCAAACGTTCACGAAAGATTCATCGTTCCATTATGAAAAGTATTATTCAAGAAGTCTTTGAGTGTGATATTTTTTCAAACCTGGCCTAGATTCTAGACATGAACCGGATAACGAAATTCATTGATGAAATTCAATTGATCGTCAATTGTTTTGGCTTGCCAGGAACATCTATCAGAAGATGTTCGCTTGAACTCTGTCCATACGAAAACACTAACCACACACCAGGAATCGGTTGGTCAGTTTTCCGGTTTTTTGTTATCGGTTGTTCGGTAAAAACTACCGAACGTTCAGAAAAAATTACCGAAAAATCGGTAAAAAAATTACCGACCGCTCGGTAAAAAAAAGACAAATGGTAACCATTTTACAGTTTGTTCGGTGAATACTACGGTATGCCGGTAATAACTACCGAAAACAAGTTACTTTTTTCTTGCATAGGCAATTGCCACTTTGCATAGTTAGTCACTGGAACATCGAAAAAAATTGAACTTATTAATGAAAATAAGAATCCAGATTTGCGATGTAGGAAGATAGCATCTGGACTCAGAAATAAATAGAATGAGAAAAAGTCCAAAAATGCAGGTACCAAAATCAGACACCAGATTTTGCACGAGTTGCCACAATGTAGCATATCACTTCAAACGAACCAATCAACCAACAATTAACGACCGGTCAAAAGCTGAGAACAGAAAACTAATCGCCCGTCTCAACCGGGTGTTTGCCTCTACATTCCCATCCAATATGTTGACGGTAAGCTGATGGTATTTTGTTCGGTCATTTCCTTCAATCCAGATCATCGATGGTGGGACCACGCCGAAAATCCCAAATATTTAACCTACATTCTTCCTAATTTAGACTACTACAATTTACATTTGCTCTCTCGATAGGCGGCACACGTCAATTTTTCTCCCTTTTCTTCTCATTCTCTAATCAGAGAAACTCG
Source organism: Uranotaenia lowii (assembly GCF_029784155.1). Taxonomy (NCBI): domain Eukaryota; kingdom Metazoa; phylum Arthropoda; class Insecta; order Diptera; family Culicidae; genus Uranotaenia; species Uranotaenia lowii. The sequence continues at coordinate 382,232,343 of NC_073692.1, read as the reverse complement.
AGCGAGAGTGCTGTCTCGTGGAGAGGAAAAACAAAGTGGAAATTCAACGTAAAGCGAAAAAGAGTACCACACTTGCTTGCCCCCCACATTTTCCAATCAAGATGTTTTTTCACGCACACAAACTCAAGAACCGTTGCCGTTGCGCCATTCAGGATCTAGGTCCCATTATTGAATGCATCGCCGTGATTCTGACCTCGATTGCACACGAGTCAGTGAGGCTCCTGTACCGATGTCAAAGTTGAACAAACTTTGACATCGGTAGAACAGATGCACTTTACGGAAAACCTTTTTGGGCATACGGGAGGGAATACGATGTAAATAGTAAAATCAAACGTGATGATTAAGACGGGGTAACACTTCATAACTCGTGAAACACAATACATAAAAAAGGTTTCTGTCATAACAATTAAAAACAACGGTTTTCAACATACTACAATAGACTACGTAGAATTGAGGTCATTTTTGAATTTTTCAAACCCTAAAAACTTCGATTTGGTTCAAAACTCATCCCTGATTTTTTGCAGAATTTTAAAGTAACGTTATCATAAGTGAGTTTGAACTTTTAGGTTTGTATGGGAAAATTTAATATTTTGCTCAGAGAAATCAACATAATTTTTGTTCCTTCAGTGGAATAGAGCCTGCTAATGATTTATAAATTCCTTGAAGAATATTTTCCGCTGAACAACTTTTTCGAAGACCATAACTTCTTATCTTATTAGGCAAAACTGTTATTAGCTGTTTAACAGGGATATGTCTTTTCCCATTGAGAAACAATAAATTCAATTGACATCGCTGCTGGGTGCCTATAGCGAGATATTGCATGACTATTTTTCATGCAATACTTCGCAAAGCACCAGCAGTGATGTCAATTGACTTTATTGTTGTTCAATTCCAGAAAGCGGGAAATTTCCTTTGAAGAATTAATAAATTGACACAAAAATGATAAGCAGGCTCAATTCCACAGAAGGAACAAAAATGATGTTAATTTTTCAGTACAAAATATTCAATTTTCCCATTCAAACCAGAAAGTTCAAATTTACTCGTGTTAACTTTACTTAAAAATTCTGCAAAAAATCGTGAAAGAATTTTGAACTAAATCGAAGCTTTTTAGAAACCAGGGTTTAAAAATTCAAAAATGACCCCCAAATCGACTCAGTCTAATACTACAACTTTAAACATGCCTAAAGTCTGTTTTACATAGAACATGATCGCATCTTTTCATTTGCTGCAGCACCTCTAGTTGTCACATCGCGAATCTATTGGCAGTGTTTTGATCCGGATGGTTTGTTTACTTAGTGGTGAAAATTTCATCAAGATTGAAGCAGTCAGTCAAAAGTTATCGACGATGGAACGCAAAAGGCGAGAGCAAATTTTGCACTGAAATATCCAAAATCGACTGTAAATTCGGTGCTGCAACGTTACCGGGAGACCCTTACGGTGGATCGAGCAAAACAAACCAGGCGTAAAAGTGGAACATATGACCGGAAGCTGCGAGCAAAGGTAATTCGATCGGTTCACAATAATCCTGGAATCTCCTTGCGTGATTTGGCGAAAAAGTTCAAGATGAACCACAGTACAGCTTGACGAATTTGTTTGCGGTCGTACCATGCAAGCAAACACCCCAACAGGACGCTGAAACAAAACCTGGTTGCCAAAACCAGGGCAAGGAAGTTTTACGAGAAACTGTTGACCAAATACAACGGATGCATTTTGATGGACGACGAAACTTACGTCAAAATGGATTTTGGACAAATACCCGGTAACAAATTTTACCTTGCGAAGCGTAAAGGGAATGTTGCGGGTAGGTTCAAGTTTGTTTTTGCATATCAATTTGCTCGTAAGTTGATGATTTGGCAAGGGATCTGTAGTTGTGGGAAGAAGACTAAGATTTTCATCACTGGGGACACAATGAATGGAAATGCTTACAAAGAAGAATGTCTCCAGAATAGGGTTTTGCCATTCATTCGGTCCCACAAAGTTCCGGTGAAGTTTTGGCCGGACCTGACAAGCTGCCACTAAAGCCGGGATGTCGTTAAGTGGTATTAGGAGAACAAGATCGATTTTGTTGAAAAAAGTATCAATCCACTAAACTGTCCGGATTTTCGTCCCATCGAGAAATATTTGGCAATAGTTAAGGCCAAACTGAAGAAATGTGGCAGAATCATGAAAAAACCCGTTCAAATGGAAAAGTGGTGGAGCAAGATGGCGAATGAGGTTACCAGAAGTACTGTGCAGAAAATGATGGGTGGTCTCACAAAAAAAGTTGAAAATTCATCCGAAAAGCTGACGAATGATTTTTATGTATTTTTTTCTTCAAGTGCAATAAAAACCCTACAAAATGACATTTTTACTTTTGTTGTACGTTATTTCTTTGCGGAGAAATGATCTATTTTATCCGACCAGATTCTACGTGAAACAGACTTTATCTCCGGGAAATACAGGTGAGACTTGTAAACGAAAAGTTTCTGGTTGGAAAGCTGCCAGGTGACCTCTGAAGAGTTCGTTTTGCTGTCCATTACGAAGTTTTTCAAAATATCTCCCCACTAGCAAATGCCACCGTATTTTATTCACTCTAACGGTGGGCAGCTTTTCTACCTTATAGAAATAAAGTCAGGCCTGTTTATTAGTCAGTTAGAAGAACTAGTCATAAAAATTTAACGTTTTCATCACCTCCTCTATAAATATTTTCGGATTGAGCTTGACAAAACCTCTCACATTCCTTAACTTCATGGAATCAATCATCTTTACTTTTATTTAAACTTTTGTTCACTATTGGATCCTCTAGGACTTCTTAAACAATTTAATAGTCAATTTCCAGCTGTTTTTGGGTCTCCTACTGGAACTTTTCTAGATTTTTCTAAATCCTGCCCAAAAAAAATTTGTCAATGAACTTCAGTATTGGACGCTATCTCAAAAACCACTTGACAGATTGTCACTGGTACACATTACATTACTAGGCAGCTTCACTGAAAATTTCGCCAATTTCCATCCATGCATTCAAAAGTTACGAATGCATGGATAGAAACAAAGTGTTGCATTTTTTTCGAATCACTTCTTACATCTTTGACTCCAAGGGCCTCATTTGAAAACATAAATTCAGAATAAAGATTTAATGTTCTAAACACAGAATCAGTAATCATTTTGAGAAAAAAAATCGCAAATCAAAAGTCAGAAAAAAACATGAAACTGAACTTCAGTTACTAAAGGAATATCACACACAAGACTTCACAATTTCAATGAAAAAATTCGCTTGGGCTCGGATTACTATCTTTTAACTAAAATTTTTTGGAGTTGAGAAACTATTCGAATTGTTTTGAGATGCTTCGAAAAAAAATGAAAATTTGACGTGTTTTACCTCATTTCCTTCTTGATTTTTTTTTTAAGAACAAAGGGTGATACGGTCAAAATTTGGTCAAGGGAAAACGCGTGTAAATCGGTGAAATTTTTTATTTAAAAAATCAAATTAAATTTCTTTTTCAAGTTAAATTAGTATAAAATCCAGGAAAAATATTCAGTTAGTCTTCCGCTTTTCCAAATCCGCATTGCTGGGCCTTACGCTTAACCCCTGCCATCAGATTTTGTACAGCCACCTTGTCCACTTTCTTCGCCGCAGAAGGCCAATTTGCCTTGAACTGCTGCTCGGCCTTAGCAGTTTTTTTGGTCTTCTTTAGGTTCCGCTTGACAATAGCCCAGTATTTCTCAATTGGGCGGAGCTCTGGCGTGTTGGGAGGGTTCTTGTCCTTGTGAACCACCTGCACGTTGTTGGCGGCGTACCACTCCATGGCCTTTTTACCGTAATGGCAAGATGCCAAATCCGGCCAAAACAGTACGCAACAACCGTGTTTCTTCAGGAAAGGCAGCAGACGTTTATTCAAACACTCTTTCACGTAAATTTCTTGGATGACAGTCCCGGAAGCTATGAAAATGCTGCTTTTCAAGCCACAGGTACAGATGGCTTGCCAAACCAGATATTTCTTCGCGATCTTTGACAGTTTCATGTGCTTGAAAATATCTGCTACCTTTCCCCTTCCTTTTGCCGTATAAAACTCCTGTCCCGGAAGCTGCTTGTAGTCGGCTTTGACGTAGGTTTCGTCGTCCATTATCACGCAGTCAAACTTCGTCAGCATCGTCGTGTACAGCCTCCAGGATCGCGCTTTGGCCGTCGTATTTTGTTTATCATCGCGATTTGGAGTCACTACCTTCTTGTAAGTCGATAGTTCGGCTCGTTTTTTGGCTCGATGCACGGTTGTAGACGAGACACCCTGCTTTGCCGTCTCAGCGGCTTCCGGTTTTCGATTTCCCCCCGATCCAGACTTCCTGGCTGTCGACAAACGTTCCTCAAACACTTTAATTACATTTGTAACGGTTGATTTGGTAACGTTTAGCGGTTTTGCCAGCTTTGCGTGCGAGTAGCTCGGATTTTCGCGATGCGCGAGCAAAATTTTGATACGCTGCTCTTCTCCCTTGGACGGCATTTTGACAACTGAAGAGTGAATTCCAAAATCAAAATAGGAGCAACATTCTACACACACGCACCTTCAAAATGAGGGGTGTTCAGGTTTTTAAAATGCAAAATTGGAAGAAATACGTCAAGTTGATATTGACCCAATTTTGACGGTATCACCATTTAATAACATAATTCTGCTTAAATCTTTCCAGGTTTTGTTTTGAAAAATTTACTATAAAATTGTATTGATTTGCTAAGCCCGCAGAATGCGGCGAAACTCACACAATGCTTACTCTAGGAGCCCCTTAACTTATATTAGAGAGACAATGTTTGAGATATTTTTTGAAGAAGGTGCCTCTTAGTTGTTATATTTTAAGTTTTCGTTCAGGTTTTCTAGTTTTGATTCCTTTTCCTTGATTTCTAGAACTTGAAGTGATAAAAGTGATGTTAAAGTCTAAGCAAAAAGTTATTGAAGGTTTCTTATTGTTTATTTTCCCCAATTTGGCAATTTATTTTTCGGAAATTTGGACGAAATTTTTAATAAATTTTGACTAAAACTGAATCTTGGATAATTCTTGAACCATCAATCCAATCGTTTTGCATATTCAACAATGTTCTTAAATGAATTAAAATCTTTAATATAAAATACTCGAAGAATTTCTTCAGCGGTATCAGGAATAGTTTTTTTGTAAATCTTTGTTTGAAACGGCTCATACCTTCAGGTTTCAAGGAGCCAAACTCATTTTTTATTTTTACAATTGTTTGCTTAGCTAAACACTTTCATTTTAAAGAAAAAGATAAAATAAGAAAATATTACCTTAAAATAAAAATAATTATGGCGATGATCGATAGCTTTTAGGAAAAGATAGATTTCGAGTACGTGGTCCAAATCTAGCACAGCTAGTACATCTTTCACTGGGACTTTAGGTGGTTTTCCTCGGGCCCGAAGGGAGTCTATAAAATGCGTTCTAGCGACAAGATGGATTTCACACGACCAAATATATGTTCGATGTCATGGTAACCTTGGCCGCAACTGCACAAATTGCTTCATCAAAACGATAGAGTACCGCGTCTAAGGAATAATAATCTTTAAAAAAGCATCAAATTTTGGCTTTGCTTTGTACTGGAGCGATCTTTTCTCCATCATGCAAGACAACATCGATAATGAACGGTATGGTGCTTTTCGATAGCTTTGACCCTCTGTTCAGTTGTTCGAATCCTAACTGAAGGAAGATTTCGGATGAATTTTTGCATAGAGTTTTAACTTGCAAAATTCAAGATCCTCCTCATTCTCATTCTTCCTCATTCCATAAATTTTCAAAAGCAAAATATGCTTGAAAAGTGTAAAGAATTTCATGTTTCTGAAAACCTTTGAAAGCGTTCCACTTATCCCATCCCCATAAAGCTTCATATACTGGTCATGTATGAAGAGGTTTTCGACGAGAAAAATAACAAAGTCAAAGTCAACAAAGATCTAACTCGAGAAAAAAAAAATAGAAATGATTTTTAAAATCGTAAAAATAAACCCAATTTTCAATTTTGGGGAAGATCTCAAGACCTCCGGAGCAATTTAATTTAAAATTCTGATGTCGAGAAATTTTATTTAAAAAAAAATTAATTACACTAGTTTTAAGCATTTTTGAACTCAGTTAACTGAAGATCACTTTTAATGTGAAATCGAGCGCTGAATTCGAAAACGAAATTTAAAAATCTCAATAGAACAGTTTTTGGGTTATCCTCCAAATATGAAATGTCGAGAAAATTTAAAAAAAAAGACTAGTAAATAAAATCTTTGAACTGCAATAACTTTTTTGCTTAAAGTTCAATCTTGTTGAAGTCTTCTGGTGAAATATTTGTCTCAACTTAGTCTTTGGGAAACTCAATCATTAAAACAATCGGCAAGTGAACAAAAAAGTTATTAATTAAAAACCAGTATTTTTGTTACTCCCGAGCAAAATACCTTAAAATCCTATTAACGTTTAAGCCCTCCCCAAGGTAAGATTGTTCTGAAATTTGGCATGTGACCTTCTGGTATGCTAATGATTAGTTTTGACTTGAAGCAAGTGAGATTTACCATGTTTAATTCTTCTTATACTATGATAAGTACACCGCGATTCGTTAAATTATTCAAAGATGCCAAAATTACTGCTATAGTTAAGTAAGGAGTGTATCGAAAATAAGTTATTCTTATTCTTACAGTTTATAAAGAAATACAAGTAAAAAAGTAATTATTGGTATTATTCTCGGACATTAGACTTGACGCGTTACTTAGGTTTTGTACAGCTCATTGATCACACTTCTTGGCCGCAGCCTTCCAATTTTTCTTGAAAACCGCCATGGCCTGACCTTCCTTCTTGAAAACTCTCTTGACGATAGCCCAATATCGTTCTATGGGGCGAAGCTGGGGGCAGTTTGGTGGGTTAATATCTTTCTCAACGAAATCTACATCGTTATCCCCAAACCATCTAAGAGTGGATTTAGCGTGATGGGCTGACGCAAAATCCGGCCAGAACAATGGTGGACTCGTATGTTTCTTATATAGTGGCAGCATCCTTTTCTGCAAAAACTCCTTTTGGTAGATATCGGCATTTATTGTTCCTTTTGTAAAGAAACTCGCCGACTTCAATCCGCAGGAGCAGATTGCCTGCCACACAACCACTTTCTGGCCAAATTTTTCCACCTCTATCAACTTCCCGTGGTCACTCACATCCTCCCCAATAGCTGCAGTGTAAAATTGTGGTCCCGGAAGCGGACAGCTTCTGGCTCTGGTTTTGGCTCAAGATTTTTGTTCAGCCGTTTGTTTGGACACTTTCTGCTTCTTGTATGTCTTCAGGTTGTTCTGCTTCTTGATCCGCTGTACCATTCCGATCGATGTCCCAGCTTTTTTCGCCAAATCCCGTATGGACATCGATCGATTCCGGTTGATGAGGTTGATAACCTTACGGTCCAGATTTAGGTCAGATGGTCCTGGTTTTCTGCCTCTTCCTGGTAAATCATCGAACATATAGTGTTTCTCGAACTTGTGGATGATGGATTTTACGCTCGCCGGATGAATGCCGAAACGTTTCGCCATTTCATTCATCGAGATGCCCTTCTCTCGCATCCAAGTGTCCAACACACGAATTTTAACGTCTTTCTTAAATCGTGACATTTTGGGAGAAACGAATGTTTCAAACGTAAACAAAGCGCTGGTTCACTCTTGACAGATAAAGATGCTACATACAGGTGAGCACAGTTGGGCGCGTTCACGCGTTAGTAAGTAGAAGGTTCAAATATGTTTATAGTTAATTTTCGATACACTCCTTAACATAACTTCTTCAATTTTCAACCGATTTCCATAAATAACCCCTTGAAATCTTTGTTGAAATTTTCTTTAAAAAAAATGCGTTTTTTTTATAATTTTGTCTATTTTAAAGTCACTAATATCATCAATACTGTAGATGATACGAAAAAATGAAGTTCAGATGATCGACTGCAAATTTATTCACCTTTAATATGCAAAAAAAAAATTGTGTACGAGATATTTGAATCTGAGTACAAGTACTTTTTTAAATTTTTCCGAAATTTCATATTTGGAGCATAACTCAAAAACTGTTCTACTGAGATTTTTTTGAATTTCATTTTCAGATTCAGCGCCTGATTTCACATTAAAATTATAGCTCAGCCAATAGTTCATGATTTTTTTTTTTAATTTTGTAAACTAGTGTTATTATTGCAAAAAAATTAAAGAATTTGCCCTTGAAATTTACAATAAAAAAAATATATTAAAATATAATGAAATTAATAACAATACTTACGGCATCAGGAAAATACATAAATCACAAAAACATTTCTTTACTTGCAACATTTTATTTCCACCGTTTTCAGAAACAAATTTAGCGAAACAAAATCTAAGAATCGGTTCAAATAAAAACAAAAAAAAATTAATGGATAACAAAATGAATAAAAATTAAAAAAAACACACACAGCTGAAACCCACGATACCAAACCTTTTCCAAATGTAAAAGTAAACAGAACCGTATTCTCCCGTTCTTCCTTTTTCTTCAACGTTCTTCGCACACAACGCACACTACCCTACACAGAACGGCATGAAATGAAAACCAAGCAAGCTGGCTGAAGAGCTGCTGCTGCATGCAATCTCACATCAACCAGATCAACCCATCATCAACCAACAACAGCAAAGCAACCGAGCGAGCAGCAAAGGAGAGAATAGAAGAGCGTTTCTGTGTATGTATATGAATGCGTAAGCCCAGAAGAAGAGGACACAATCTGGACATCCTCCCTCGTTTTTTGATTGAGAAAAATCGCACCATACACGGACAAATGTGAAAATTCCGACGAAAAAATTTTCCACTGTTCTTCGCTAACTTTTCCGCCCCGTTTGCCAGTTTTCGCAACTGGGCCGAAAGTTGATTGGATTCGATGTAACATATTGGTGACCCCACGGAACCCTTTGTAAACCCATGCCCATGCACCAGATCTAACCTTTTTGGCTTCGTCGTTTTCCTTTCGATTTCACACGCACACACTCCGCAGGGGGAGCGGAATATTCACGGGCCTTTTTTCGATATTGTGCACTATGGTCGATTTTCGTTTATGCCCTTTTAAACTTTTCTGGAATGCCTCTCCTAATAATCCAATGGAGCACTTCAGCTGCTAGAACCGTGATCGGGTTTGTTGCAGCCTGCGGTTTCTAGAGAACGCCGACACGAACGCGAAATAACGATCACGAACAAGGCAGGGGCAACAATAAAAGTTTATTCTAACGGGGGTCTTTTTTCCTCGAGCGAGGAGGAAAGAACCAACCTAAACGGAACACCACACACGGCGGGGCAATACGGATTTTGCTCCCAGTTCTAGGCGCAGGGGTACACACGGAGACGATTCACGCTATAACGTTAGCCCTGATTGGCTTCTGATGAGAGACTGACTGACTGACTGAATGCTCTTTGCGACCGTTGCTCACTGGCTGGCTAGCTGCTTGCTTTGCTTTGCTTGGCTTGAAAATCGTTGATAGGAAAAAGCCATCAACTGAGACAAAACTCGCTCCTTTCTTTTTGATTGAATAAAATGTTGCGGGAGAATTTTCATGCGCTCTTTTTCCTCTCTCGTTCACCAATACATTGGCGATTCGTTGAAACGGGACAGGGATGCCAAATTTTCATCAAAAATAGTACTCACTTTTGAAAACGATGTTTGAACATCAAAATGTGCTAAAGAATGTACACCGTGTACAATGATGAAGATAGCAATTTGAAGAAACAATCATAATTTTGTGAGTGAGGAAGAAACGGTAAGTGTAAAGGGACGAATCATGGTACACTCCACGTAAACCTTCTACACCCTAAACTCCTCTTAGGACCGCAGACCTTAGCTCCCACTATTCTTTAACGGAGGGAGGTCCTCGTGCTAGTGCAGTCCACGGCATACTTATAGACGAGAACACTTTTAGCGAACCCATCTGACCTCTCCTCTAACGACTCTAGAACCGACATCTTCTCGTAAGGATGCGAGGTTCTCGTATACCGCTTCTCTTGGCGACGCCAGATCCGACCCCTCCTTGCAATGGCTCGAGGTTAACGTGCCCATAACTCTCCTCTGCACGATTCAAGGCCTGATGGTCTATCTTGGGACGTGTCGAGATCTGACCTTTAATCGTAGCGATTCGAGGTTAACAGGCATACCCCCATAACGACTTGGATGAATTACGTAGCGACTCGTGAAATTGTCTGCAAACTACTCGACCGATGGGATCAGTCTACTCCAACCCTTGTACGGTTTTCTTCTATCCCTTTTACAGGCAACCCTAGGATTTTTGGCCCCGCGACTTTCTTCTGCCCTTTATGTGTCGTACTCACGCTTGTCACTGCACACGGTGGCTTTTGAACACTACGACTCGGATGTTTCCCGACGATAACGACATCCTACACCGACTCGAGAGACTCACCCGGCGATGTGAGCCTGTTTACACGAGGGTTTTCCCCGACAGCGGTTTTATCCCCGCAGCTATACTCGAAGGAAGCTGCACTACTCAGATACTCCCCCACGGTGAGGTTCACTGCGCAGAAGATAGATTCTTTAGTGGTATGAATAAGGTTTAGCAATTGCTTCGATAGCTTTTACTTAGCTCGAAATCAATCAAAGCAAAAGTCCAAAGCATTTGCTTATGCCATATTCGTTTTCATCTGGTGGAAAGATGGTTGTGCACCAACTGCTGTCAACTTCATATAAAAAAAACGCTTTGACAGCACTTGGTGCACTACCGGTGCACCACCAGAATGAAAACGAATATGGCATTAGTTTGGTATGAATAAACCTTTGCTTAGCGGATGTGTACTAAAGTCTTAGAACATAGATTTTGCTTCGAAAAATAGAGCTATCCAACCAGCAGAATCTGAAGTTTTCTAAAGTAAAATGAAAGAAGACGATCAGAAAATTGAAAAGTACGGCTAAAGTAGCCTTGAAGTCGACGAAGCGGTTGGTGGGTGTAAGAACGACCGGATTTTTTTTGGTAAATGCGTGCTCGTATGTTGATGTTTAAAGAAAAATGAAAACATATTCGAATATTGTCAAACAAAAAATTGCCTAACTTTAATATTTATCATAAGCTCTCCCGCATAAACCAGGATTGTAACCAAACGTTTTCTATAACAATCGCAAAACGATTTGATAAGGCTTCCACATGTATTCGGATCGGGATAATCCGATGTATAAAAAAATAGCAATAGGCGCGCATTTTAATTTAGATTTTTTTTAAATCTTAGAATTAATAATAATAATAATTCATTTTTGTTAATTCAAAGTTGGGTTATCACTTCGAATTTTCTTTACCAAGTTGAAAATGCCTTTTTGAATTGTTTTGAAGTGAAATATAGCTAATTTGATAAATTCATGACGTTATTAAAGATTTTTTATTGGAAAAGTCTGCTACCGAGCATACTTAGAAAATAAAGCAATTGCTATGAGATTTGTCGAGCAATTGCTTCAGATTTGAGCTTTATTCATACCAAACTAGCTTGTTCTAAAAGTAAAAGCTCCTGACTGAGAAAACAGCTGTCAAAAAAAACTTTATTCATAACAACCGAAGCAATTGCTTTAAGCGACTGCTCGACTGCTCGATTTAGTTTAGCAAAAGCAATTACTAGGTTTTTTTCATACCACCCTGTAGGAAATAAAGTGAGGATAAATATCTCTGAAGAAATAAACGGAAAATCAAAAGCTAGAAAATTGGCAACATTTTGTACATGAGAGAGCACGTTCCGTTCATGCTACTCGGAAATCTCTGGTTTCGAGAGCTTTCGTTAAATGAGAGCTGTGTAGAGTTTTGGAAGATGACCAGCGTTGCCAGATAGAAAACCGCTCAAGTCCGTAGATTTCACAAAAATCGGAAAATGTACTGATTTCGGCAAAAAAAAACTTGATGACCTTTTTTTTTGGTCCTCAGGTAGAATTTTCATTTATCCGTAGAATCCCTTGAATATATTCGATAATCCGTAGAAAATCCGTAGGAAATGCTGAAAACCCGTAGATTTCAAGCATCAATCCGTAGCTCCGTAGAAATGCTTAAAATCCGTAGAACTAAGGAGAAATCCGTAGATCTGGCAAGGCTGAAGATGACAGCTTGACGGGAACCGAAATGAAAAGGCAAATCAGTTTAGTGAGTAATTTGGTGAGAGACGGATCGCGTTGCGTCGCGTGCTTTAAAAAAATTAAGTATTGTGGTAGAAAATGGTGGAAAAGATCGTCGTCTGACAAAGGTAGAAAAAAGTGAGAAAACAGATAACTTTCGGAGTAAAATAAGTCGGTCGGTCTCGACACACCCCTTATCTTTAAACTTTCAATCATCGGACGCACACTCTTCAAATGCTTCCCCACGAAGAAGTCATTCTACACAGTTCGCAAACTTCTGCTGGTTCCCGTCCCTTTGCAGGGCAGTCATGATCAGGGTCAACCCATCGCTGACTGCATGCCAAATCTAGGAATCCGTACACAGCCTCTGTACCACATTGTCGACTGTCGTGTCAGGTCCGCAGGCGGCAAGTATGTCGTCACGTGTCGCTAGATAACCTTTACAAGGAAACCACTGGAGTTTCCATACCTTACAACAAGTCGGGCAGTGTGGACTTATCGATACTGGTAGTTCATGACGCATCCGTGACCAGTCAGTAGAAGTCATGTAGAAGTCCACTCAACCGTGTTTCCTTCCAGTCCAGCTCCCGATGTTCAGGATCAGCCGGTGGGTTCACCTTCCTCTCGCTTAGCTGTCCTTGGCGAGCACACGTTGGACGTGTCCTAGTTTTCATAGTTACAGAAATCTTGCTCTAACAGATTCGAGATGGTCATGACGCCGCATTGGTTGAAACTGCCCGGTACCCACTGATAACCAGAGTCTGTTTACACTGTTTTTACAGAGCCAGGCCACGGTATTTTTCTGCTGCTGTTACGGATTTCAGTTTTGTGGTGAGCTGAACGCAGGCTCTTAAGAGTGTATCTAGCTTTCTACGGCCCGAATCGCTACGGGTGGCACCAAGCTGAACATCCACTGTGGAGAAGCCTGTCGCCAGGGGGACGACGCAGTCCGCAAATCCCACCAGTTTAACTCCCATTCGTACCTTATGTTCCACATGATCGGGCCAAGCATTGAGAACTGTAGAACGCCCGCAGAAACCTCATGTGTTTTCATTCCCTCACTATATGGTTATATGCTGGCGGTTGTGGAAGTAGCTTTCTACCAGCCTACACATATATGACGGCGTTTTTCACATCCATGACAACCGCGCAGAAACTATCCCCTCTTCTCTTGGTCAGCCGAGCTCTGTCCGCGGTCTGAAAGTGTTGAGATTTGTTTCATCGTAGCAATCGATGGGACAAATAACAACATACACATATTTAATAAACAATTAGATACAACATGAGCAAGCAAGATTCCACAGAAGAAAACAAAAACGATGTTGATTTTTCAGTTAAAAATATTCAAATTTCCCATACAAACCTAAAAGTTCAAATTTACTCATGTAAACGTTACTTAAATATTTTGGAAAAAATCATGGATGAGTTTTCAACCAAAACGAAGCTTTTTAGACCCCAGGGTTTGAGAAATTCAAAAATCACCCCAAATTGAATCAGTCTAGTGGACTGTCATCCAGCCAGGAAGCCGATGGAAGGACAACGAACCGAAGCCAAGGAAAGTCAACGAGACGGGAACCGTGAAAGGTTGTAGGACCAGGAGCCATCTGGAAGGTCGTCGGATCGGGAAGCCAGGTGGAGGTCGACAAGCCAGGAAAACGGGAGGTCGTCGGACAGGTGCCATGGAAGGTCATTTGGTCAGGATTTCGGGAGCCAGCGGAAGATCGTCGTGCCATCGGGTCAGAGCCATTGGGAAGCCGTCGGATCAGAAGCCACTGGAAGATCATCAAGCCTGACGACAAAGACGATTTCTACACAGAGCTGGAACGTGAAAACGATCGCTGCCCGAAACATGATATCAAGATCGACGAACGATCAACGAAAACGGCCTCAGACTTATAGATTTCGCAGCCTCCAAATAAGTGGCCGTACGTACTACCTTCTGTGGTGGATAGAGTTAGAATCGCTGTAATATATAAACTTTGTATGCATTGAATCATTGGGATCAATATGTGATTTGTTGATATGTAACCAAATAATCAAATAAACTTTAGAATTATTTGTTAATTAATGGTTTATAAATTAAATCGATTCAAGCGACCATTTCTCGTTATGTGTATACAAAGAAATGGTTCGCGCAACACTTATAAATGATTGAAAATTTATGTTAACTTAAGTGATTGTTTCTAACCGTGTGAATATTAACTCACGGTTACGTAAAAACAAATGTGCGTGCATAATGTTGTCACGCTGAAGAAGTGATTCTCTCAACTATGTTTGGCAAGGGAAGTCCGGTAGTTGTTCGCGGATAAAAAAAAAAAAAAGAAACGATAACGCGAAAGAAAAATAAATAGATCGTTTACCACACCTTCTTCCAGCACCGCCTCCCACACCCCGAGATCACCGTACCAAACGCAATCACAAATCGACCACGTTTTGATAGACAGCCGACACTTCTCGGACATCATCAACGTCAGATCCTTTCGAGGCGCCAATATCGAGTCAGACCACTATCTGGTGATGGAGATACGCCCAAAACTCTCCGTAGTGAACAACATACGAAACCGACGCCCGCCTCGGTTAAAACCTAAGGTTGTGGCAGACTACGCGCAATCGCTCGAAGAAGCGCTGTCGGCAGAGGGCGAGCTTGATGAAGCCCCTCTCGAGGACTGTTGGGATATCATCAAGACAGCCATAAACAGTGCTGCGGAGAACGTCATCGGTTATGTGGAGCGAACCCGACGGAACGACTGGTTCAGGACTAGGACACAGAACAGCTACCGGAGAAGTGGAAGGAGGGGGTAATATTCCCAATCGTCAAGAACAAATTGGACTGTGAGAACTACCGAGCGATCACTGTCCTCAATGCCGCCTACAAAGTGTTGTTCCGAATCTTACTCCGCCATCTAACGCCGCAAGCAAACAGGTTCGAGGGAAGTCATCAGTTCATGGAGGGACGGTCTACGACGGACCAGATCTTCAAAGGCGACGATGGATAGTGAATTGTCGAGTTTATTCCAATCACGCAGGGGGCTTCGCCAAGGCGATGATCTATCCTGCATGATGTTCAACGTAGCGCTAGAAGGTGTTATTCGACGAGCTGTGGGTGAAATGCAGTGTACGATTTTCAACAGATCCAGTCAACTTATCTGCTTTGCCGATGACATTGATAAAGTCGGCAGATCATCTGGTGGCGGTGGAGGAGATCTACCGCAAACTGAAACGCGAAGCAGGAAGGATTGGGTTAGTGATTAATACGTCCCAGACGAAGTGTATGCTGGCCTGCGGATCCGAAACCGACCGAACCCGCTTGTCCAGTAATAACACGATCGACTGCGACGAGCTGGAGATAGTTGAAGACTTTGTCAATCGGCAAAAAAGGATGGAAGAACTTCTTATTTGTACTGGTTTGATGATGCGCGTCGTTCTAGAACCATCTGAGGTTGGGTGAATCCACAATTTTTGAGAAGTTCTTCCCTACTCACTAAGGCAGTTTCTTGACATGGGTTGTTGAGGAATTTCACGGAATCAGGCAGTACGAAAACGTATTTTCAAGCCTGTTATGAGTCCATACCAGTGCCAGATCTTCCAGGAATATGCCACACTCTAAAGACGTTTGTTTAAGAATATATTAGAACTGCCAATTCCTCAGATAAATCAGTAAAAACTTAAGTATTTATGCTTCAATCTTCATGTTGAGGTTCTCTGACCGATTGAGGGACTCGAGATTTCTTTTTGTTCTAAATACATGCTAGTACATTTGTCGTTTTTTTTAAATTATCAATTTATTCACGTTTGAACGATACTGCTGAATACGTGTTCTTTTTAATGTTTTTTATACTTTTTTTTTCAAATAGCATGTTTTACTGCTTCCATTCTTGTGTGTTCATTTTCATTTCATAATCCTACGGTACTTATTATCGAGCGATCGCCAAGTTTAAACTTGTTTTTCGAAAATTGGAATTCACTTGTCACGTGCCTACGTGTGTTTGTCTCAGACTTTATGCTTTCTTCAGTTTTTTTTTAGATATTTGTTGCTTGCTCTCTTGTAATAGTTCTTCACTTTTTACAATGTTCATCAAACAAAACATTTTCCAGTTGTTAGTGGCTTTATGTGCTACTCAAAGTATTCCATTTGTTTAAAAAACGTTCGTTTCAAGAAATCAAAAGTGCACTTTTTCTCGTTACATATAGTTTAATTTTTTTTATCATTAATCGCTCCCACAAACTTTAGACAAAAACTAACGGGTGAGACTGAAAGTACTCTAAACAGGAGCATTAACTGGTAACACACTAAATTGTCATCCAAATGAAGACGTGTGAGAATGTAGGTAGTTCAATGAGAAAATTAATAAACACTAGTCATTTGTTATGTTGCTAGTTTACAAACAATCAGTTAACCCATCATCGTTATCATGGCCAAAATAGTGAAGCGGAACTCAAGATGCGCTTGTAGGAACCGATCAGTCGCCTCCTGGAAGCGACCATCGCATAATTTGAACGATTTTTTTTTACTGTCAGCCTTACAATTATAGTTACTAGTACACACTAGGCTAGTGGTTTTCTAGCAGGATCGTAAAATCTATGAGCTATTTCATGCGGGATGCGGGTTTGCGGGTAGAAAATGTGATCGGAGCAATATTGGCCCCAGAATTTGAGTGATTTTTTGTCTGTAATTGAACTAGTTATGTTTTCCTATATGCATTTCTATCTACAGGAAAATCGGTTTCGCCTGTTTGATTTTACTCATTTTAAGTGGGTGGTCAGTCATTTGCCTTTATTTCTATTGTGTTTGTAGTTTTAAAGTTGGTTTATAAAGCGTGGGACCGTTTTTTTTTCTTTGAGTATATTCACAACGGACTTCATCAGCGGGATTGATTGGAAACAAGTTTTTCTCCTATATCACATAAGTTTTATACGAAATTATGTATGTTTTATCGATTTCAATTCTATCACTAATAGACTTTTTATGATATCGTTTTGTATTCAATCTGTTCAACAGTTTAGTTTATTAAACATCCGAAAATATAACGCAATTTTCTTGAAATCAATCACCTATAATAACGAAGGCCCGGAGTTGCCACAACTTTTTGAATTCTGAATGGCAAGGAAGTAAGGACGATACACCCTCGCGATCAACAAAAGAAAGAAAGAAAACAACCTAACAAAATCAACCTAATACCGGTGGAAGTTACCTTTTGAGTCGCGCTGCTGAAAGAGGTGCACAAACGACGACGAGTGATCCAGGATTCCCGAGGGCGTCGTATGCTGAGCTGGCGAAGACGAGGACGAGGAGGACGAGCAGGAGGACGACTGTCGATGGCGTGATAGCGGCGGCTGCGACGAATAGTGATGGTAATGATGGAGGTAGTGCTGATGCTGCTGCTGCCTGTGAGGCTGCTACCTGCGGCGTTGCCGTTCCTGCCAGGTGGCAAACTTCCGGTTGGCCGCCTGCAGCAGCTGGTTCAGGTGCTGCGTCAGCGACGTTCCCAATGGCAACAGTTCTCTCATGGCACGTTCCTGGAAGGGAAGAAAATCAATTAGATAACAAGATCAGGGTCAGATTTTAGATTCAGATTTTACATAACGGTTTCATATTCAGATTTCAGATGGAACACATATAACAGATCACTGATTTCAGATTTCAATTTGAGGTTCCAGGTTTTAGATTAGGATTTCAGATCCAGATTATAGAATCGGATTCAGATTTTAGATATAAATTCACTTTTCTGGCTCAGATTTTAGATTTTAGATTCAGATTTCAGATTTGGATATAAAATTTCAGATTCAGATTTCAGATGCAAATTTCACATTAAGATTTCAGATTTAAATTTTATGTTTCGATCCAAATTTCAGACTCATTAGATATTATTTGAATCCAAAAATGTCCTTGGCAAACTTACCTCAAACGGCTTTAGCTTGGCCATCTGGAAGCGCTGCAGCGTCTGGTGCATTCGGAGCGCGTCCGCCTCCAGCTGCGGCGTCGTCGGAGGGAAGCACTTCCAAAAATGCTTCAGCAGCTCCAACAGTGACATGTACAGGTGCCGGATTTCCTTCTCGATGTCCGGTGGTACCAATTCTGGTTGAAAAAAAATTGCAGAATTATCAGTTAAAAATTTTTGTTCTTATGATTTCTGAACAAAAGAAAACAATTGAAAAGTAAAGGAATGTTTTCAGTAATGATTTGTCTTTTGAGTACGGAACAGAGCATCGGCAGGCTCAGTCCGCGTGGAAGTTGAAATTTTCTGTGCCTTGCCCTTGACCAACCGAGGGCAAAGGTTTACCCAAGATTGAACACTTGATAGCAAGGGTTGTCCTTAAAAATTTTAAATTAACTTAACGAATACTCACGCGCTAAACTCTGTTCCTGGAAGCCCCGCATCAGCGCGCCCCCGGGGCTAAGCTCCCCGAGGGCATTGATCGAAGACTTGGCACTGACCAGTACCTTGTGCGGGGTACGATTGTTCCAGGAACTGGTGGACTGCGCAATGTACCCGTTGACCGAATCGAGATCATGCAAGCCGTAGTCGGATTGCGGCTCCTGGTAGCCACCCATTCCGCCACCGCCAGAAGGTCCACCACCTGACGCCATGCTCGAAGGAACCGGTCCGTGCAAATAACGTTCGATTTTGGTAAGGTTAAGTGTTTTGGATTGTTTGCTGGGGTCCTCGGTTTCCTCAAGATCATCGTAGTGGATTTTCTCGAGAATTCGTGCACGCTTGATGGCCGGTTCCACGAAGGGTTCTTCCGGAGTTGCGGCGGTTTGATTCGGTTTCCCATTCCCGTGGTCCCCGTTGGCAATGTGATTGTTCTCGTGGGCTCGTTTGTCCTTTTTGCTGAACCCGTTAACGAGGTTGTTGTTATTGTTCAGTACGTTGTTACCCTTCGACTTGTCCTTGGTGGTTCCATTGGTGTCACCGTTGGCCGTCGGAGTGGCATTCAGGATGGACCCGATCCCTCGGTTAAGCGTTTTGACATCGGTGCAAGTCTTTAGCACCATGAACGAATGTTGATTGAAGCGTTTGATCATGCTCTGATGAACAATGTTGCCGCTGTTGACCGTCTGCTTGCTGGAGACTGCATTGCAGAAGCCCTCTTCTAGAGTATTGTCTTCGAAGGCACGGATATCCAACAGCGGATCGCCGAGATTCTCTTGCACAGCCTGTTTCAGCTGCTGATCGTCGATCTTGCCGCACTCGGTGAAAATATCTTTGGTACCGGACATGATGCGATCCCGATGGAAGTAATGTGACTGGAAAAATTTGGTCCAAAATTCCGACTCAGTCAGTTTGGCCGGAACGTACTCGGTGTGTTTCCGCTTCACGGCCGGGTACGTTTTGAAAATGCATTCCATAATGTCGGAAGTGAGATTGTATCGCAGCCCGTTGCAACCATCGGTCTGAGGCTTGATATCAGCCAGAAACGCACCGGATACTCCGATGTCCTGCTTGGACGCCTGATCCTTCGTAAGGTATTGCTTCGCGTGAGAAGCCCAAAAGTCTTCGCTGGGCAGCACTTGGGAGATCACCAGATCCTTGTACAGCTGCAGCAGCGATGGATTCTCCGTCAGAACCCGGTTCTTCTCCTCCAGCTCTTTGTCGATCTTACGCTTGAAGTTGGGCAACAACTGCTGCAGCAACTCTTTAACCTTATCCCGATCGGCCATCTGTGCCGGAGCTCCATTTTTGTTAACGAAATGGAACGTCGAGCTGTTCCCGTCGTGGAGCACCACCTGCAGCTGAATTTTTGGTTTCCCCTCCGGAGAAATCTTTTGCACTGAAATCAGGCAAACAAAATTAAAAATCAAACTAAATTTTAAAATTAAAAAAAACGACTTACTTTTGATGTCCTGAAACCGGTGGGAAACGGCCACCGTATCCCGGTACTCGGCCATCCAGGCGATCCGCTCGTTCATCACATAGAGCGTTCCGTCGCCCTTCTTGTACCGTACCTCCCCAATCTGGAGCAGTACATCTTCTCGGGTAGTGGTCATCTTGAGGACTTGGACACCAGACTACCAACAGAGGGTAGGTCTTTACAGATTCTATATCACCCGATGCTTTGAAAGCAAATCCAATAGGAATGGTTCAAACGGGTTTCCGACAAGCGGTAGGAAACAACACTGGTAGGTGTGATACTTCCGGAGAGGGCTCCGGAAGTGTCGGTGTGGGTTTTCTTCTTCGTCGTTTGCGACTATGAGGATTTAGGGTACCTGGTGACGAAAAATTTGATTATTTTTTATACTCACTTACATGGGTACTGGTATTTGATTGTTTCCCAAACGTGACACACTTAACTGGGCGGATTTCCTTCAATTTTAGTGAAATTTTGTAAATTAATTTTACCTGTTTTCCGATGAACCGAAACGAAAACAAAAAGTAGAACACACTTAAAGATAAATGAACGGATTTGAGGAGACGTTAACCTCAACTTAAAAATTGCAAACAAAACATTTTCCCAGTATGAATGGCACCCTATTTTTCGACCTACTTTAGGTTATCTTTACGGTTAAGGATCGGCTTTATTGAACTGCTGGAATGTATGCATGATGTTTCAACACGGGCAATTCACTTCGTCGCGGCATCAAAGACATGAAATCCAACAAACCGACCCTGTCAGCACAAATGTTGTACCGTCTTTTCGCTGATATTTGGGATACTACAACATTCCCGGCCGATTGGATGCAGGGTATGAAGGTCCCGAAGAAAGGAGACCTGACCGAGTGCGGTATCTGGCGTGACATAATTTTGATCTGTACGGCTCTCAAAGTGAACCTAAACAGGATCCAGGAGAAAATCGACGCTTAACTCCGACGGCAACAAGCTGGATTCCGATCCGGACGAACATGTGTGGACCACATCACAACGCTACGAATGATACTGGAACAAATCAACGAACTCCAAGACTATTCTGCTGGTGTTCGTTGATTTCGATGAAACATTCGACCGGCTGAACCACGAAAACATCTGGGCGGCTCGGCAACGAGGAGTCCCAGAGAAACTATAGTCCATCTCATCGAAGCACAGTACGGGGCATTTTCGTGCAAGGTCCTGCACGACGGCGTCTTGTCTGATCCAATCCCGGTAACTGCTGGAGTGAGACAAGGATGTATTTTATCACCGCTGCTTTTTCTCATCGTAATGGATGAGATCTTGACTGGATCGATTGACTGTAGACCAAACAAAGGATTGCCGTGGATCCTTCAACAATGGAGCAACTGAACGACCTTGACCTGGCTGACGATATTGTTTTGCTCCCCCAAAGACAACAAGACATGCAGAGCTAACTCGACGGCCTCACCGAAAGATGCCGAAAGCTCCAAGGCAGCAGGTCTAAAAATCAATGTCGGAAAGACCAAATCGATGGAAATCAACACAGTAAATCCTTCCAATTTCGTGGTAGCTGGGCAACAGGTTGAGAAAGTGGAGTGCTTCCAGTATCTTGGTAGCATAGCCAGATAAAGCCTAATGGTGGTACCAAGAAAGACATCGAAACCCGGATAAAAAAGGCGCGTTTGCGTTTGCGAGTCTTCGAAGCATCTGGCGGTCACGCTAGATCTCTGCGAAACTTGGTGCACATATGCGGTAACGGCACGAAAACTAAACCGCTGCCTGCGGAATATCATCCGCGCTTGTTTGCCTGGCAACTGGATCTCGAATGAGGAACTAAATCACCGGTGTCATCAAAGGGCGCTAGAAATAGAGATTCGGGAACGTAAGTGGAGATGGATAGGGCACACGCTATGAAAAGATAAGAACGAGGTCTGCAGAGAGGCGCTAGAATGGAATCCAGAATGACATCGAAGAAGAGACAGGCTCAGAAACTCGTGGCGGCGAAGTCTAGCCGCTGAAATCCGAACTGTCGACGAGAATCTTGACTGGGACCAAGTAAAGACGCTGGCTCCGGATCGTCAACATTGGAGGTCTTTTACCACGGCCCTATGCTCCGGAGGATCGGCGCGGGAGTATTAAATAAGGAAGTGTCGGCTTTTTTGAACTGCATGAATGCATGCATGATTTTTCAACACGGGCAATTCATTTCCGGTCTATCAACGAATGTTGCACATCTGATTTCATTCTCATTCGCCAAAACGTGAAAACCCTGCCCTAACATGTTCTGTTGACATTCATTATCGTATATGGGAACAATCAAGGTAAGGTGGTCGAGTTAAGAATCAGAGTCACCGTAGGTTGTAAGGTCGTCGGACCGGTGTCCTGGAAGGTCTTTAAGCCAGAAGTTATTCGAGCCAGAATCGTTCGAGGGATTGTCGGACCAGAGCCACTGTAAGGTAGCCATGCCAATAGCGAGGCGTCGAAGGAAGAGCGTTAAGTCGGAGCAATACGCCGTCGAATCGCAGCCATGCATTGATGGAAGGTCGTCCAGTCGCTAGACTGGGAACCATATGTAGGTCGTCCTTCGAGGTGGAGTCAAATGGAGGTCTCCAAAGCAGAGCCACTGAAAAATCGTCGGATCGGAACCATGGAAGGTCGTCTAGCTAGAATCTTTGGAGGGTCGTTGGACTAGAAAAGATCGGAACGTCGTAGAGACGAAGCCCTTGGAAAGTCGTTTTAGCAGAAATAAGATGGCAAATATAGCCGGAACGGAGCCATTGAAAGACCTCGAAACCGAAGGAAGGTTCTCGTACAACGAATCAAAGAGAGCTACTCATGTTGAGCGTGCCAAATGATCGTCGAGTGAAACCATCGGAAGGCCGAATCAGAGGTCGTCGGGCGAATCAAAGAGAGAGGGTAGTCGAGATTAAGATGACGCTGTAACAGGCCGGCGGATGTCAAAATGTCCATGTTGAAGAAGAGTAATCCCAATTTCAGGAGTAACCACCGAATGGATGTAGTTGTAGGATGCGCCAGCACTAAATTTTACTTCGGAAATCCGGAGTTCCAACTTCCGACAAAGAAAATTAAATACTAGATTGTCGGAAGTCTGTGTTCAGCTGTCAGCTCGCCAAAAAATGATGTGATTTAAATGCACAATATTGAAAATGTGAAGTAAATAAAGTTAATCCTGTCCTACAGCTGTGGAGTCCAGAAATATTCCTTAGAGTAAAGTGGGGCAAGTGTACGCAGGCGGAAAGAGTACGCACTAGGCTTTTACAGTAAACGACAACACTGAAACTAGCAACACTGTACCGGTTTGACAGGTCATCGAGTCAGCTGATCATATGTGTTTTTGTTTGTGGTTTGGTTAGCGCACGTCGGAGAAATGAGATAAGTTATAGTTTTTCCAATTTTTATGTTATTTTATGCGTATTTGGAAACATTATTACGCTTTGTGGAAATTCGCTAATCAAATCTGCATACGTGACAAAGGACACATAATTAATATAGATTCAATCTGTGGAACACTCATGCCAGGATATGATCGGAATATTTAGCACTTTTAGCTTTTTTCACAAATGGTTGTAGGGGGCAAGAGTACGCACGTTTGGTGGGGCAAGAGTACGCGTTGGTTTCCTTCGTCTTTTTGATAGCATTTGGAAAGCTAACCCAAAGAATAATCATGTTTTCAATAATCAGGACGTACAAAGGAAAAACCAGCCGGAAGATTTGCTCTCCGGAGATGCTGGAAAACGCCAGGCAGTGGTTGAAGGACGGAGAATCGAAGCGCCGGATTGCTGAAAGCCTCGGGACTTCGGAATCAACCTTGCGTAAACGCCTTAAAAAGGTAATCAACAGAAGATATTTTTGTATTGAATTGTGAAAAACAAACATTTTTCTCGACCAGGGATTCGGTGCTGAAAGCCATGGACAATTCACTTCAGTTTTTACCCCTCAGCAGTCAGAGGATCTCGTAAATCACTGCAGAGCGCTGCACAGTGCTTTTTACGGTCTGACTTTCAGTGATTTGCGTCGCTTCGCCTTTGCCTTTGCTGAAGGAACAGCGTTACCCAGAAAAACACTGTTTTATTTTAACTATTGTTTATGAAATAAAGGTTTTGTTTTGTTTAATAAACGATTATAATGATTCAAGACCTCACTTACACCGGACCAGAATGGAATACATTATATGCGTACTCTTACCCCACCTCATGCGTACTCTTGCCCCACTGGTGGGGTAAGAGTACGCTTTGGTAATTTTTGAAAAAATATGATTTTTTATCAATGTTTACAAACATAATCA
This sequence comes from Uranotaenia lowii, assembly GCF_029784155.1. Lineage (NCBI taxonomy): Eukaryota > Metazoa > Arthropoda > Insecta > Diptera > Culicidae > Uranotaenia > Uranotaenia lowii. Next base: position 382,208,132 of record NC_073692.1, on the reverse strand, counting down.
AAACTTTTTGCGTCATACAATCAAGGTTAAGAGCCTTACTTTAATTTGGTTTAATTACTATAATCGATACTTTGTTCTTTGAAGAGATACAATAAGTACACAACTAAGTGCGTACTCTTGCCCCACTTTACTCTACTATTGGCTAGCTTTTATTATATAGTGCTACTAGAGGGGTCAGTTGTGTTAACGATTGCTAACTCTGATGTTGAGAACTTGTCTCTCACACACTTTTTAATGGCTGTGAGAGCCAGAGACATATCCAGTACGCCACACCATCCCACGAAAAACATGTTAGAATTTTTTGCGGGTTAACATGTTCTACAGAAAGACGATTTCTATCAACAATTGTGTTGGTGGAAGCCCTAACTCAAACCATCTTAGGTTAGACGACCGTACGTTTACGATAAGGTGTAGAACGCATGCTAATCCTTAATACTGTAATCTTCTCCGACCTTGGCAGAAATTTATGAAGAATTTCTGCTTAATCCATTTTCCAGTGAAGCATTTTTTTTACAGCTCCTGATAGGAACGTGATGAGTGGTTTGGATTCATTACATGACTTTATGAATCAATCAGTTTTATTCACTAACTACATTTTCAAAGTGCGATATTGACTGATATTAGGAAGGCTAACTATATATATACAGCGAAGAGTCTTGTTGTAGCGTTAAAGTTGGTGAACTTATAAAGCTTCATTCCAGAAATAAAGATTATAAATCTGCCAACATGCTTAAAAAACCCTTCGTTTCATAAAGTAACAAATTTGCAACAATTAATGTATGGAAAAAGCGAAAAATCGTATTTTTTTTTTATGTAGATACTCATCATTTCCAACTGCATGTATAAAATGATTTTTAATGAAAAATAAAAAATCATGAAATGAAGGGTTAAAGTTATGTCTGTGGCATAGTTTTTAGTTAGGTTTTTTGGGATACAGCCTGAGCCTAACAAATATGAAGTTTACCACGTGTTTAATGAAATTTTGTGTTTTGTGGCTTGGAAACATATCGAGTAATGTATTTCTTTTCGCTAAAGATTTCACTTCATTTTCAGATCTTTACTTTTCAGTAGGTATCTCCTTACATCATTGAGTAAACGTTCCCAAGATCCAATGATTAATTTTAACTTTCCCTCAAAATTTACATCATTTCTTCAGTCTGATATCGAAGTGAAAAAAAAATTAAATCGCCAGTGAGACTGACCTATATGCAAACATCCACACTAGCGCAACCACATTTAAATGTGAAAAAGAACCATTTTGTATCTCGGCCATGATCCAACGATGGAATTTTTCCATTTTCATATCCATCCTAAACATTGTGATTGTATTTTTATAACCTCGTACTAGAATACGTTTTTTCAGAACTGCCTTTTTAAGAACATGTAGTTACAATGACCCCATGTAGGGGTAACTTGAGGTCAATTTGCTGAAGACCTTTTTCGAGCTTTGAAAGTGACCTGAATAAAAAATATTCAAGAACTCGTGCACCGTTCATTGTATCCACATCAATACGTAATACGTGTTAGAGCAGAGCACGTCTCCAAATTTTTTCCGAATAAAGGTTTTGTCCGCTCGTCTTTGGACAAATATTCCATGGTTTACAGAAACCTGTCTGAGCAAGAACCTCCTGGAAGCGGTTTTACATTTTTCAGGATCCATCACTATCTTTATGCGGTCGTCGTTGTAGCACTCTTTCTCACAATCGTAAAACACCGCAACACGTACACCATAACATTTGTACCGATTCTATTACCACCACTTATACTGTTTCCCATATCCAGACGCTGTTCTCTTTCTTCTTTGAACTGGCAAAACTCACTCAGTCGCGGGTTCATGTGGCTAGGCACTGGCCGCTGCTGCTGCTGACGACGGTCGATCGTTGCTTTCCTCGCTTCTTGGCACGACACAACGCGTACAACGGAATATATGACTATGCATGCTTCAGTGTAGACAGCCCCCTTCGTATCGACGAGCAAAGGGGGCCACTTCAGTCGGGTGGCGTAGCCTCCGAAGACTTTACTCGAGGCAAGCATGTTTTTCGTTTAGTTTTCTTAACAGAAAAGTTTTTAATAAGGTTTTTATGAACAAATTTTTGGTTGATTTCTTTTTATAAGTACTGCCGAACAGTATTTAAACGTTTTGAGTTCAATTCAATTATATATTTAACTTTAAATATAAAATTTTGAAAAAAAACTAATTCTGCTTTAGTTAAGTAATGTAAATAACTCTTTTATAATGAAACCGATTTCACACCGACAGAACCCGTCAGTGGTGCTATGCCCCGTAGACCAGCAATTCCGACCACCATGGCCGGACCAGTGAGAACAGCAAAATCATGATTAATTCCGTCGTCCGAGGGTGAAAAATATTTTCATCACATTTCTCCGAAAAATGGCCCAAATTTTCACTAAACTTCACATTTTCCAGCTAGTGCGTCACTTCAGCAACAATCGGAACCAAAAATCGGTCCGGAAACCCTGATCCGTTACCTGTTTTCGGTCTAGTTTCTACGGAGTGCTTCTTCCATGGTGTTTTATGGCCGCCATGTGCAATTTGATTCAGAGAGAACATTTTCATTTTATTGTTGCAACACATAATCACATCGCACTTCGTCGTTACTTGTATTCACGGAGTATTCCAAATGGTAAATTTAGAACTGAAGGATCCCCTCCCTGGCAACTTTCCTGCTGGGCCCTATCGGCATTTTTGCAACGACCGGCAGTCGGATTTAATCTTCCGGCACGACCGACTTCCGGACGAATGTTTTCAATGAAAATTGTCGAGTTGGGACTCAGTTACTTTTAAAAAAGTCACTAACCAACATAAGTTAGACTAATATTTAAAATTTTCTCTGATGACTCAACACAAATTAATGCAATTTCAAAATAAATTGAAAATTGAAAACACGAGAATAAACTTCCAAAAACAATGTTATTTTTTCACTTCTAGCTCTAATTTTCGCACAGTATTACGTGAAACAGTCTTATTAAAATTACAAATAAAAAAAATTAAACTCTGTTTGTTAAAATCAGAAAAAATAAAATTTTACAGTGAAAATATCAAATAATTGACCGATAGGGTACAAATATATCAAAATATTGCACCTCCGATAGGGCAGAAATTCCCGAAAAGGACCCGAAGTCTGCCGAAAGCAGCCGAACAATATTCGAGCATGCTCGCTCGCCAGAGCTGCTCGAATTATTGGCTGGTGTTGCCCTATCGGAGGGCCATCGGAAAACGCCATCGCCGATAGCTACAAAGTGGGATTTTATTTGTTTCAAAATTCATTCTAAAACTTCTTTCACTGTCTAAATTATCTAACTTCTTAAAAATATTATCAAAAATTGATTCAAAAAACTGAGAATAGCGATAAATATGAATCAGCTGGTCGAAATTTTATACCACTTATAGTGTAAGTTATCGTAACTAGCACCAGAGGCCTCTATGGTAGATTCGAGCTTAAATAGAGTATTTCCTGAGACAGATGATGGTAGGGTAGCTTTTTGTTTTTGTTTTGAAAAAAGTAAACACCTACTGGTCGCCATTTTGAACTTGAGAGATTTGCACTGTTCAATTATTTCTTCAAAAGAAATTATTTTTTCAAATTGACATTACATAACATCAACATTACCTTCAAAGTATTTCATGTCTACAGTTATTTAATTTGAGGTAGTTTAAAAAATTAAGAACTTCGAATAACCATGGTTATGCATAACTATTACACCGCCAATTTGGTTTCGTTAGTATCCCGCCATTGAACATGCGTAGTGTTGTTGTTATTTTTACCCTACCACCAGGTGCCGAAAATTGTAAACATGAGAAATCAGCTGTTCGGTTGACAAGTCGGGAAATGCTTTATAGTCAAAATTGAGAGCAAAACTGAAAAAAATTGTGATTAAAAAAATTGAAATAGACGTTATTTCTGGATTCAATCGTTCAGTATAAAGCTACGCTTGAGTGAATTAATGTTTTTTATATACGAGCATTTTACTCCTGAACCTCTACAATGCTATATTCATCCTCGAGGAAGGTTTATTGATGGTTGATGTCAACATTCGGTCGAATATTGCCAGTATTAGAGCACCAGTATTTCCGACCAAAGCAACCCCATACGTAGTATAAAGATTGGTCCAAAACATTAAATCGCTCTTTCACGTTAATTTGATAATCTTTAGAGCACCTCTATTCGTGGTCTATTCTTGGGTCAAATATCTATATACAAGAATTGGACCAACGAAATAAGATCCAAACCAGTGAAAAAATTGGCAACCCCACTCGTGTTCCATTAGCTGTCAAATGGTTTAGAACTGCGTCGAATTGGGTCCAAATCTCATCAGTTTTGGCGCAATCCTTATATCGGTTCTAAGAAAAAGTTGAATTGAACTGATATACCATGAATACGGTTTCTATGGTCGAAATTTGTGTCTAAACCGGCTTTTTGGACCATGGATACAGCTGCTCATAGATAAATATTATTACCAACCGAAAAAAGAGATTGTATCGAGAGAGAGAAAAAGCTGATATTTGATTGATACAAATTATCATGGGGGCGGATCCGTGATCCACAATAAGAAATTTCACGCAGAAAAAGAACGGGGAGTGGTTTCAACAAAACGTTTTGTTATTTTATTTAGTATTTTAATAGTAGATTTTTGAATAGCTTTCACAATAATTTGGAATGTAGATAATCGAAAATTTTTGTTATTTTTATACGCTTATTTTTTATTGCATAAAATTTAAATTTGATTTATTTTGAAACCAGTATTTGGTTTATTCGATAAACGTGTAACTTAAAAACGAGAAGTCGAAAAAAGAAAAAAAAAGCTAAAAAGTTTTCCATGCATTCGAATCACAACATCAGCGGGAAAAACCATCGAGAAGGCCCAAGCGATAACGGCACCGATACGGATGGCGGAACCAACTTAGCATGTTTTTCGGGGTCCAGGCCAGCAGCTTTAAAGGTAGGTCACAAAGTTTCTTAGCTCGAAAGCTGCTAAAAACCGGCTGGCGGAATATCATTTCTCTGAGCTGGGGGCTGGGGGAATAACATTTTTATGATCATTCAATGTTTTCATTTTATTTCTATTCTAGATGCTTCGACCCAAACCGTGCCGCCTACCCTTTCAGCGATGCATACGAGCTACTGGAATCGGTCGAGTCATATCAGGCTCCTGGTTGGCGTTCTAGGTGTTGGCCGTCGAGCTTCGGCTCTACCAGGGCGTAGCTATATATACCGTCCGTCAGTACTTGGTCCATGAAGCAACTGGCTCTAACAATTGTGATAAAATTTAGTTGTTTGTTAGATTGTGGAAAAAAACAATTAAAATCTTCAAAAAGCGATTGAACTTTTTATCCGAAATTCAAGTACATTCATATATGAACAAACAATACCTTTGTTTCATTTCAAATTAAAAAAAAAAAAGATAATTTCCAAACTCACAATTTTCTTTTTAAACCACATTTGTGTTGCAATCTTCACGCAAAAATTTTATTATTTTGAAATAAATCCTGAATCACTTTTAAAAAGGGTGCATTTTATTTTGAATCAATCGATAAGTTTAAAGCAAAACGATACTTTTATTCATTGTGGCCAAAAATATATTTGTGCCTTTTCCCAACCAAAATTTTTATTATTTTCGACCGAAATCTTATTATTTCTAAAATATATTTTTCTGCGTGTTGAAGAATTGAGCTAAATGTTCTATTTTGGCAACATGTTAAAACCCCCTCTTTCCCAGCTACAACATATGTTTCGTTTTACAAAGACGTTTAACTTACGCTTCGTTGGGGTTATCACCCGGGGCCTGTAGTGAATCTTACAGTGTCATCCCGCATAAAACAGTATTATAAAATAACGATTGCCATTATCTTCTTCCTAAGACACACGAAAGATTAGCCTAATAGTTTTGGATTATTAATGTACGATTAAGGTAGTCTTTTTTCCATGACATGGAATCGTTTGGACGCACTTTATGATACAGCGAACGGGTCGTTAAGTAGAGTAACCATTCGATTTTTTTGCTTTTTTCTAAAATTTCCTGGATTGAAAATCAAGCGGTATCATACATTCAATCTTCAGTTAATCGTTCATATCAAATATTTCTGACGCTACAGCGTATCTTTAAAAGATCGTTTCATGATAAAATTGAAAAAAAGTGGACGATTCATGATATGGTTTTTCATAGATTTTATTATTTATCAAAATACGACGATTTTGACCTACTCATTTACATTTTCATATTATTTTATATATTATTACCACACAACAACCTTCGCATTAGTCTTTCGTAGGCTTAATCATATAATCTACCGCATCCATTTCTTATATAAATCGATCCTGTGCCATAACCATCCGAGTTCGCCAGTGTGGGTCAGAAAAACAGGAACAAAAGGAATTCATGGATCCCTGAAATGAAATACATTAAATAATTATAGACATCTGGTATCAAAAGTAGATTTTAGGTTGCTTTTACTTATTCTAGAATGACCCAGTTATTGATAATTAATTCTTCTATCTCACTTTATACATATTTTAGAATTTTGGTTTGCCTGATTTTCGTTTGCTTATTTTTTTTCAATCCTGATTCAGGCTTTTTGAAATTATCTTTTTAATTTGTCATTTCTTTTTTATTAAGACTTTTACCTCAAAAATTAGAATCAACGTTTTCACTCTAACATTTTGTAATCAAGTCCTGAAGACTCAAATCGGGTCATCAAATAAGAATTTTCGAAACCTTATTTAACATGTTGACTTTAACAAGATAGCCGAGTTTTAATTTTATCATGAAACAAAGAATTCGATGTTGCTAAGAACAAGATAACACTTAACGAATTTGTTATTGATTTTCGTCTAATTCGTCTTTATGTTGAATCAAAATCTAGTTAAAAAATGCATCAATAAGAAAAAAAATATACCTCGATGAAAATCAATCGGTACATATTTCCACTCGCTTAGTTTCGATGAGATCTTCGAAGAGATAGAATAGCATGGTAGAAGGGATCTTAACGACATCCGATTGGTACGGCTATGGGCGGCGTTTCCGGTAAATAGTGGCTCGGGAAAATGTAGGTTATTTCGCCATATTCAGCAAGATGTTGTTTTCAGAATAGTAAACCTAAAGAATGATCAAAAATGAACACTATATCTAACATTAGATGTATCAATAAATTACCACTACATGGTGAAGCCGAGAAAATCCTGATACTCAAAGACAACCAATCTGAACTTGAGTTGGCCGGAATCTGAACTTGATTTGGCGGTCAAATTCTGTAACGTAGTAAAATTCCGGCATCTGGTAGTGAGTGGTATAAGCGTTGTAAGTGTTGGTATCCGACCACTGAGAGGGAGTTAATGAAACGGGTGATTTTTTACCGCCACTTATGTTTTCATTTAAAGCCGCGAAACCGCGAGCCCGTAAATTCCTGGAAATTTGCTTTTGTCAGCAAAAATAGTAAAAAATTAATAATAATAAAATTACCGTTCCTTTCAATTGATTTCGTTGACCTGATATAACGGCCTAGGCACATACTTAAATCAGTTTCTCCGGTTTCCCCTGACAGCTTCGATGACCAGCTGGCTGCCTAGTTATTAAAAAAATCAATTTTATTTCATTGATAAAGTTTACATAATTGCTAACTTACTGAATGATGGATCCGCTGATGGAAACGTCCGAAAGAAAGGTCCGTGAGCTTGTCCCAGAAATTCGTAAAATGGGTTTCCACATAGTTGGCCTACTTCCTGAGTAAACCTATCCATGGACCGTAGTTTGTAACCGTCTGAGTTACAAAACCAGCAATGGCCAGCTATATCCAAAACCGTTAAGGGCTCCGGTGCTGGGGGGGAGAGAGATCAACGATCCAGGTTCTCATGCTGTTTGGTAACTGGATTCCGATCATTAGCAAATGAAATTTTCTTCGTAAGCGCACACTTTTTCGGTTTCTGCCTCAGCGCTGTTGCAGCTTCGGTACTTATGAAGTCAACCTGGCCTCCGCTGCATTTAGATGTCTCTGGATCCAGGAAGATAGTAGTGTTTTCTGTCGAATGTCGAAGGTTATAAGAAGGGCTGTCGCACAGCAGAATCGTACCGTTATCATTTTTGTGTTGAATGATTCGACCGATGATTTGATTTACAGCACGAGAGAATAGTATCCGAATCCATAACTATAACCTACGGTTCATAATGGAACGGCGGAGCCACCATCTTATTATGATCGCTGGCTGAGTTACTTCCGCGCCCGATTCGCTTCCGCCGCTGGAGAAGGAAAACTACCTCCTGTGACAAAGTTATACTGCTGCTGCTGTTGATGTGAAGCTGGTTCCGGCCCAGTGGACTGGACCTGCTCCGGTGTTTTTCGGAATATATGTTGGAGTGTTTTTCTTTCAAGCTAGTGGAAGGGCGGAGAAAAAAAATCAAATTTTCGCTTAACAAAACACTTATGTACTTTTTTCACTTACCTTTTTCGATTGTTTGCTGTTTGAGCCGTTTCAGCCACCGAATTTCATTTGGCTGTTTCCACTTGCTCGGGTTTGACAGCATCCGGAAGTGTTTCAACATGGTTCCGTTTGGATTGCTGGTGTCTGCGGTCTCAATCGTGGCTCCGGAACTGACTCGACTAATGTTTACTGCTGCTGCTGTTGAAGAAGTGGTGCTGATTGTTCCGGCTCATTGTTCAACCTGTTTCAGTACAGCTGCTCCGGAGTTTGTACGGCAGGATGGTGTACTTTGTCGAACTGAACGGAGGGTAGAAATAAAATCATTTTTTGCCCTAAAAAAACATTTTTTTACTTACCTTCGCCGCTTGCGTTGTTGCCGGCCTTGACGCGATTGTTTTTCAGTTTTGTATTGGCCATTTAAAGGTTTAATGGCCAAATTTAGAAGCTTTCCGAAAACGTACGGGTTCACACGCCTCGTGTTTTTTTCCCCTGACGTGACGTTAGCAGCAGCGAAGACGCACTCAGATGCATAAAAATTTAATTTATTCTAGATCATTCATCGTATCTTTCGGAAATCTTTTTTAATCATCCGCAGCAAAGACACCATGAGCAAAGTCGCAAAACAAATCCTGACTATTAAGGTTATCGGAACCAAATAATTCAGACGATTGAGTGTACGGTATTTGATTATGCGGGATGTTTACGCGACCGGTTGAATCTTCCGCCGACGCTGACGATAACATTGAGCGGCTTCGGGCACTGTATTAGCTCCTGTTTCTACGAAACTGACGAACTGACGATTTCGTACTCCTTCACTCATAATCAGCGATGCTGTTTTCCCGTAGGAGGCGGAGGCCGTTACACGCATCCCTGGCGCGCCTAGTCAGAGCGCAACTGATATCGCTGAGCGCAGTGCTCGATTCCGATAGCGCCTCCTCCTGACACTGTCTCGCCTCATGCGACTCAGTCGCTTCTCGCCCGAGCGTAACCGGTGCTGCCGGTAACCACACTCGATCCCGAAGCGCGTCTTGTTGCTGATGGCGCTTCTTTTGGACACTGATTCGTCCCTTTCCACCTCGTCGCCTTAGAGAAGCTGGTGCTGTTGGTCGCGGCACTTGATCTAAGAGCACCTGTCGTGCTGATAACGCCTCTTCCGGACACTGCTTTGTAACAACACGTGGTGCCCGACTCCGTTGAGGGTAGTTGTTGGATTAGGAGGCAGTCTGTGTGATGGCTTTTCACCTACCTGGACTTTATCCCAATTCGGATGAGGCGGAAACTCGTTACACCGGACTTTTCACTCCCGCACCTTTTTTCGCGTGGTGTTTCACTCGGCTGTTCTTCTTTTGTTCCAAGGTGGGTATATATTCAGGAGGTGTTCCCGAATAACGAATTCCCGATTCAGCCATTTTGGCTATGTAGGCTATGCCACTATGCGGAACTCATGAAGTTTGTTTACCAACAAACCACAGAAAAGCTGAGCAAAAAATAAACAAACTCATTGAGAGCCCCACTCACTCCTCGCCTACTTACTGTGAAAGTCGGAGAACCTAGTTGTCGCACTTGTACGTTTATTTTCGGACCTTCATTAATTCCGTTTTTTTTCACTTTTTATACGCGACCGTTAACCTCAAGACTCGTCAAAAGACTGATGTTCAATCGGGAATCTCTTTCGTTCATTGTTCGCCTTTGTTCAGTTTGTCTCGCTTTATCATTGATAGGTTTTCACGATACATAATTTTTACTCATTTATCTGTAAAATATGTTCGTATCAAATTTCATACTCATTTTTTTTTTTTCGTAAATATTATATTCATCCTTTATTCACTACATTACCACCCGCCTCTACTCTACAAGAGATTGTGTCGATGTAATAAAGGCTGATTTTTTTTATTATGTTTCATTTTGTTCTCTCTTTTTTTGACATCTTTTTTTTATATTTTCTCTTCTATTATTTTTTGTTGTTCTTTCTGTCATCTTATTTTAGATTTCTTGTTCCGTGTGCTCCTTTTTCTTTTTAAACTAGCCCATTTCTCCAGAATTGTCCTTACCTTCTTTATTCCATCTTCAAATATTCCTTTGTTTTTTTTTATTATTTTCTCGCTTTGCTCTTAGTTCTTCGGTTATTTTTCACCTCTTTCTGTTATATTTTCTCTCCACTGTCTTCTTATTATTCATTTTATTCTATCTTCTTTTATTGGAGCTGATTTCTATCCAATGTTCTCATTTTTCTGATTTGTTTTTATTTCAGAATATATGTTTGGTTTTCCTTCTTCGTTTTCTTAATTTATTTTCTCTTTTTTTTATAATTTTAATTTTCTATTATTTTATGTGATGTTTTTTATTACTTCATTTTGTCCTTTTTCTGTTTTCTTGATCTGTTTTTATCCATTCATACTCCTATTTTGAATCAATAGCCCTTCTCTTTTTTTTATATTATTTTATTTGGAAGGCTTGCTTGGTAGATTCTCTTTTCGTGATAGCTCTTCTCTTCATGAAATCCCTCTTCATCTTTTCTTTTCCGTTTCCCCGTTTCTTTTCTCCTTTCTGTCTTTCTCATTCTCTGTATAACAGGATCTTATTTCTATTCAAATAATGTTATCTTTGAATGAATTCAACATTTCAGAATATATGTTTGGTTTCCCTTTTTCGTTTTATTAATGTTTTCTCTTTTTATAATTTAATATTCTATTATTTGATTTAATGTTTTTTTTTATTATTTTATTTTGCTCTTGTTTCTGTTTTCTTGGTCTGCTTTTATCCATTCATACTCCTATTTTTCTATCAGTGGCCCTACTCTTTTTTCAATTTAAGTTATTTTATAAGAGAGGCTTGCTTGGTAGTTTTTTTTGGATAGAATTCCGTCTTCATTTTTCTTGTCCATGTCCCCGTTTTTTTTCTCCTTTTTTCTTTCTCATTCTTTTTATACCAGGATCTTATTTCTATCCAAATTGAGTCTTTCATTAATTAATTACCAAAGTGTATTATTGGAATAACTTATCTGCCCGGGTACCTCGTTTACTTTCATCCTATCAAATAATGCTTTAAACCGGTGGGTGCCTTTTACCTCTTTTGTTTCTACAATTTCTCCTCTCTATCATCCGCCTTTTTCGATTCTTTCTTCGCTCTTTTAATTTCTTTATTCCATCTTTGTTTTCTCTTTCCTGGGAACCTTTTTATCCCTGTTTTCTTTATATTCTATTCTTTTATCCATTTATTCTCATCATTATTCTGCTGATCATCGGATCAGCAACTAATAATGACTATGACTTCTCAGAACAAGGGTTTACTTCATCTCAATTAACATTACGTCCAAGTGATTCTTTGGAATTTTTTCAACTTGGCCGTTCATCATATGTTTTTGGAACATCGACCAGTAAGTCTATTGTCGGATGATCCGAGTTCCGAGTCTTTCATTGGGAGAAAAAAATAACCCGAGTCTTTCATCGGAATACTATACAGCATCCGAGTCTTCCATCGGAATACGATATGACGAAGAAAATCAATGTACCAGTCTTTCATTGGATAAATCATTGTTTTATCTACTTTTTCTTCTAAATTTGTTAAACTCGAGTCTTTCATCGAGTATAAAAAATTGCTTATCTTTCCAATTTATTCAAGGAATATTTAATTTAGTTTTATTTTCGAGTCTTTCATCGAACTTTTCTGTTTCCGAATCTTTCATCGACCTATCAATCAAAATGAACAATCTAGCGTTACCAGCACTTCCATATTTCGATACTTCATCGAATATAGTTTACGGTATCATTCTGCCCGACTCTTTCATCAGGTTCACTATGCATTATTTGCTGTACGAGTCTTTCATCGTAGTATTTTAACATGGCAAATAATCAATATTGCTTCTACCAAACCGAGCCTTTCATCGGGAGAACTTTTGAGTATTTTCTTCCGAGTCTTTCAGCGGATATTCAGTCAAATCTCGACTGAGTCTTTCATCAATGTTTTTTTTACCAAATATCATTTCCCTCTTTCTTTTACGTTTTCTATTAATTTTTTTTGTTTATCATTATTATTTGATTTTTTTTATCTTATCTTCTTTTTTTTGTTCTATCCTTAAGTCGATAATCGAACAACTAGCATTAACCAATCAATCTTAGTTTTATTTTTCGAGTCTTTCATCGAAATATTCGTGCATCTATTATCCAATTTCAATAGCGAATATTTTTTTGCAAATATTACAGAAGAAACAAAGTCCGTATCAATCCATCAAAAAAAATTGCACAGTTAAAACAACTCATACGAATCTTCCATTGAATACTTCATTGACCTTTTCTAGTCACCCTTTAGCCTTAGACTTATAATCGAGTCTTTCATCGAATAACGTTCAGTCAATAGCATATTTCGCCCGAGTCTTTCATCGGTTTGATAAAACTACCGATCGAGTCTTTCATCGTATCGATGTTAGTCACTATCAAGTCTAGCCCGAGTCTTTCATCGGTCAAGACACCATTTTCTTTCAGTTGTTATCCGAATCTTTCATCGGCTTCACGAGAACTGACAAAAACCAATCGAGTCTTTCAACGAATCGAAATTTATCCCGAATCTTTCATCGGTAAGGAAAGACGCTATTTTCTTTCAAATGCTTTCCGTTTTTATCCGAGTCTTTCATCGGTTTGACAGAGCACAAAATCTAAGCGAGTCTTTCATCGCATTTAATGATTTTGCATCAGACATTATCTCGAGTCTTTCATCGATTTAGCTTATTCCTAGCAAAGCAGGACCGTAAGTTTCATTTGATCTGCCGAAACATGAAAAAGCTTTCCATCGAAAAACAATGTTCGCACTTTTTTCAGCAACATAACTTTTTTTATTAAATTAGGTTCTTACCTCACCTCACTGCGCCATTGTCGCACTTGTACGTTTATTTTCGGACCTTCATTAATTTCCCTTTTTTTTCACTTTTTATACGCGACCTTAACCTCAAGACTCGTCAAAAGACTGATGTTCAATCGGTAATCTCTTTCGTTCATTGTTCGCCTTTGTTCAGTTTGTCTCGCTTTATCATTGATAGGTTTTCACGATACATAATTTTTACTCATTTATCTGTAAAATATGTTCGTATCAAATTTCATACTCATTTTTTTTTCGTAAATATTATATTCATCCTTTATTCACTACACTAGTGTATCTAAGAACCTTGCTTTTGTTCCACTGCCACGCGGAAATGATCGATGACAGTTCCTCGAATACACGCTTAACATTTTTCATTCATAACTGGATTCTTTCTATCCATTGTATGCTGAATATTTTCTGCATAGAGTTGTTTTTGACATTTCTTACGCACACTTGCTGAGCGTGTACAGATGAGACGGGACAATTAACCTCCAAAACTCTCGGTACAAAAAAAGGACAGCCGGTCGACAAACATGGTCGTTTTTGAGGTTGATTGTCCCAAAACTAAAAAGTGTTGGTGAAACACCCAGCATAATATCACCAACACTATCAGCGGCAAATAGGACTATGGGTTTGTTTCTTTCGTAAGCCTGTTCAATGTTCCGCACGGTGATGTTGCTTCAGTGTCGGATACAGAGTGCCTCCAGCTACGGGTGGATGCATATTGAGGAAAAGTAGGCAAGGGGTACAAAAAGTTTCTCATTGGTGGGGGGTGGAGACGGAGCGCTTTTTGACAGCGAATTGTTCGCCTACCATGCCTACGATTACGATTGCCTGTCACAAGATGGACGATACCGTGCATTGGTATAAGAACACACCTGAAGCTTTACACGCCTTGGTCGGGTAGGTTATTTAAAAAAAGTTGTTGTCTTATTGTATTGTATCATTCTACAGTTCAGAACAGAAGATAACATAACGTAAAAAGTCATATGCAACAAAATTTGAAAAGTTTTAAAACCTTTCTGTATGAACTCTGTTTAGTAATATATTAGCTAGGTATTAAGAAAAAAAGCAGGGTTTTAAATTAGAAATATGCACTACAATACTGAGAATATTCAATATCATATGAAATTCATGTTTTTTTTCATAGAGTTTAAATTTTAAATTGAGCAATAAGAGGTCACTGACCATATAGCCATTTTAGCATTTCTAAGTCATTCATGACTTTTTTCAACGATGCAGTTAACGAAAAACGGATGTCTATTCTTGGCCTCGAATTCATCACCATCGACCCAGAAGGCTAGTGCTCTATTAACTGAACTATGACTTAATGCAACTGTAATTTTTGTTATTTTGGAAGTGTTTTTTTTTTATTTCTGTTATTTTGGTCATTTTTGTCGTTTTTTTCACTTTTCTCATTTTTGTCATTTTTTTTTATTTATGTCATTTTATTGTAAGTTAAGGCCGATAACATAGTGAATGCGATTTGATGCGAATCGGCGAGTACGAATCAATGCGGCGAACCGCAGTTGATGGAAATGTATGTGAATCACTTAAACCTGACATACTCAGTGAAGCAATTGGTTGTCAATTGGTTCTGCCGCTCGAATTCGCATTGCTCTCACTATGTCATCGGCCTAAGTCATTTTCATTATTTTTGTTTTTTTTTTCATTATTGGTTAACATTTGTCATTTTCGTATTTCTTTATTGTTATTTTAGTAATTTTTGTCGTTTTCTTCATTTTTGTAATTTTTGTCGTTTTAGTCATTTTCGTTATTTTTTGCCAGTATGGGCAATTTTTTGTCATTTTGGTCAGTTTGGTCAACTTTTTGTCATTTTTTTTAGCTTGAATTTTGACATTTTTATTAATTTAAAGGTGTAATTTAAATAATTTTTGAAATTTTTACGATTTTTGGATATATATATTTTTATTTTCGTAATATGTCCTTCTTGGTTCTTGTTTTTTCTTATTATGGCAATGTTGTCATCTTTGCGATTTTCGTAATTTTGATATCTATGCCATTTTTGATATTTTTGGTAAGTATTGTTACTTTTATATTTTTGTAATTATTTATCATTTGGTCATTTTGATATTTTTTGTCATATTGCAAAAATGCAAAATTGTTGAAACTTGGTGTTTTCCGTAAAATTTCAAGCAAATGCTGATGAATTTCCATAGAAAAACCCATAGAAACCTAAAGGTATTTTTTGTGGTTTCGAAATAACAACAAATTTTGAAGTGTTATTAACATTTAAATCATTTGGCATAAAAGTATTTTCTTTTTCGATTTTCTCGATTTAAAAAAAAAAAAATCGAAAGTTTAAGCGTTTTGAGTCTACTGAAATTTTACACTGATTAGTGTTTTGGGCAAATCCACAAAATGTTTGACTTCGATCATGAAATTTACCATCCATTGCCATAGGCGATTCAAGAGCTGACAAATTTGGATGGGATACAGCTTTCAATCTCACCTAACTTTTGACAGATCTTATTTCCTTTATTATGACTAAAGAGACTATAGTAAACACTATGAGTTGACTATTAGGATACATTTCGTGTGGAATGTATTATGTCAAAACCCTTCTTTTGCAATTTTTGTTGATTGATTGGTCATTCGGGTTTTCATATCATACTTCGAGTACAGACGAGGGCCGAAGTAAATAAGATCGATTAACCATTATGATGATAACTAAAAATATCCTAGGCTGGCAGACACATAATATTCCAACCAACATTAGTTATGGTAGGCACTTTTGGCTTTGCTATTTTCGTAAAAATAACCAATATGCTACTGACAGTCTTCACTTACGCGAGAGAGTCGTGTACCTCTGACAAAATGCAAATGTTGAAGGAGCAGAATAAGTAGGTCGAATTTTTGCACACGTTTCTGCGAACTTGTACCAGGCCAGGAGCAGAGGTCCTCATTGCTCATGGGTAAGTACAACATACACAGACACGTGGCGTGGTCCAAGTTTTTGGTCCTTCGTGTTCGCCTGTGTATGAGAATCACGATTTGTTGATTTTCGCGAATCAAGAAATCCACCAGCACCAGACAAGACCAGACGAGACTGTTGCATCGTCGCTGGTGAGTCTCTCGGAACAGTTCACTTTCAGTCTTCCAACTGGTTAAATTCGCTTTCCGTTTCCGACACCTGAAATTATCCAACGCTGAAATTGAAAAAAAATAGTGTAGGTAGTACAAAACAACCAAGCGTCTCCATCGGAAGTTTGATTTAAGTTTCTCGACAGGATTGAGTGCGGATATTTGCGTGGAAAAGTGGAAACGCAGTAGGCACACCGTTGGAATGGAACGGGAAACCTTTTAACATGCGTAAAGTTTTTGAAGTTTGTGCGTGCAGAAAGCTTCCGGAAATAGTGTTCGGAAACTACCATCAACACTCCCCGGCTAATGGAAGGTGAGATTTTGTTCCTTGCATCTATTCATTAAATAAGTTATCGATAAACGGATTTGGGGCCTGGATTTTATTTTTAGAAAGCAGAGGAAGAACCCTTGTGGAACCCAAATTTTAAAAGTTTAAAAGAAAAAAAAATGAAATTTGATTCTCACCTCTATTTTTTTAACTAAGACTTATAGTGTTTTCGTTTATTGGCAGTGGCAACCTAGTTACCCACGAGTTTTGCCCTAACTGCTGTTATTATGTTCGGTTATTAATTCAGAAGTCCACTATTTTTGCCCGAGATTTGAACCTCAAGCAGGCGGTTGCACCCCGTAAAAGTTGTCAGTGTTGAGGGTAAGCATAAGGGTGAGTATAGCAACCATATATTTGCATCGTCCCGGGTAACGATTCTGCTTGTTTATTCAGAAAAAGTTTTGCCCTGCGCGAGTGGAGATTAACGAAAACGGCATTAATAGTTTGTTTGAACTTTCTATCTTTAAAGTTTCGGCAACTTTTTAATGTCACTTTAAAAATAAGGACAAACTTGAAAGCTTCATGTCGATTTTTGTTATTCTCAACTCCCAGAAAACTTTTCTTTATGGTCGAAGGTAATGGTTGCAGTTTTCAAGGCCAGGAACAATTAATCATCCGACCCCGAAATCTGGAACATCGTCAGAACATTTTGATATAGAAAAGAAAAAAAACTGGGCCAACAACTGTCTAACGGAATGTTTGCCAAAGTTTGCAAGTCAATGTTTCAAACTAAAAGTAGCTATCAACCGCTGATATATTTATAGCAATACTCTAGCTCTCTGGAGCCATCGCTATATTAAAAAAACTCTTTTAGGAGGAAAAACAAATATTGTTGTTGGCATTCAGAGCGGGCACCTAAAAAGTACGAAAGGAATCCGGTGGCATTTTGGTTCCGTTCGAAGACCACATGGCTTTGCGTGACACAGTCTAATAACGCTCAGGTATCTTCAAAAGTGGTGTATGTATGATTCTCCATACACAGAGGGAGGTGGATTTTTGGAGTTCAAGTTTTTCGAACATGAATTATGTCCCGTGTTGAGCTGAAGATAAGTAGAACTATAATGGGTGAAATAATGGGTGGGGAAATACAACACCCAATATGTCCCAGGGTGATTGAGGCGGACGGGGAATTTGACACACGCCTATCGTTTTAAAATTTGATAAACGCGAATAAGGACCTACTATATGACTCTGCTTAATTGTTGCCGGATTAAGACTTTAGATTCATATTTCTAACTCCAAATTCAAAATCCGAATGCAAAACCTTCTCATAAAAATAACAACACGTAACAAACGCAATTCGCGTCAAGTTCAGATGCAGTCCGGAAAAATATATGTGTCATTTTATTTTGAAGAACAATTATCGTCTGACTTATTTGCAGAAAAATCCGGCTGTGGCAATCCTTCCTTATGATAGAACTCATCTAATTTAGAGCCTATAGTAGCATCTCACATTGAGAAGTGTACCAATAGATAAAAAAAACTTGCCGGTATCGTTAAGTTGATTGTTAATATGTATATTGAAAAAACAATATTTTTTATTATTGTTCCTGTCTCGCCGTTTTTGGTCAAGTGATAAACCATTCTGCAGACCCTATTGCTGGTCTGTGCAATTTTGTACGAGTTGCTGTTAATTTAAGGTTGCCAGAATTTTTTCAGCACGTATCCGGGCCGGACAAACCAGGCAATTTTTATATAAAAAACTAGCAAAATACGGGCATTCGATTTCAGATTGACGACCATAAATCCGGACAATATCCGGGCAAATTTTGTCAAATTTCAGAAACTTCTCCACAAAAATCAAGAAAAAAATGAAATTTTGTTTTTTTTATCAAAACTCATCAATAGATCTTGAACCGTATTTTAGGCTTCCAAAAACCTTTCATGATTATTTTTATAAAACTAGCTCAAAAAATTTCGTTTTGGAGTTGTTTGTTGTTATTTTTTTGTTTAATTTGCCAAATAAAAATCCGGGCAACCGGGCCGGGCCGGACTGTTTTCAAATTTAGTAACAAATATCCGGGCAAAACCGGATAAAACCGGGCAACCTGACAACCTTATGTTAATCCTATAGTCAGCATTTGACAACCCCTCAAGTGGATCATCGTTGTCAACAGGTTATTCAGGGAAGTTTAATTGGCATTAGGCTTTTGTAAGAAACGTTGCGAGTTCCCAGTTGAGTTGCCAGCCTTCTAAAAGCTCAAGCGTTCCGAAGGCCGAATAAACTTTTTATCATTATGCAAATCGGAATGCGGTCCTTTGATGAAGTATTTGTCATTAATTTAAGCTTCAAGAGAAACATCATTTCCAGAAGATCTCGATAGATCGAGACCAGAAAATAATTTTTAATGTTTGTAGTTTTAATTTATCGGCCTAGCGGTGAAAAGTGATGTCCTTTTTAGTAGGGAAAGGACATCACTTTTCACCGCTAGGCCAAAAAATTAAATCTACAAATATAAATTACGGCGATTAATCCTTCATAAATTTTTTTAATGTTTTCCAAAATTCATTTTCTCCGAGATAATTTTGTCTTTTCTTCCTTCTTCTGTTTTTTTTATTGAAAAAACTCCAAAAAAGGAATGAAAATAAATTCAAGAAATTTTAACGCAGCCGAGATACTAAAAAAGGAAAAAAACTGACAATAATATTATAAATAGGAATAGAAATGACAAAGGTGGAAACCCCTAAAACGAATGACTATCTTGACAAAAACTATAAATATTACAAACACTACAAATAAAAAGAGATAAAATTTCAAACTTTACAAAAGTTTGTCAGTTTTAAAATCTATTCACTTTCTTTATTTTTGTACCATTGTAATTATCGTCCAAAATGTCATTTTTATCAATTGTTAATTTTCTCAATTTTGGTAAAGCTTAGTTTATTTAGAAATGGGGCAGTTACGAATGCGTGTATCTCTTAAACCATTCGATTGATCGAAATTCTTTCTATGAAGGAAAAAAATCTAATCTTATGATGATTCTTAAGAAAAATTGTGTATATTTTAAATTTAAAAAAATATCGGCAGATTAGTACTTTTTGTACATAGGCATCAAAATGCTGTTAAAATTTTGCAAGTCCGATTACTAGGAAATAAGCTATCAGCAAAAAAAGTGTCCAAATGAACCAAGCTTCAAATGTGTAAAGAATGGTAAAATTGTTAATCAATTCCATCAATTTTGCCAACTTTGAACTTTCGTCATTTTTGACATTGATTGATGTTATTTTGTTAATTTTTGTAGTTCCTGGAATTCTTCATTTTTTATTGTTTTTGTACTTTTTGTTAATTTTGAAAGTTTATTCAAATTGCCATTTTTGTCATTCTTTCTCATTTTTGCCATTTTTGTTTTGTCTTTTTGTCAGTTTGTAATTTTTGTAATATGCGTCAGTTTTTGTCTTTTGTGACAATATTGGCAATTTCGACATCTTTTAAAATCGTTATTTTTATCATTTTGGTCATTTTCCGATTCTTTAATTTTGATCGATTTTGTCTTTATTATCAATTTGGCCAATTCTTAATTCTTTATCTTTTTGTCATTTTTGTAATTTTATTTCTATTTAGGGCATTTATGCGGATTATGTAATTTGTGGCATTTTTATCGTTTTTTTTCTTTTTAATTATTCCCCAATTCCTGTCGTTTCTGTAATTTTTGTATTTTAAAGCCATTTTGTTATTAGGATTTTAGAATTAGGATTTAATTGTAGACATTTGTGTATTTTCTGTCATTCTTGTCACTATTGTCGTTTCTGCCATTTTTGTCATTTTATAAATGTTTTTTTTTGTGTCAATTGTGTCATTTTTGTCCTTCTAATTATTTCTTACATTTTTGTAATTTTTAAAATTTTTCAATTACAAGAATTCTCGTTTTTTTGCTTGCCGTGAATTTGCTACTTTCAGAAGCATAACTTAAATGATATAAATTTGATAAAGAAACTTTATTCTACAAAATTGAACACAACACTAGTTAAAGTAGTTCAAAGATACTGGATCTGTAAAATTTCGTCCAACGAGTGTTGTAAAATAGTATGCCGAACCCGGTGTTTCTCCGATTGGATTTATTCACGATCCTTAACGCGGTGTCATTTTCGTAATTTTTGTTTTTTCATCATTTTTGGTTTTCTTTTCATTTTTGTCACTACATAAATTCTTGTCATTTTTGGCATTCTCATCAATTTCATCATTCTTGTCTACTTACTCATTTTGTTATCTTGGTTTTTATTTATTTATGTCGTTTTTGTAATTTTTATAATTTTTGTTTTAAGATAATTTTGTTATCGAAATAATTTTTGTAGTCTCTCATTTTTGTCATTCCTCCATTTTCGTCATTTTTGCCATTCTTTATATTTTGTATTTTTGAAGTAATATTTAATTTTCCGGAAATTTAGTCATTTTTTTTAATTTTTGTATTTTCTGTCATGATTTTCATTTTTTATTTTTCTTACATTTTTGCGACACAAATGACAATAAAGATCATATTGTCATTTTTGTCATTTCTGTATTTTTTGTCGTTTTCAGAAATAACAAAATTTAAAAAAAGACAAAAATCTGACCAATATGACCAAAAATGTTAAAAATGACAAAAACACGCAAAATAATTTTTAACTTTTTAAAAGGTATTTTTCACGTAACCTAAGCTTTTTTTGCATCACATCGATTTTTAATGTGTCTTGAAGTAATTATTAATTTTATTTAATACGCATTATTTTGAACAGAAGCTTGAAAGAGATTGGATGCAACAATACCCTTTTGGCTCCGAGGGCTTCAATTACAATTTTTAAATAATCAAAATTGTACGGTAATTGTATGGTATATGACACTTTATATGTACATTCGATCACATATTTTCCTAAATTTTCTTATTAGTTTTTGATGACTACATATCACTGGTATGAAGATCTTTCAAGCGGACTCTTATTTTAATATTAAGGAATTATGATAGCCTCAGAAAGATAGTAAGATCATAACAAAATCGTTTAAAAATCGTAAAAAAAATCATCAAACCATATCCACATCACAATTAAATTTATATTTTAAATACAATTTCAACTATTCTAATTAAATTCTATTCCGCCAACTTCGTCCATTCATAAAAATTTAAAAACTTTTTCAAATGATGAAATATCGAAACTTTACTTTGTAAATGATTTCTATTTTTTTCATTTTTAAGCTTCAACCGAACAGGGTAAATCTATGAAAATCAAACCAAATTCAAGTAGCTTTTAAAAGGCAAAGTGCTCTGTATTTATGTTCATTAGACTGAGTCGATTTGGGGTCATTTTTGAATTTCTCCTTTTTTTTAGACCCTGGGGTCTAAAAAGCTTCGTCTTGGTCCAAAACTCATCCATGATTTTTTGCAGAATTTTCAAGTAACGTTTATATGAGTAAATTTGAACTTTTATGTTTGTATGGGAAAATAAAATATTTTGTACTGAAAAATCAACATCATTTTTGTTTCTTCTGTGGAGCCGAGCCAGCTGATGGTTTTTGTGCCAATTTATAAATTTTTTGAAGGAAATTTTCCGCTGAACAACTTTTTCCAAGATCGTTACTTCGTATCTTATAAGACAAAAAAGTTATGAGCTGTTCAACAGGTGTATGTCTTTTCGCATTGATAATCAAGTAATTCAGTTGACATCACTGCTGGGTGCCTAGCGAGGTATTGCGAGACTACTTTTCTTGCAATACTTTGCGAGGCTCCAGCAGTGATGTCATTTGAATTTATTGTATATCAATGCCAAAAGACATACACCTGTTGAGCAGCTTATAACTTTTTTGCCTAATAAAATACGACATTACGGTCTTGCAAAAAGTTGTTAAGCGGAAAATTTCCTTTGGGAAATTTATAAATTGGCACAAAAACCATCAGCTGGCTCGGCTCCACAGAAGAAACAAAAATGATGTTGCTTTTCAGTAGGTACAAAATATTCAATTTTTCCATACCAACATAAAAGTTCAAATTTACTAATATAAACGTTACTTAAAAATTATGCAAAAAATCATGGATGAGTTTTGTACCAAGACGAAGCTTTTAAGACCCCAGGGTTTGAGACTCAGTCTAATGTACATAGATAATGAATATCTAAACAGAATTGACAGTTGGGTAGTACAATTCAACAAGAATAAGTTTGATACTAACAAATCTCTCAGAAAGGCAGCAACATTTTTACTTTACGTACTTTGGAAATATCAAGTTAATTTTAGTAATTTCTAAAGTTTCTTTCATATGTCAAAAGCTTATGAACGTTACTTTTTTCATCAATTCCATTCTGCAGTTATTTTTTTAATTTGAAATACGTACCTACAATTTTTTTAGGGGAACAGTGAACTTAAAATCCTTGGAAAAGCCGCGGTAATTTTTTTAAATATTTAAAGACCATAAAATTGGCGTAATGTCCATTGTAATGACGTGATTTGACATTTATGGGATGAATAAACCGAGAAAATAAACCTTTGAAAAGATTTACGTACATACATAACTTTGGAAGGATGAATCATTTCGTATTGTGTAATATTCCTACTATTTTCAACAAAAAAAAAGCTAAATTTGTAAAAATGTCTTTTTATGATGAAATGTGACCTAAGCAGATTTTTTTTATAGCGTATTCTAAAATCTGTTTTTTTTTCGTCTTCTTTAAATATTCCAGAACAATTTGTTTTTTGGCCCACCAGCAAATCTGATATTTGAAATTTGGCCTGCCTGTTGAAAATGTTCTCCACCCATGATCTACGTGAAAATCAATTGGATAAAAATTATATAGCTTTTCACGTAGCCACGATGTGCAGATTATTTGTGTGTGACGAAACGACAATAATCACAGAAATGACCAAACGATAAATATTACAAATGAGGAAAAATAACAAAATTGACAAAAAAAAAAGATTAAAGACAAATATGAAAATATGAAAATATGACAAAAATGACCAAATGATGAAAATTACAAAAATAACAATTTTTCCATTTTGACAAAATTTGTTATTCTTGTCATATCTTTCGTTTGTGTAATTTTTGTTGTTCAGTTATTGATTTGCCGTTGAGGCAATTTTTGTCATTTATGTCAAGGAATATTTAAGAAGGTAGTGCCGATGCAGCCCTGTTTCAATATTGATACCGGCTGTGACATCACTGTTGCCAAAAATCTGTAAATTTATATGGAAAATTTTCTTTTTGTTAGCAATCCGACAAATCTGCAGAATTTTTTTAACTTGCATGGAATGCATAGATTTCTAGAAATATTCCTCTTCTACTAAAAAAGTTGGATGTAAGTGTTGTTTTGCTTTAATTCAGACGATTGAAGTTAAAATAATGCTGGGGTAATTTGCAAAACTTGAGAATAAGTTCAAAATTTGGCTTATAAATGTTGAAATCAGTTTAGTTTTGAATCCTCAATAAAATAAAACTACCAAAAATAGTATTTTTCAAACCAAACCACAATTTTTCATTGGAATTTAGTAAACAAAGGTAACAATGGGTTAATTGGGGTTAATTCTTTTAAATTAGAAATTTATATGGTACACCATGTTAGATTTAAACCACGACAATGAGGTGAACTGCCATTAACGACCAAAAAGTCCTTTTGAAAGGGGAAAATTACTATTTTTGTTCGTTTATCATAAAGCATGACAGTGCATTCAATAACAAATTCAAGAATAATACACATTGCAGTTTATAGAACACCAAGAAACCTCAAAGTATAACTAAATAGTGCCATTACAACACAATCCAAATGAAATTGGAAATCAATTCAGTTCTTCGATGTGCTTTGCAGTTTGGCAACAGTGACGTCACAAAAAATCCAATATGGCTCTCGGTACTACCTTCATTCAATATTGCTTTCATTTTTGTGATTTTTTTTTCATTTTTGTGCTCTGACTTTTTTTTGTTCCTCATTTTTGGTCATGTTAGTCATTTTTGTCGTTTCTGTTATACTTGTCATTTCTGTGCATTTTGTATTTTTTTAAATTTTATGTCATTTCTAAAATTTTTATAAATTTATCTTATTCCAGTCGTGGAATTTTAAATTTTTTACAATATTTTTTTACGATTATTTTATGTTTGATAGCTATTTAAAATGTGTTTTGTTTGAAACTCTGCGTTAGATGACAGTAAAAAATTTAAACTGACAAAATTTCTCCTAGAATGCGTTTTTCTAAATATTTTATTTAATTTTCTAGACCACTATAGTAAAAAAATAAGTTTTAGATCCCTTCTGAATTTTGTTTTTCTTGAAATAACACCAGATTTCGACATTTTATGCCAATAAAAAATCATTTGTTATAAAAAAAAATATTTCCGAGATTCGTTAGGTGATTTTTGAAGCACTTCGAAATCACGTCCGATTGAAATAAAAAATTTCAAAAGGTCAGTTACTTGGGTCAGTCAACCAGGTGTAAATGGATGTTCGGTTTTTTTAAATTCGACATGACCATTTTTTGCTGCCACCTAATTTTATTTATTGAGGTTTTCGTTTTTGAATATTGATTTATTGGCTGAACAAAACTTGAAGAATAACGAATAACCTCTTACCGAAAATTAAAAATTTCTAAGCACACAGTAAATAATATATAATAATCCGGTCACGAATCAGAAACAAAATTGTACAAGCCTCCGAATTCTGGTACACTTGCCTTGAACCATTATTGATAAACATTGTAAGGACAACTGCCAGCGACATTGTAGAACCGTATAAATATGCAAAACTATCTCGCCGGAACCATAATAATCGTTCACTTTCCTAACGGTAATGCCAAAACAAACAAAATCAATTGTTGAATTTTCGGCAATCAATCAAAAGCGAAGAAAGTCCTACGGAGAAGGAGTGATTCAATTTCGGCTCCGCTGATTTGCTTTTACTACTCTGTGGGAAGAAGGATATGACAGTGAGCTACAAAGATTAACAATAGTCATCTAGGAAATGAAAAGACAATTTCCATATGTCGGAATGAAAAAAATCGTTAAAAAATATAAATATTCAATTCCGAAAGACCCACAACAATCGTTTCAAGGCTCATAAATAATAATGGATTAAAGACAACAGTAAAGTTAAACTGCAATCCAAGTTTCCATCAAACTACAATGAGGAAGCATTTTCCTTTTCATTGCGTCTGTTCTGAAAGCAAAAATTTGAAAGTCACTGTATACCAAAACTGAACCATAACCATGGCGGTTTAGGAATAAAAAGGAAAGCTTTGTAATCCGCTTTTATTGGGACATCAATTTAGATATGCGAGTCCCGGGGGGCGGATCGTACAGTAATAAAAACGTATCCGGAACACACAACAGACAATTTGTTATCTTCGAATTTTTTTCTCTCCGTTTTGCTGGAAAAGTCTTCGTGGAAAGACAATACCCATACCCTTCCGCAAGGCGCCGTCAGCACCACCGGAGGAATGTCCGACCAGTTCGTTGTGGGAGGAAAAAATAAATAAGTCATAAAAAAGTTTGGAAGGTAGGTTCGCAGTACAGTTTTTGGAATGTTTAACAACAAGTTTTTCTTCAAGAACCCCGAACGCAGCCTGGAGCTCCCGTTCCGAGTTGAAAGACTTATTGAATTCAGTTTCGAAAGGTTCTTTGAGGTGCGACGAGGTCTTCGATAGTGTTGAGGGATTGAAAGTTTCGGATCAGCATAAGCGATAGGCCCCAAGAAAAGAGTCCTAATTGATTCATGATTGACATCTATTGGAAAGCTGTCGAACACTTGGATGTTGATTGATTAGGAAAGGATTAAGTGCTAACCGGATCAAATATGTTCGAGAATAACGAGTTTAAGCGGCTGCTGGAGCGAGAAGGAAGGAAGGAATACCAGTTGATTTTGAAAAAGTGTAACGAATTCGGTTAGTACTCGTTGACTTATTTTACCGAATATGTAGGTGGCAGCCGAAATGGCCATGACGAATTTCAAAAATGGCATAAAAACTGTCCTGTGCAAAATTGTAGTTCAAGCGTACTTGATTTAAGGGTGCCTCAAAGCTTGAGGTTAGATTTTTGACGCTTAACAAACACCGTAAAGGAAATCGGGAAAATCTCAATTCTAAGTTTGATGTATTTCGGGAAAAAGCGTGTCGCGCTCGGAATCGAAGCAAAAGACAGTGTGTTTTTTACGGAACGCTTTCTAATTTGACAGGTACTGATGCACTCTAAAATATAATTTTTAGTCTCTGGAGCCACCTTTTGAGATTCAATAATCGAATTCATAACAACAAATATCTACTGAACTTTACCTCAGAAATTGGTTGTGATTCTTATTTGTAAAAACACGATTTAATACACTTGACAGTGGATTGTGGCCTTTCTTAAGACTGTTAATTATATGTTATACAAAATCATACATATTATACAAAATCAAATGAAAATTTTCTTAATTCTAAACCATCAAGTTATGATTAAAACATTGAAAAAATATATGAAAAATATAAAAATTCTTAATTTTATATAAGATGAAGGTATTTGAAATTATTATAATTTTGAAATAAATAACTTTATTTCAAAATCATTGGTGATTTTTAAGATCCTGGAATATCCTGTATGATATCGTTTCTGTGAAATGATCCAATGAACTCTCTTTGGAGTAATAGCATATGGAATCTTAAAAATGAGAATTAAGAATACACTTGAAAAAAAAGATGCCCAACCATGTGTTTCAAATAATTTAACGTTTGTCCTCTGGATTTACCTCTGCACTGAAGAAACCGAGTATATTAAAAACATAAATAGGGAAAATTACAATCGCCGGAGTAAAATCCGATTCGGTAACGTAGAGTCCGAGATAGGTCGAATTAACAATGATGCCAATTTTGAAAATTTTGTTAATAATTTCAATTTCGTCGTTTTCGCATTTTTGTCAATTTGGTTAAGTTTTCAATTTTGTAATTTTTGCCAATTTAGATATCTTTAATAAAAATAGAAAATTTAAAACAGAACAATAAAAATTGACAAAATAAGCAAAACCTAAAAATTTTCGTAATTGACAAATAAGATAAAAAAATACAAAATTAACATAAATGGTAAAATTTACCAATTTCACAAAATTAACATCAATAATCAAACTTATTAAAACTGACCAAAAATAAAAAAAATGGTAAAATTGACAAAATTGACATGAATGAAATCAAATCAAATATTTTGAAATCGTCTTGGTACCTGAAAATGAATACATTTTGAAAGGTGATGGGAAGTATTAGACAAACATGTGATATCAAAGAAAGAAAGAACATAAACCGTAAATATAATAAATTTCTCGCTATCGATACTCCATGTATATCTCGCATGTGTGAAAAAAGGAAAAAATTTGACAAAATTGACCACATTTATAAAATTAACAAATTTGACAAAACCAACAAAATTAACAAAATTGATAAAACTGACAAAGAAAAAAATTATTGACAAAATTAACAAATTTTAGCGGGCCATAGAGTACACAAACGGCTTGTGCAAATTTGATGATTCCACCATGATTATTTGATTTTATGCTCGCCCACACACTATACAAACATATTTCACGCGAACACAAACGATTGCTGGCGAAAACAGCAACAGTTACAATAAAATCCCCCACCAGCGCGACTGGGGCTGAGTAAATGGCCTGAATTGTGCACAAACAGCACTATACACTATGCCACAGAGGGTTGTTTGTACAAAATATTTCGATCCCGAACGATGTTACTCAAACCGTTTGTGCGCTCATTCAAACAGTGCCATACACGATGCAAATCGTATTCACAGCGACAGAATGTCATCGAATATCATCGCATTTGTGCAAATGTTGTGTAGTCTATGGCCCGCTTTAGGGTGCTGTTATACCATTGATCACACTGACATGACACCTAGAACAAAAATTTTACCATTTTCTGGCTAATTTTTCTTGCCAAATTTTGCAGGAACCGGCCAAATTTGACAAAAAATGCCCTGTATGAAAAATGTATCTGTGTAGCCCGATTTTATCCTTTTTTTATTTTTGGGTGACACTTTCTATCTGGGATAGCATTCCTTCAAATCGATCGATGCGAACTCTGGAATCGATATTGCGTACTGTTGGAAAAATTATCCAACAAACGAAATCGAGTGTCCAGTCAGTATGGTCAGTGGTTATACTGAGGCCACACGTCCTATCCACACGACATATTTAAGTGCTGGTAGTGCAGACCTGGTATACTTGTTGTGGGGATGAATAAACCAACTGGTTTAAAATCCCAAAAAAAAACTGGAAAGCGCGACAAAGCTGATGCAAGGGTGTTTTGTAGCGCGACAAGTAGGAAATCCAATGGGAATATTGTTTTTCTCAGTTTGAAGCAGTGATTTCGGGTTTTAAGCACAATAGTTCGAAGATCCGTCCGAATTTGTGATAATAAACTAAATAATATCTTAATCGATGAGAAAATTCTCATGAATTCTTATTCCCGCAAAATTGCAAGGATTTTTGTCGGTTGAAATTTCGGCATTCTCGCAATCCGGATCATAATTTGATAAGTTTTTAATGGCTCCCGAAAGAAAGGAGACGATTCCAAGCATTAGCAGATGTAGAAAAGTGATGATTTGTGGTGAAATTCAAAACACCAGTATGACATACCAATGCCTTGCTTTGCTTTCTTATTGGAACACAGAAGGCAAAGCTATGCTTGTCTCCCAAGCATGACATCAACCTTAGAGCTAAAGCTCGAGACAAATGAGCAGCATCTGATTGGATTCAAGGTGCTTCCACGAACGGAATTGTCTCCTGCTGTTCGTGCTCAGGAAAAAGCTTCCTGAGCAGAAACGGCATGTGGGAAGATGAGATGGTGTGCATCGTCCGCGTCCCCGTGCCCGTGTCGTTTTCCCTCTCTCAGATCAATCTGCGCTCAAGATTTTTGGGAAGCTGAATTAAAAGGTCGCTGGAAGCTGAATAAGAGGTCATTAAGACTTGTTTCGGAACTTAAAGTATCAATAAGAGGTTAAATTTTAGCTTCATAGATCGCATTTCAGATCAATGATGGGGCTGAATAAGTTTTTTCGTACCTGTTTTATGGCACCTTTGGTTTTTTTAATATGGTTTTATTCGTACCAATTCATCATTACATTTATATTACACTAGCTGATCCCATACGAACTCCGTTTCGCTTTCAACTTGGAATATTTCATGAACAGTTTGTATGAAAGCCATTTGCAAGTATTTTCCAGATGCACTTCTGAAGTCATTGTTAAGTAATCATTGCACAAATATTGGACGATCACTTTGTCTGTCGTCTGCTACTAAATTTGAAATCAGGAATCAATTGACCGTGCCTTAAAAACTCCGTGTATAAATTTCGACTCAACCGTTGCATAACAACGCAATTATTTCCAAAAAGCTAAATCCCTTTCGGTGACCTCTTATACATTCTTTGATATCTGAAATCGATTGCCCTTCCCTCAAAACTCCCGTATGCAAACTTTTCAAAGCAATCCATTGTTTAATAACGTTAATATTGCTAAAAATAGTGAAAAATTAATTTATATGGACGACCCCTTTCGTCGACCCCTGGTAAAACATTTGACATCTGAAATCGATTGCTCGTCCCTGAAAACTACCGTGTGCAAATTTTCATCCCAATCCGATGTATAATAACGACGATATTGCAAAAATATTGAAAGGTTAATATGGACGACCCCCTTTGCCGGCCTCTTACACAGAATTTAATACCTGGAATCTATTGCTCGTCTCTCAAAACTCTCGTGTACCAATTTTCGTTTGAATCCCATGTATAATAACGACAATCTCGAATGAACAGTTATTAGTTAATATGGACGACCCCTTTGGCCGACCCCTGATTTTAGTTTGGATAAGTGAAATCAGTTGTTTGTCCCTTATAACTCATATGTGCAAATTCTCATCCCAATCCGATGTATAAAAACGTCAATATCACTAAGATACTGAAAATTTAATATGGGCGACCCCTTTTGCCGGCCTCTTACACTGAATTTGATACCTCAAATCGATTCAACGTCACTCAAAACTATCGTTTACCAATTTTCATCTGGATACGATGTATAATAACGTCAATATCGCAAAAACAGCGAACAGTTAATATGGACGACCCCTTTGGACGATCCCTTACACATAATTTGACATCTGAAATCGATTTCTTGTCTTTCAAAACACTCATGTGCAATTTTTCAACACGATCCGACGAAAAGTAACGTCAATATCGCGAAATCAATATTTGTCTTCTATGGACGACCCCCTTCAGAAGGGGTCATCCGAAAATCTAAAAACATTTTTCATCCTTCCCGGTCCTAATGAGCATCCATGCCAAATTTCAGACCTCTAGCTCTTAAGACGGCTGAGTCTATAGAGGACAAACAAACAAACAAACAAACAAACAAACATACAGAAATGGCCCTTTATATATATAGATTATTACATTAAATTACATAGGTGTTCAATTCAATAATGAACTATCCAGAGCCCTATAGTTAACTAATCACTAAAATTTATTTATTCGACTTAAATTCGCTGAGCGCAATCAACTATTTTTTATGTAGGAGAACATCCTGTAATGTCAAAAATATTTTAAACTTACAACTAAAAACTAAAACTATCCTAAAATTAAACTAATTATAGAGAGAATGAATCTCTGCGATGGAAGACTGCATCGATTTGCCTCTGGAGTTGGAAATGATGTCGTTGGGCATCTCTTCGATAGATTCAATGCCCGCAATCCGATGAAGATCTTCGATGGCACTTTTGGTTGTTTGGGTTTATACTTCTTCATCAACAATCACTCTACAAAATTTCAATACTAGGCATTGTATGGTTTCTGAGTTATTGCAGTTTGAATGGCAAAAGTTCAATAAGTCCTATTTTTGTAAAGTTACTGTATCTCAGCAGGCTACACTAGCTTTAGAACACCTGTATCCGTGGTCTTTTCTTGGGTCTAATTTATACAAGAATTGATTCAACGAAATAAGATCCAATCCAGTGAAAAAACTGGCAACCCCACTCGTGTTCTATTAACTGTCAAACTATTGTTACTATTTGTTCAACTTTAAACTTTTTTAATCAAATAAAACTGTTATAAAGAATTTCGATTTCATTTGCATAAATTTCTCAGAGGTTAACAAAGTTATTTCCACCAACGAAAAAATTGTTTTATTTCTGCCATAATTCATGCAGCAGATGGTTAAAACAATAATGATTTAATATAAATCCCTTTATTCGAAAGAACTACATGAAATAAATTATAATATTAGCTTTCTTGGCAAAATAATGGTAGTTTTAAGCAGTAAAAATTTTTTTTTTACTGCGTTAAACTAATATGATTAAGCCAATCTAATAAATTGTATGCATATATTATGTTTTACATTGATTTTGATTAATTGTGGAAAAAAAAAGGTGGAACCATAATTTTTCTTACTGACTATGGCCTATTTTTCTAATTTAGTAGTGTAATTTTACGAAAATTTAGCTCAATTTATTATGCTCGGAAATTCCCGGGATTTTTCCATCATTTCCCGGGATTCGGGAATTCCCGGGACGGACACTCTACAGGTGCTCTTGGAAAGCTTAAAATTGGTAATTTAATAGTGTATATCTTGATCGCGTCGTCGCACAATTGAGCAGTTTAATTTCTCATTGTGTGACAATGTGATAAAGTTAGGACTAATAAAGGGTGATACGGTCAAAGTTTGGTCAAGGGAAAACGCGTGTAAATCGGTGCAATCGTTTATTTAAAAAATCAAATTTAATTTCTTTTTCAAGTTTAATTAGTAAGGGGAAGTGGGGTATCGTGGGCCATGGGGAAACGTGGGCCACTTTTAATATCTTAGATGTGTGTTGAGATAAAAATCTCATATATTCCTATATATTCCTATATGTTGTTGACTGAAATACGCTTCATATGCTTCTTTTATTTATCAAGCTAAAAAAGTTAGAAAAATTTACTTACATAATTAAAAAATACCCGCTAATTTCATCGATGGGGAACCTCAAATGCATAACAAAAATATGCTCATACGCTTATGATCTTAGGTTTGTCATAATCTTCTCGTGGAAAAGGAATTTTTGATGGAACATCAATAAGTCACACAAACGCAACCAATTTGCAAATCATAGCTTGTGGGGAATCGTGGGCCACACATCTTGAATCATCTATATTTTTATGTTTTTATACACATTCAGAACTTAAAATATGTTTACCTATCTGCAAAGTTTTCTTATGTCAAATGAAGAGTTATAAAAAATATTTTGTCCATCCTATATAAGAAATTTTGCCAAAACGTTCGCGAGCCAGGTTTTGGAATCTATGCGATCATACAGAGCTCTCTTTTTTATTTCATCATCTGAAATTCCTTTTAAATAACTAAATGAATTAGAAAATCACAATTTTGGGTCAACTCATAAACTTTGCAGGTTATTTGGTCAATTTGGATTTGGTGGCCTACGATTCCCCACCATTTTTCAAAATTCAAAAAATATTGCTTTTTTTTAAAGTCAGAATTTGGGGAAAATAACTTATTAAAAATTAAAAAAAAATACCTTATGATACCTTGAAAATGTAGAAAACCATACCATTTTTTATTTTCATTTTATCTTTTATAATAAAGAAGTTATGGAACAACGAAAAAAAGTGGCCCATGATTCCCCACTCTCCCATATAAAATTCAGGAAAAATATTCAGTTAAGCTTCCACTTTTCCAAATCCGAATTGCTGGGCCTTACGCTTAACCCCTGCCATCAGATTTTGTACAGCCACCTTGTCCACCTTCTTCGCCGCAGAAAGCCAGTTTGCCTTGAACTGCTGCCCGTCCTTAGCAGTTTTTTTGGTCTTCTTTAGGTTCCGCTTGACAATAGCCCAGTATTTATCAATTGGGCAGAGCTTTGGCGTGTTGGGAGGGTTCTTGTCCTTGGGAACCACCTGCACGTTGTTGGCGGCGTTCCACTCCATGGCCTTTTTACCGTAATGGCAAGATGCCAAATCCGGCCAAAACAGTACGGAACAACCGTGTTTCTTCAGGAAAGGCAGCAGACGTTTATTCAAACACACTTTCACGTAAATTTCTTGGTTGACAGTCCCGGAAGCTATGAAAATGCTGCTTTTTAAGCCACAAGTACAGATGGCTTGCCAAACCAGATATTTCTTCGCGAACTTTGACAGTTTCATGTGCTTGAAACTATCTGCTACCTTTCCCCATCCTTTTGCCGTACAAAACTCCTGTCCCGGAAGCTGCTTGTAGTCGGCTTTGACGTAGGTTTCGTCGTCCATAACCACGCAGTCAAACTTCGTCAGCATCGTCGTATACAGCCTCCGGGATCGCGCTTTGGCCGTCGTATTTTGTTTATCATCGCGATTTGGAGTCACTACCTTCTGGTAAGTCGATGGTCCGGCTCGTTTTTTGGCTCGATGCACGGTTGTAGACGATACACCCAGCTTGTTTGCGGCATCTCGGAGAGAGAGGTTAGGGTTTCGCTTGAAACTACCGGCAACTCTCTTTGTCGTCTCAGCGGCTTCCGGTTTTCGATTTCCCCCGATTCAGACTTCCTGGCTGTCGACAAACGTTCCCCATACACTTTAATTACTTTTGTAACGGTTAATTTGGCAACTTTTAGCGATTTTGCCAGCTTTCCGTGCGAGTAGATCGGATTTTCGCGATGCGCGAGCAAAATTTTGATACGCTGCTCTTCTTCCTTGGACAGCATTTTGACAACTGGAGAGTGAATTCCAAAAACCAAAATAGGAGCAACATTCTACACACACACACACACACACCTTCAAAATGAGGGGTGTTCAGGTTTTTTAATGCAAATTTGGAAGAAATACGTCGAGTTGATATTGACCAAATTTTGACCGTATCACCCTTTAATCAACAAAGGGTCTCGAAAGTGTTAATACACTTAGGAAAACATATTCCCATCATTAGATTTTTTCCAAACATTGTAATTTCCGGAATACTGAAAGTGTTCGTTTTACCCGACTTTCCCCTACTGAAGTTTATAGATCCAAAAAGGACCAAAACCGATTTACAACTTAAAATTTTGTTCGATCCACCTAAAATATCCAATCCAAACAAACCGACTCTTGTAATTTATGAGCTTCTAGGTAGAACCTGTAGTAATGGATTCAGCGATATTTTGAATATAATCCAAATCAACGGTACTCCGAGGCATCCTGTGGCCAAGTCTTTTGAACACTTATTAAGCGTGCTGGACGTAGTCTTCATAATCTGCATCGTTGCGTTTTTGAAAAAGTTTGTTAGTACTAATAACGAACCAAAGATATATTAAGATTTAAATTCCTAGTCTCTTGAACCATCGTTCTATTTTTTTTTTAAATTTTCTTCTACGAACCCTATACCCATGAGATGT
The DNA here is from genome assembly GCF_029784155.1 of Uranotaenia lowii. Classification (NCBI taxonomy): domain Eukaryota; kingdom Metazoa; phylum Arthropoda; class Insecta; order Diptera; family Culicidae; genus Uranotaenia; species Uranotaenia lowii. The sequence goes on along the minus strand of NC_073692.1, from coordinate 382,173,095 downwards.
TCTATTTACTTATACTCCTTATATAATACCAACGATTGCAAATTTTAAGTAATTCTTTATTCAGAGATCATAGTTCATCGATGGTATTTTCTTGTTTTGATCCTATTTTTGGTAAAAAACTGTAGTCCGTATTACACTCCAAGAACTTATTCAGCTTCCAAACATGAACCGGAGTGGTTCGAAAAAGGGGAAAAGATGTCCGCTTTAAAGGAAAAAAATATATTGTCAGAAATGCGTCGGAAAACTATCTTCCACTTCAAATTATAAAGGAATCAAGTATAATTTTTAAAACCACCCGCTATCATTGGAAGCAAAAGCAAACATTCTCGAACAGATCATTATTTGATCGGTGTTAGATGTTTCAGTTTATGCCGTTTTTAGTCTCTGGAGCCACGATTTTGAAAATGAGTTTTTTTTTCTACTCCCAGGATTTGACTACGTAATTCAACGGCCCCCGCAGCCGAAACTATGCTTCGGCTCAACAATCACTCGGGAGGCGGCCCCACTGGAAGGTCCGGCCCAGAGCAACATTATGCGGGCAACCATGCCGGAACTGCTGGCCCCGGAACTGGCCCCCGGTTCCTATAACATTAGCTACTTTAGCAAGGTGTCCCACCCGGCCCTGAACGCCGGCATCTACAGCAAAAGAGGCTTCGGACCAATGGCATCCCCATCGCCTCGGTTTAAAACTGATGAGGTAGTTATCGGACCCTCGATTGGGGAGTATGACGCTTATAAAACTAAACCCTTGAAACCGTCGGTGAAACCTTTTGGGTCAAGCATTAGCCGGTGGCAGGAGAAACCCAAACTAGCTGTTCCTGGGTAAGAATTGCTCCTTTTTTAAAGGGATTTCCTAATTTAAGTTGATTAATTTCAGACCGGGAACGTACATCGCGAAACAACGGAAAGACATCAAGCGGCACTCGTTCGGATCGCACATCAAAGTGATCCCGGCCACCCGGACGCTTTGCAAACCGGAAAACTTCGATACCTGCCAGTGTTGCGCTAAAAAGCCGGAAGTTGATTATTGGAAAAACTTGAAAACCGAAAGAGTACTGTGTCGGGCTTGTATGGAGAAGGAAGTGGATGATGCGATCCGTCATTCTCGGACGAAATCGGTTATGATGAGTCGGTTGGCCGCCCTGAGGGAGTTCCGGAGGGTGCGGCATTGCAGTTACTACCATAGGCATGATAAAACAACGGCAGCGGTGCAGTTTGTGAGCAATCGGGATCTGAAACGCAAGTTCCATATCGAGAACTACCTTTCGATGTTTGAATAAATTCTAGTTTATTACTGTTTGGAAATGTTTTAAATTGTTTATGAGAATTTATTATGCAAACACCCTGAAGGTTCTTCTAAGGATATAATTTTTTAGTCTTTTTAGTCCTTTATTCAGTCGGGTTTCAAGTCTCGTTCCCTCGTTCATCACCGTAACACCTGGGCTCCCGCTTGAGATATTTTTTTAAATTTTGACCGATTTTAGCTTTCAGTCATTTAAGCAATTTCTTATGTGTTTTTTTTTTCATTTTCGTCGTTTTTATTATGTCAATTTTGTTATATTAATTAGTCTTTTTTGTATTTTTTATCATTTTTGTAAAATTTGCTCTTTTTTCGTTTTTGTTATATTTCTCGTTTTCTGTCATTTTTTGTCTTTTTTCTTCTTTTTATCTCATTGTTGTCATTTGTTTTTCTTTTGTATTGCGTTATTTGTATTTTTTGTTTTCTTTATGTTTTTTTTTGTCTTTTCTGTCTTTTTTGTCTTTTCTGTCTTTTTTGTCTTTTCTGTCTTTTCTGTCTTTTCTGTCTTTTCTGTCTTTTCTGTCTTTTTTGTCTTTTTTGTCTTTTCTGTCTTTTCTGTCTTTTCTGTCTTTTTTGTCTTTTTTGTCTTTTTTGTCTTTTTTGTCTTTTTTGTCTTTTTTGTCTTTTTTGTCTTTTTTGTCTTTTTTGTCTTTTTTGTCTTTTTTGTCTTTTTTGTCTTTTTTGTCTTTTTTGTCTTTTTTGTCTTTTTTGTCTTTTTTGTCTTTTTTGTCTTTTTTGTCTTTTTTGTCTTTTTTGTCTTTTTTGTCTTTTTTGTCTTTTTTGTCTTTTTTGTCTTTTTTGTCTTTTTTGTCTTTTTTGTCTTTTTTGTCTTTTTTGTCTTTTTTGTCTTTTTTGTCTTTTTTGTCTTTTTTGTCTTTTTTGTCTTTTTTGTCTTTTTTGTCTTTTTTGTCTTTTTTGTCTTTTTTGTCTTTTTTGTCTTTTTTGTCTTTTTTGTCTTTTTTGTCTTTTTTGTCTTTTTTGTCTTTTTTGTCTTTTTTGTCTTTTTTGTCTTTTTTGTCTTTTTTGTCTTTTTTGTCTTTTTTGTCTTTTTTGTCTTTTTTGTCTTTTTTGTCTTTTTTGTCTTTTTTGTCTTTTTTGTCTTTTTTGTCTTTTTTGTCTTTTTTGTCTTTTTTGTCTTTTTTGTCTTTTTTGTCTTTTTTGTCTTTTTTGTCTTTTTTGTCTTTTTTGTCTTTTTTGTCTTTTTTGTCTTTTTTGTCTTTTTTGTCTTTTTTGTCTTTTTTGTCTTTTTTGTCTTTTTTGTCTTTTTTGTCTTTTTTGTCTTTTTTGTCTTTTTTGTCTTTTTTGTCTTTTTTGTCTTTTTTGTCTTTTTTGTCTTTTTTGTCTTTTTTGTCTTTTTTGTCTTTTTTGTCTTTTTTGTCTTTTTTGTCTTTTTTGTCTTTTTTGTCTTTTTTGTCTTTTTTGTCTTTTTTGTCTTTTTTGTCTTTTTTGTCTTTTTTGTCTTTTTTGTCTTTTTTGTCTTTTTTGTCTTTTTTGTCTTTTTTGTCTTTTTTGTCTTTTTTGTCTTTTTTGTCTTTTTTGTCTTTTTTGTCTTTTTTGTCTTTTTTGTCTTTTTTGTCTTTTTTGTCTTTTTTGTCTTTTTTGTCTTTTTTGTCTTTTTTGTCTTTTTTGTCTTTTTTGTCTTTTTTGTCTTTTTTGTCTTTTTTGTCTTTTTTGTCTTTTTTGTCTTTTTTGTCTTTTTTGTCTTTTTTGTCTTTTTTGTCTTTTTTGTCTTTTTTGTCTTTTTTGTCTTTTTTGTCTTTTTTGTCTTTTTTGTCTTTTTTGTCTTTTTTGTCTTTTTTGTCTTTTTTGTCTTTTTTGTCTTTTTTGTCTTTTTTGTCTTTTTTGTCTTTTTTGTCTTTTTTGTCTTTTTTGTCTTTTTTGTCTTTTTTGTCTTTTTTGTCTTTTTTGTCTTTTTTGTCTTTTTTGTCTTTTTTGTCTTTTTTGTCTTTTTTGTCTTTTTTGTCTTTTTTGTCTTTTTTGTCTTTTTTGTCTTTTTTGTCTTTTTTGTCTTTTTTGTCTTTTTTGTCTTTTTTGTCTTTTTTGTCTTTTTTGTCTTTTTTGTCTTTTTTGTCTTTTTTGTCTTTTTTGTCTTTTTTGTCTTTTTTGTCTTTTTTGTCTTTTTTGTCTTTTTTGTCTTTTTTGTCTTTTTTGTCTTTTTTGTCTTTTTTGTCTTTTTTGTCTTTTTTGTCTTTTTTGTCTTTTTTGTCTTTTTTGTCTTTTTTGTCTTTTTTGTCTTTTTTGTCTTTTTTGTCTTTTTTGTCTTTTTTGTCTTTTTTGTCTTTTTTGTCTTTTTTGTCTTTTTTGTCTTTTTTGTCTTTTTTGTCTTTTTTGTCTTTTTTGTCTTTTTTGTCTTTTTTGTCTTTTTTGTCTTTTTTGTCTTTTTTGTCTTTTTTGTCTTTTTTGTCTTTTTTGTCTTTTTTGTCTTTTTTGTCTTTTTTGTCTTTTTTGTCTTTTTTGTCTTTTTTGTCTTTTTTGTCTTTTTTGTCTTTTTTGTCTTTTTTGTCTTTTTTGTCTTTTTTGTCTTTTTTGTCTTTTTTGTCTTTTTTGTCTTTTTTGTCTTTTTTGTCTTTTTTGTCTTTTTTGTCTTTTTTGTCTTTTTTGTCTTTTTTGTCTTTTTTGTCTTTTTTGTCTTTTTTGTCTTTTTTGTCTTTTTTGTCTTTTTTGTCTTTTTTGTCTTTTTTGTCTTTTTTGTCTTTTTTGTCTTTTTTGTCTTTTTTGTCTTTTTTGTCTTTTTTGTCTTTTTTGTCTTTTTTGTCTTTTTTGTCTTTTTTGTCTTTTTTGTCTTTTTTGTCTTTTTTGTCTTTTTTGTCTTTTTTGTCTTTTTTTGTCTTTTTTTGTCTTTTTTTGTCTTTTTTTGTCTTTTTTTGTCTTTTTTTGTCTTTTTTTTGTCTTTTTTTGTCTTTTTTTTTGTCTTTTTTGTCTTTTTTTTGTCTTTTTTTGTCTTTTTTTGTCTTTTTTTGTCTTTTTTGTCTTTTTTGTCTTTTTTTGTCTTTTTTTGTCTTTTTTTGTCTTTTTTTGTCTTTTTTTGTCCTTTTTTATCTTTTTTTGTCTTTTTTGTCTTTTTTGTCCTTTTTTGTCTTTTTTTTGCCTTTTTTGTCTTTTTTTGTCTTTTTTGTCTTTTTTTGTCTTTTTTTGTCTTTTTTTGTCTTTTTTTTGTCTTTTTTTGTCTTTTTTGTCTTTTTTTGTCGTTTTTTGTCTTTTTTTTGTCTTTTTTCTGTCTTTTTTTGTCTTTTTTTGTCTTTTTTTTGTCTTTTTTTGTCTTTTTTGTCTTTTTTTGTCTTTTTTTGTCTTTTTTTGTCTTTTTTTGTCTTTTTTTGTCTTTTTTTGTCTTTTTTTGTCTTTTTTTGTCTTTTTTTTGTCTTTTTTTGTCTTTTTTTGTCTTTTTTTGTCTTTTTTTGTCTTTTTTTGTCTTTTTTTGTCTTTTTTTTGTCTTTTTTGTCTTTTTTGTCTTTTTTGTCTTTTTTTGTCTTTTTTGTCTTTTTTGTCTTTTTTGTCTTTTTTGTCTTTTTTGTCTTTTTTGTATTTTTTGTCTTTTTTGTCTTTTTTGTCTTTTTTGTCTTTTCTGTCTTTTTTTTTTGTCTTTTTTGTCTTTTTTGTCTGTTTTGTCTATTTTGTCTTTTTTGTCTTTTTTGTCTTTTTTGTCTTTTTTGTCTTTTTTGTCTTTTTTGTCTTTTTTTGTATTTTTTGTCTTTTTTGTCTTTTTTGTCTTTTTTGTCTTTTTTGTCTTTTTTGTCTTTTTTGTCTTTTTTGTCTTTTTTGTCTTTTTTGTCTTTTTTGTCTTTTTTGTCTTTTTTGTCTTTTTTGTCTTTTTTGTCTTTTTTGTCTTTTTTGTCTTTTTTGTCTTTTTTGTCTTTTTTGTCTTTTTTGTCTTTTTTGTCTTTTTTGTCTTTTTTGTCTTTTTTGTCTTTTTTGTCTTTTTTGTCTTTTTTGTCTTTTTTGTCTTTTTTGTCTTTTTTGTCTTTTTTGTCTTTTTTGTCTTTTTTGTCTTTTTTGTCTTTTTTGTCTTTTTTGTCTTTTTTGTCTTTTTTGTCTTTTTTGTCTTTTTTGTCTTTTTTGTCTTTTTTGTCTTTTTTGTCTTTTTTGTCTTTTTTGTCTTTTTTGTCTTTTTTGTCTTTTTTGTCTTTTTTGTCTTTTTTGTCTTTTTTGTCTTTTTTGTCTTTTTTGTCTTTTTTGTCTTTTTTGTTTTTTTTTGCCTTTTTTGTCTTTTTTGTCTTTTTTGTTTTGTTTTTGTCTTTTTTGTCTTTTTTGTCTTTTTTGTCTTTTTTGTCTTTTTTGTCTTTTTTGTCTTTTTTGTCTTTTTTGTCTTTTTTGTCTTTTTTGTCTTTTTTGTCTTTTTTGTCTTTTTTGTCTTTTTTGTCTTTTTTGTCTTTTTTGTCTTTTTTGTCTTTTTTGTCTTTTTTGTCTTTTTTGTCTTTTTTGTCTTTTTTGTCTTTTTTGTCTTTTTTGCCTTTTTTGTCTTTTTTGTCTTTTTTGTCTTTTTTGTCTTTTTTGTCTTTTTTGTCTTTTTTGTCTTTTTTGTCTTTTTTGTCTTTTTTGTCTTTTTTGTCTTTTTTGTCTTTTTTGTCTTTTTTGTCTTTTTTGTCTTTTTTGTCTTTTTTGTCTTTTTTGTCTTTTTTGTCTTTTTTGTCTTTTTTGTCTTTTTTGTCTTTTTTGTCTTTTTTGTCTTTTTTGTCTTTTTTGTCTTTTTTGTCTTTTTTTGTCTTTTTTGTCTTTTTTGTCTTTTTTGTCTTTTTTGTCTTTTTTGTCTTTTTTGTCTTTTTTGTCTTTTTTGTTTTTTTTTGCCTTTTTTGTCTTTTTTGTCTTTTTTGTTTTGTTTTTGTCTTTTTTGTCTTTTTTGTCTTTTTTGTCTTTTTTGTCTTTTTTGTCTTTTTTGTCTTTTTTGTCTTTTTTGTCTTTTTTGTCTTTTTTGTCTTTTTTGTCTTTTTTGTCTTTTTTGTCTTTTTTGTCTTTTTTGTCTTTTTTGTCTTTTTTGTCTTTTTTGTCTTTTTTGTCTTTTTTGTCTTTTTTGTCTTTTTTGTCTTTTTTGTCTTTTTTGTCTTTTTTGTCTTTTTTGTCTTTTTTGTCTTTTTTGTCTTTTTTGTCTTTTTTGTCTTTTTTGTCTTTTTTGTCTTTTTTGTCTTTTTTGTCTTTTTTGTCTTTTTTGTCTTTTTTGTCTTTTTTGTCTTTTTTGTCTTTTTTGTCTTTTTTGTCTTTTTTGTCTTTTTTGTCTTTTTTGTCTTTTTTGTCTTTTTTGTCTTTTTTGTCTTTTTTGTCTTTTTTGTCTTTTTTGTCTTTTTTGTCTTTTTTGTCTTTTTTGTCTTTTTTGTCTTTTTTGTCTTTTTTGTCTTTTTTGTCTTTTTTGTCTTTTTTGTCTTTTTTGTCTTTTTTGTCTTTTTTGTCTTTTTTGTCTTTTTTGTCTTTTTTGTCTTTTTTGTCTTTTTTGTCTTTTTTGTCTTTTTTGTCTTTTTTGTCTTTTTTGTCTTTTTTGTCTTTTTTGTCCTTTTTGTCTTTTTTGTCTTTTTTGTCTTTTTTGTCTTTTTTGTCTTTTTTGTCTTTTTTGTATTTTTTGTCTTTTTTGTCTTTTTTGTCTTTTTTGTCTTTTTTGTCTTTTTTGTCTTTTTTGTCTTTTTTGTCTTTTTTGTCTTTTTTGTCTTTTTTGTCTTTTTTGTCTTTTTTGTCTTTTTTGTCTTTTTTGTCTTTTTTGTCTTTTTTGTCTTTTTTGTCTTTTTTGTCTTTTTTGTCTTTTTTGTCTTTTTTTGTCTTTTTTTGTCTTTTTTGTCTTTTTTGTCTTTTTTGTCTTTTTTGTCTTTTTTGTCTTTTTTGTCTTTTTTGTCTTTTTTGTCTTTTTTGTCTTTTTTGTCTTTTTTGTCTTTTTTGTCTTTTTTGTCTTTTTTGTCTTTTTTGTCTTTTTTGTCTTTTTTGTCTTTTTTGTCTTTTTTGTCTTTTTTGTCTTTTTTGTCTTTTTTGTCTTTTTTGTCTTTTTTGTCTTTTTTGTCTTTTTTGTCTTTTTTGTCTTTTTTGTCTTTTTTGTCTTTTTTGTTTTTTTTTTGCCTTTTTTGTTTTTTTTGTTTTGTTTTTGTCTTTTTTGTCTTTTTTGTCTTTTTTGTCTTTTTTGTCTTTTTTGTCTTTTTTGTCTTTTTTGTCTTTTTTGTCTTTTTTGTCTTTTTTGTCTTTTTTGTCTTTTTTGTCTTTTTTGTCTTTTTTGTCTTTTTTGTCTTTTTTGTCTTTTTTGTCTTTTTTGTCTTTTTTGTCTTTTTTGTCTTTTTTGTCTTTTTTGTCTTTTTTGTCTTTTTTGTCTTTTTTGTCTTTTTTGTCTTTTTTGTCTTTTTTGTCTTTTTTGTCTTTTTTGTCTTTTTTGTCTTTTTTGTCTTTTTTGTCTTTTTTGTCTTTTTTGTCTTTTTTGTCTTTTTTGTCTTTTTTGTCTTTTTTGTCTTTTTTGTCTTTTTTGTCTTTTTTGTCTTTTTTGTCTTTTTTGTCTTTTTTGTCTTTTTTGTCTTTTTTGTCTTTTTTGTCTTTTTTGTCTTTTTTGTCTTTTTTGTCTTTTTTGTCTTTTTTGTCTTTTTTGTCTTTTTTGTCTTTTTTGTCTTTTTTGTCTTTTTTGTCTTTTTTGTCTTTTTTGTCTTTTTTGTCTTTTTTGTCTTTTTTGTCTTTTTTGTCTTTTTTGTCTTTTTTGTCTTTTTTGTCTTTTTTGTCTTTTTTGTCTTTTTTGTCTTTTTTGTCTTTTTTGTCTTTTTTGTCTTTTTTGTCTTTTTTGTCTTTTTTGTCTTTTTTGTCTTTTTTGTCTTTTTTGTCTTTTTTGTCTTTTTTGTCTTTTTTGTCTTTTTTGTCTTTTTTGTCTTTTTTGTCTTTTTTGTCTTTTTTGTCTTTTTTGTCTTTTTTGTCTTTTTTGTCTTTTTTGTCTTTTTTGTCTTTTTTGTCTTTTTTGTCTTTTTTGTCTTTTTTGTCTTTTTTGTCTTTTTTGTCTTTTTTGTCTTTTTTGTCTTTTTTGTCTTTTTTGTCTTTTTTGTCTTTTTTGTCTTTTTTGTCTTTTTTGTCTTTTTTGTCTTTTTTGTCTTTTTTGTCTTTTTTGTCTTTTTTGTCTTTTTTGTCTTTTTTGTCTTTTTTGTCTTTTTTGTCTTTTTTGTCTTTTTTGTCTTTTTTGTCTTTTTTGTCTTTTTTGTCTTTTTTGTCTTTTTTGTCTTTTTTGTCTTTTTTGTCTTTTTTGTCTTTTTTGTCTTTTTTGTCTTTTTTGTCTTTTTTGTCTTTTTTGTCTTTTTTGTCTTTTTTGTCTTTTTTGTCTTTTTTGTCTTTTTTGTCTTTTTTGTCTTTTTTGTCTTTTTTGTCTTTTTTGTCTTTTTTGTCTTTTTTGTCTTTTTTGTCTTTTTTGTCTTTTTTGTCTTTTTTGTCTTTTTTGTCTTTTTTGTCTTTTTTGTCTTTTTTGTCTTTTTTGTCTTTTTTGTCTTTTTTGTCTTTTTTGTCTTTTTTGTCTTTTTTGTCTTTTTTGTCTTTTTTGTCTTTTTTGTCTTTTTTGTCTTTTTTGTCTTTTTTGTCTTTTTTGTCTTTTTTGTCTTTTTTGTCTTTTTTGTCTTTTTTGTCTTTTTTGTCTTTTTTGTCTTTTTTGTCTTTTTTGTCTTTTTTGTCTTTTTTGTCTTTTTTGTCTTTTTTGTCTTTTTTGTCTTTTTTGTCTTTTTTGTCTTTTTTGTCTTTTTTGTCTTTTTTGTCTTTTTTGTCTTTTTTGTCTTTTTTGTCTTTTTTGTCTTTTTTGTCTTTTTTGTCTTTTTTGTCTTTTTTGTCTTTTTTGTCTTTTTTGTCTTTTTTGTCTTTTTTGTCTTTTTTGTCTTTTTTTGTCTTTTTTGTCTTTTTTGTCTTTTTTGTCTTTTTTGTCTTTTTTGTCTTTTTTGTCTTTTTTGTCTTTTTTGTCTTTTTTGTCTTTTTTGTCTTTTTTGTCTTTTTTGTCTTTTTTGTCTTTTTTGTCTTTTTTGTCTTTTTTGTCTTTTTTGTCTTTTTTGTCTTTTTTGTCTTTTTTGTCTTTTTTGTCTTTTTTGTCTTTTTTGTCTTTTTTGTCTTTTTTGTCTTTTTTGTCTTTTTTGTCTTTTTTGTCTTTTTTGTCTTTTTTGTCTTTTTTGTCTTTTTTGTCTTTTTTGTCTTTTTTGTCTTTTTTGTCTTTTTTGTCTTTTTTGTCTTTTTTGTCTTTTTTGTCTTTTTTGTCTTTTTTGTCTTTTTTGTCTTTTTTGTCTTTTTTGTCTTTTTTGTCTTTTTTGTCTTTTTTGTCTTTTTTGTCTTTTTTGTCTTTTTTGTCTTTTTTGTCTTTTTTGTCTTTTTTGTCTTTTTTGTCTTTTTTGTCTTTTTTGTCTTTTTTGTCTTTTTTGTCTTTTTTGTCTTTTTTGTCTTTTTTGTCTTTTTTGTCTTTTTTGTCTTTTTTGTCTTTTTTGTCTTTTTTGTCTTTTTTGTCTTTTTTGTCTTTTTTGTCTTTTTTGTCTTTTTTGTCTTTTTTGTCTTTTTTGTCTTTTTTGTCTTTTTTGTCTTTTTTGTCTTTTTTGTCTTTTTTGTCTTTTTTGTCTTTTTTGTCTTTTTTGTCTTTTTTGTCTTTTTTGTCTTTTTTGTCTTTTTTGTCTTTTTTGTCTTTTTTGTCTTTTTTGTCTTTTTTGTCTTTTTTGTCTTTTTTGTCTTTTTTGTCTTTTTTGTCTTTTTTGTCTTTTTTGTCTTTTTTGTCTTTTTTGTCTTTTTTGTCTTTTTTGTCTTTTTTGTCTTTTTTGTCTTTTTTGTCTTTTTTGTCTTTTTTGTCTTTTTTGTCTTTTTTGTCTTTTTTGTCTTTTTTGTCTTTTTTGTCTTTTTTGTCTTTTTTGTCTTTTTTGTCTTTTTTGTCTTTTTTGTCTTTTTTGTCTTTTTTGTCTTTTTTGTCTTTTTTGTCTTTTTTGTCTTTTTTGTCTTTTTTGTCTTTTTTGTCTTTTTTGTCTTTTTTGTCTTTTTTGTCTTTTTTGTCTTTTTTGTCTTTTTTGTCTTTTTTGTCTTTTTTGTCTTTTTTGTCTTTTTTGTCTTTTTTTGTCTTTTTTGTCTTTTTTGTCTTTTTTGTCTTTTTTGTCTTTTTTGTCTTTTTTGTCTTTTTTGTCTTTTTTGTCTTTTTTGTTCATTTTTATTCATTTTGGTTATTTTTGTTCATGGAATGAAAAATGATGAAAAGCATACTGAAATTCAAGATCTTAGATAACAAAACAGGAAATTGTATTGAGGAAATCGCGTTAGTTGTATCCTAGTTGGTGTGATAACCATGACATGAATATTTAAGGAGCATTTTACACGAATAAAATTGTATAGTATAATCACAGGTTATCATCAGTTCATGAATAGGTTGATGCATTATTTGATAGATACATTTATATTTCGTCACGTGCTGGTCATCAGTAAGTATTAATAAGTTGAACGCATTCGTTGGACCCTTTTCTTTTCTTTCTATTACGAATCAAATGACCACACATCGAACTAAGCTTGGGACAAAAACGGCTTTTTATTGGATTTTTGAGATAGTCATACGTAAAAAATATCAGCAAATACTATATATCACTCCTCTTGTCGGGATCGTTTCTAAAATGTCTAAGCACTTTCCCTAATCAATCTGTTTCTTGTGTCTAGCTTAGGTCCAAGTGTACGTATTTCTGTAGTTAATTGTGTCTGAATTTATTTTTTGTAGGATGTCTCGCTAATTGGCCAGCGTTATATGTAGTAATTTCGAACAGCGTAGTCATTATTTATACTTTGTGATTGAGCTTAAATCTAAATGGTATCCATTTTCGCCGTTGGGGGGCAAAATGTATACAAACTCGAATAAAATAGTGGTGCGTAGATGCGATAAAATTTATGTAAAGATAAAACTTACTTATTAGTGTCCTTCATCGGTTCTCCTTCGGGTGCTTCTCGCTGTTTCGGTTCCCGAGCCGCTGCTTCGTCCAGTTTGTTGTTATCGGAATTCGATTTTTCACCAGCCTCGTCTGAAATTGTGGCTCGCTGAAGGGCACTGGAAATGAGCTTGACCTTGTCCGAAGCAGCGGAAGCACAAGCTTGCGAGTCTTCGCTCATTTCTGCGTCGACGCTAGTGCCTCCAGATGATTCACTTTCCGGTAGATTGGCATAGGGATTGCTCATTGGAGTAGATTCCGAAGTAGACAACACAGCAGGATTGATCAGACTGCGTAGAATGTTTGGATTGATGAGCGTATCGAGGTCGTGCGTTTTAAGTAGGTTTTCCAACTGCTGCTGAACTTCAGCTATGGTATTGGATTCTTCCGATAAAGGGGCGGCCGTGCTGCGATCCGAACATCCCGTTAGACTACGATCGCCAGCGGCCGGACGATCGCAGGACATACTGTAGGATGACGTGTTTGTGGTCAGTGTCAGAGCACCATTAGGATATTGGCTGTTGCGTTTCTGATTCGAAGTGTCTTCCAAGGGATCAACCCAATCGTCATCATCACCTTCGTCAGCTTCGGTATTCAAATCTTTCTCAAATTCGTCATCCGGATCGATGTTCTCATCTCCAGTTACATCGAACAAGCGTGCCTTCAGACGTTGAGAAATTTGTTCCAGCTCCGTGAACTTCCGTTTCAAAGCACGACTCAATGAAGTATTTCCAGCATCCAATCCTACACAGTCCACATCGATCGAAAGAGGAATTTGAAAGTTGCTAGTTTCGTCCAAGTGCTGCTTATAAACTGTAACGTCTTCCTTGGGTTGAATTTTCACCTGAGAGAAAAATAAATTTCAGTAACGAAATGCCAACTCAGTTTAAACTTTTCAACATACCATCACTTGTCCGTTACAGCGGCCCGAAAAGTCCATGATGTTGTACCAGCCCATGATGTTCGGCAACCCGTTAAGGAACACACTCAGATCGATGGAGGTGAAACCGATGACGGCATCTTCCATCGGTGCCGGCTGCTGCCGACTCTTGTTCGAGGCCACATCGGCTCCGTTGTTGACCGGCTTACGCCACACCTTCAAGATGAAGAGCTTTTCGTCCTAAACATGAGTGATGAAATAAGATATGGTAATTAAACTACTGATTTATGACTTTAGCAAACGGGATCTAAAGCTTTTAAATTTAGGATTCAAAATTCGATTTCCATATTTAAGATTTTAAATTTAGATTTCGATCCAGAATTTAGATTTTAGTTAAAAAATTTAGATTTTAAACTTCAAATTCAGATTACACATTTAGATTTTAGAGTCAGGTTTCAGATTCAGATTTCATATTTCAGATTCAGATTAAAATTCAGATCCATATTTCAGCTAAGATTGCATATGAATTTTGGGATAAAATATAAATTAAAGAAAAAGGGTAGAAAACTTACATTCGTCATCAGCTCAACGGGCAGCTTAACGTCGAACTTCTTCTCCCAGCGGGGATTGGAGCTAACCTCGATAACTGGTGTCGTGTAAACGATACCCTCGTGCGATTTTACGGTGCTCGGAGTTCCCGGTTGCAAATTGAATCCCTCGAAGGTAACATAGGCGCTGGGTTCCACTTCCTGCCGATTTGCTTGCTGCTGCTGGGGACTGTTTCGATTTTTGTTGCGTTTATTGAACTTCTTGCTGACCTTTAACTTCGGTAGATTGACTGCCTGTTCGATTTCTATTGAAACTGAGAATAGTTTTTCTTCTGCAACGGATGACGATGTTGGTTTGGTTTGCAAGATGGATTCATCGTTGGCCGATGGAGTAGCTTCCTTCTGGCTTGGGGCCTGATTTTGGGACTGAGGTTGAGGCTCAGTGCTTAGGAGATTGGACAGTTGTGCGTTTGGTTGTTGCAGGAGGGCCTTTTGGAGGTTTTCCAGCAAGTCGGAAGTCTTTCTCAGCTGTGGGTAGTTGGCCTGCGAATGTGGCGACGAGGAGAGGATTTGAATTAAGGGGTCCGCGGAATTTTTGTCCAGACATGGGGCGGTACTTCGCTCCGATGAGATTGGCAAACGTTGGGCAAGATTTTCAATGAAAGCAGACAACATGTTGGCCACTTCGGATTGTTGCTTGCCCGATGGGTTGTTGTTGGAATTGGTGGTATTGATCGGGCGATAGTCTTCGAAGGCGCGTTGTAGCGAAATGGCCGTCGATGGCGTGATAAGCGTTTGATTTGGTGGTGAATCTGACGTAGGAGGACGTGGAACGTTAGGTCTGTTAAATGGAACCGGAGCATCGCCAGATGTGTGCGTCAAATTGCGGGACAACTTGAAGTATTCGATTTGATTTTCTGTACCAATAGCTAGCACAGCTTGTAGCTGGCCACAAGAATCACCCGCTAGAGGAGATCCGATTCCACTCCAACCATCGATGGAGATCACTGGAAGTTTCGCGCGGGAAAGATGGTCAGCCAGTTGTGCATCTCGGAAGGCGATGTAGAACTGATGCAAAGGCAAGCGAGTTACCCCAATTAGTTTCTCTGCAGCTCCAGGAGATTTTTGCCAAAGTTCGACTAACATGTGCTGATTACGTGTCCGTTCCAAGAATCGATTGTTCGGGAAAACCGGGAAAGTGAGAAGATAGTTGAAGCTTTCTCCATTTTTCCCCATCTCGGTTGTCAACGCTGGATTTTCGGAGTCGGACCAAAAACCGTGAGCTACAAGAAAATATCCGCCATCCTCGAGAGCTGGAGCTTCCTTAAGATGTCCCAAATGCAGCATTCCGTAAAGCAAAGGTTTGTTCTGATCCGAGGAATTTTCCGTTGTATCCATCGCTTTAGGACCCTTATCTTTTGATGGGTTCTGATCCAAATCCGCATTGGCTTGAGATCCTGAAGTACCTTGATTGGATTGGGTCTCTTGGGTCGAGTTCTGTTTGTTCGGAACCGATCCACTTGGGCTTTGGTCTCCTTGGCTGCAAACCAACGGTCGATGACAATGATGGCTTCGACATTCGTGAATCACCCGGGAACATTTCGGTTCAACGGATTTAAATTCCCAACAGACGGTTTCTGGCAGGTCGCTTTCACTCGATGAGCTACTGCTACTGCTTATCGTCACATTCTCCTTATCTAACATAAATGCATCGATTAACTCCGGACCGAAATGAATATTTCGGGCCCCGAGTTCTAATCTTACAGTCAAACTCCCCAACAGAATATCATCGGACGACAAATTTACAGGACATTTTTTGTAACAAGCTAGTCGATGTTCGATCAGCTCCTCCATTTTAACAATTGAAGATCCAACGAAAATCTGTTTTCCAACTGTCGCCCTTCGATGGAATGCTGGTGCCATACTCAGATACACCATAAACTCAAACTGCATCGTTCTATAGTTCTTAGGGAGGACAATCTTGGCATTCGCTTTCCCATCGATAGCGATCTCCCCAGCTTCTCCGATCGGAACCGGGCCAAACCGAATCTTGGAACTACACACCGATCCGGGGCTTATCCTCACCTTAATCATTACCCCGACTTCTCCCAGCTGGAAGCCACCCGCCTTAGATCGATGAACGATTTCCTTCAGTCCGGCCTTAGTAAACCGCAAACATTCGACGGCCATCCGAACGGAATCCACCGCTCGCAGATAGTCGTCCTTTCGTGCCTTCGGAGCGCTATCATACTTGGCCAGCGCTTCCAGCATACTCTCCGCCGGCGAAACGGAACAAATTTCGCTTAGAGCTTCCTCATCTTCGGAACCCGACAGGCGCTTGCCGGACAGATAGTTGAGAATGGTGTTTCGAGAACCGTTATCCAGGGAACGAAATGTTTTGACCTAGAAACAACAATTCGCACGTTTCATTAACATGCTTTAAAAAATTAAAAATAAAAACCAACAAAACTTACAGATTTCGGTCTACCCTGGTGCAGTGGAACCGGAACACCTTCCACGCTCAGTGGTTTCCCGTCATGAACATCAGCCGGCATAACAACCGGTAAAGAACTTTTGACCAGCGTCTGAACCATCTCCGGTTTATTCCTCGGGTTGATGGATAAGTTTTCCTTGTCGTTTAAAGGTTTTTGGCGAACTTCAACTGGATCAAATGCCAATCGAAACTGCAGCTGTAGTTCACCCAGATTGAATCGACTGCTGCTGAAAATCTCCCCGCGACCGGACGCTTCCAACAACGGTTGCTGGGGGCCGGATTTGAAATTGATAATCTTTCCCGGGACCGGAATCTGTGCCGTACCGATTAGGGTTTGCGTCCGGCTAGAGAGCAAGTGGATCTGTAAAGAAAGTCAGGAGAAAGAAGTTCGAACAGAAGATCTATTTTAGAATTTCGTGAACTTTGAGTTCAGAATTCAGATTTAGATTTTAGGATTCAGAATCAGATTTAAGATTTAGATTTCAGGTTTGAGAATCAAATTTCAGATTCAGATACAAATTTTTGATTCAGAATTCAGATTCAGATCTCAGATTCAGTTTTCAGATTTCAGATTCAGATTTCAGATTCAGATTTCAGATTCAGATTTCAGATTCAGATTTCAGACTCAGATTTCAGATTCAGTTTTCAAATTCAGATTTCAGATTCAGATTTCAAATTGAGATTCCGATTCCAGATTTCAGATTCAGATTTCCAATAGCAGATTCAGATTCAGATTTCAGATTTAGATTCAGATTTCAGATTTAAGGTTTCAGATTCAGATAGTACATTTGAGATCCAGGTATCAGATTTCAAATTCAGAATTCAAATTAGATTCAGATTTCAGATTTTAGAATCAAATAACGATTTCAGATCAAATTTCAAATTCGGATTAAGATTTTAGATTCAAAATTAGGATTTAGATTTCAACCTGAGATTTCAGATTTAGATTTCAGTTTTCAGATTCAGATTCTGATATCAGATTTTAGAAGCCAAATTCAGATTTCAGATTTTGATATCAGATTTCAAATTAAGATTTAAGATTTCAGGTTCAGTATTCAGACTTTATTTAAAGATTTCAAATTTCAGATTCAGATTTCGGATTTCAGAGATTGAGATTCAGATTTCAGATGAACATTCAGATTCAAAATTGGGTTTCAGATTTCAGATTCTGATAAAGGTACATTTTCAGATTCATATTTTTAGCTTTAGACTTCAGATAAGAATCATAAGTTATAAAAGATTGAACTGAAAAATATGAAAAAAAAATCAATCATTACCTGAATCGGTTCCGCAGCCCGTAGATATTTCCGAAAAAGATCGTCACTGGTCAGCACCCGATAGGCAACTCTATCCGCGGCACCACCAGCTGGCTTCCCCTGTTCCCACCGCAAAATTTGCTCCTGACAATGGCTTCCGAAGCTTCCTCGTTCCTGCTGCCTTTGCCCCCACCACAACAATCGAAGCTCGACGGCCGGATAACTCTTGGTTCCTTTCCAGCAAACGCTACCCAACTGAAGCTCCAACGTCCCACGCCGGCGACCGTTCACGTTTGGCGGAAGACTGGCGACCTGGTTCGACGATACGTCCGCCGCAAGCGATCCTTCCTTTTGTGATGGCTGTTGCGTCGAGAAAATGGTTTTCTTCGAAGGCTGCTGTTGTTGTCTGCCTTTGGAACTCAAAAGATAGGACATAATTTGGCCACACCGAGCATGGTTCAGCTATTGCTCGAATTTCAAACTGTTTAAAAATTATTTTTCACCAGAAATTGAACTGAATAATGAATTTTTAGTAAAATTAAATGCGATTTTGCGAACGCCTTCGGAACTAAACCGATCAGTTTCACAACAAACGATTTATGAGGGTACACTGGAATAAACTGTCAGCTTGTTTTAAGGATTTTTCTTTGGCGCTTTTGCAAAAACAAAGGATTTTGATACAGCCCTGTTACACGATACGAATGTTGAATTAAATTTAATAATTAATTGCTGTCCTCAGAAATCGGTTTTAACAGACTTTCCAAAAATACCATAATATAATAGAAGTCTCACTGAACGTTTTTTTAAAGCTTGCACAGCTTTAAACGGGCTGTAAAAGCTTTTAAGAATCAATGGAATTTTTCATTTATAGCGTATGTTTTAATTTTAGTAAAAAATTAAAAACATCAAACAGAAAAAAACAGACAAAACCTAGAAATTTCCAGCTGACTATTTTGGTGTAAGATAAGTCATTTTTGGAAGGTCACAGTAAATTTCGTCACAGAAACCATGGGCGTGACTTTTGGGTGTATCACCATAACCCTGCCACTGAACCCAAATTCACTCTTAAAATACACATGATTTTTCACTTAAAACAAGGATCCAGTGATTTTCTTCCATTCAAGTGCGACATATACATTTCACTTGGCAGTCACTTAAATTTCAAGTGAATTCATCCACATTCACTTCAGTCGTCACTTGAATTTGAAGTGAGAAAAAATATTCACTTCCCCATCACTTGAATTTCAAGTGAATGTCGGGTTGTAATTGTGTTTATTTTCAGAGTTCAAATTGGCAAATTCTAAAGAGCAGCGTTTAAAGCAGTGGTTTTCAAAGTGGTCCCTACCGCCCCCTTGGGGGCGTTGAGAGCCTCCAGGGGGGCGGTGAGCTCAATGTTGAAATTTGGGGGGCGTTGGAAGGGCTCAGGGGGGCGGTGAAGTCGTAACTCACATTTTCAGAAATCACAAAAAATGAAATTACGATGCAAAAAATGAAATTACGTTACAAAACTATACATCAGGTTGAAGACCTAAGTATCTATGATTTCACAGAGCTGCAAGCAAATTTATGTTCCAGTATCCCATTAATTATTTTTAAATGTAACTAATATATATTTTTTTAATTATCCCTGATTATGTTTACGCTCTTCATGTTGATCTTGTGTTTAAGATACTAAAACAAGAATAATTTTAGATGGCAATGCTTGATAATCTTTAAACTGTATTGTCTCAAAAAACCTGCTAAACAGAAAATACCTTCGAAAAAATCTGTATAAAAAGGCGTCATCTGTGGTTTAGTGATAGATTTTTTTTAAAAGAAAATATGTAAGAATTATTTAAGATTAGAGAATTTTTATTTTAAGTTCTTATTTGTTCATATCTGTTTCAATCGATTTAAAAAATCAATTGTGCCATTCGTCATCGATAAACTTTGAATCTGCTCGGTTACCACTCACATTGCCTGGATTTCGTTATTAGAATATAATTGAAGCTTTAACCCAGCTAACATAAAATCGTAATAGAAATGATAATCCAAATCGAATATTAAGACATTTTCAATAACCATCGTAAACAAGCTGGTATTGAGTGATTTTCTATCATTCATTTACGAGAAGCTTTGCCCAAAAAAAGTTGAATCGGATAGCAGTTTAGTCAATTCGTAAATATGTCTCCAAAAAGTTGAGAATACGCTAATTCGACATTTACGATTTGAGTAAACTGATTTACGATAAATGGGCGGTCCTTCCTTCTTTCTCCCTTTGACCGGTTCGTGAACAGAAAATCTCACATATAGAGCTATGGCGCGAATCTTTTCAACTAATGAGTTGGCATAGTGGTAAGATACCGGACAGACATCTCGGAGGCTGGTCCGGGAAATATTTTTTTTCGTTTTACTCAATTACTTCAAATCGTATATTCTGCATTTTGTGGGGAAATCGAATCGTTAAAATCTTTGTCATTGTAGATATATCGCCTCCACTTTTATAGCTATATGCTATTTTGGTAAGTTTAATACAATATTTTCATCTGGTATATTCGTTTGATTAATTCTGTTGTTCCTGCGATATACCCTCTTAAATGTTTGCTGGGAAGACCCGTGAATGCTGCATAACTATTAACAGGATTCAAATTCAGATTAAGATCAAGAAGTAATACTATTCTTACGTTATTTTACCTTGTCAGTATTTAATTTGTATTCAAGAATGCAATTTAGTCTTCAACATTAATGCAAATTAATGGTAAATAGAAAATTTTATTTACCAAAATTTAAGAAAGGTATATGATTTGATATCAAAACAAACTAATAAATCAGTTTAAGTAAGTGTCCTGGAATCTTTACATAGAATTAAGTTTTTACTGGAGGTTTGAAGCAATATGAGGCCTTTGGAGCCAAAAGGGTATAAGTGCATAAAAGTTTATTTAAAAAAAAAACACACTTTAAAGTTGTTATATTTGGTCATTTTCCATATATTTTTTTCAAAAAATTGCATTATTCTTTCGAACAAAATGTAAATGATATTCTCAAAATATGAAGAAATATAGTTTGAAATATAAAAACTCGTTTGACATTATTAAATCAAAATCGACCATTTTTACACTTATAATACCCCCTATTCCTTTGGTTCTGAGGGCCTCACATAAATTTGAATGAGTTTTGAGTTAAACCTTACAACAACATCAAGCCAAAAGCCAAGCCAAAATGGTTGTTCAACGATCCAGATTTTAATTTTTTTTAAATAGATTTACTGAAAATTGGCCCTGGGGGGCGTTGAGCTCAAAAAATTTGCAAAAGGGGGCGGTGAGTGAAAAAAGTTTGAAAACCACTGGTTTAAAGCTTATGCTGGATTTGGATTTTCCCTATTCTTTAATAGGCGATTTTGGCGGTGGTTTGTGTTAAACGTGATGTAATAAAAAGTTATTTAACGGTGTTATCATGTTTCAGCTTGTGGGTTGAACGGGACAGATTTTCTGGTTTGCAGCAGGGAAGATTTAGAAGTCGCACTATCCGCAGTAACCGATCTGCCTTGGTATTACGATGGAATTTTCCATTCGCCATAAATTTATGGCGAAAGCGTATATGTAAGTATTTGAAATCGTGGTGCTGTTCTATAAATGTTCTTTTATTTAAAAACGCGAGAGATAATTAACTTGAAACTTACTTAGAAATTCAGATAAATTTCACTCGAACGTCATAGTGTAATTCACTTGACCGGTCACTTAAGTGAATTCACTTGACCCATCACTTAAAATTCAAATGAAAATACGTATGGCGAGAATTTACTACAGATGTCACTTATTTTTTAAGTGAAAATTATTTTGGGTGTGGATTACTTCTTTTTTTGTAATTTCTTTATTTGAAACGGCTCATACCTTTAGGCTTTAAGGAGCCAAACTCGTTTTGTTTGATTACAATTGTGTGCTTATATCTAGTTCACTTTTTGAAGAAAAGATAGAAGATAGATAGGGAAATGTGAAAATAAAAAGAATTATAGACGAAGATCAATAGCTTTTAGGAAAAGATATATTTCGAACATGTAGTCCAAGTCTATCACAGCCAGCACATCTCTCACTGGAACATAGGGTGGTTTTCCTCGGGCCCTTTAAGGGAGTCTATAAAATTCGTTCTGGCGACAAGATGGTCCTCGCACGACCAAACAATATGCTCGATGTCATGGTAACCTTGGCCACAACCACATAGATTGCTGCCAGCAATATCAAAACGATAGAGTACCGCGTCTAAGGAACAATGATTGGATATGAGACGGGAAAATATACGAATAAAATCCCGACTCAAGTTCAATCTATTAAACCATGGTTTAAGGCTTACCTTTGGGATAATCGAGTTGAACCACTGACCCTGTTCATCCTCGTCCCATTTGCGCTGCCAGTTGGATTACTTCTTATATGGTTCTTTAGATTCTTAAATTAGTTTCTGATTCCAGAAATCGGCCAAGAAACTTTGTTTTACCATTTTTCCTTCAGCTGAACTGAAATAGGCAAAAAAAATCAAAATAATTGCATTCCAATGGGATTGACAAGAGAATTTGGGGAGTATAGTTTGAGATGTTTCTGGCAACATTATTTTAAAACAAAATTTTGAGCAAAAATGTAATGTTTTTTTCACTTTGAGGCTTTTGACACGGACCAATGTGATCAAGAAAGCCAAAATTTAATGTTCGAGAATAATATTCCAAATTTGAGTTCAAACGAACAAGCGTACATACGCACGAACTGTCAGCGTAAAAGGAAACGTCAAAGAACGCGCAAGCGAGCAAAAATGTGCGGGGGTGGGAAAAAAAGAGAGTGAACCCCCATCAGCGAAATGTGAATGAGTGCGAGTGCGACGAGCAAAGCGAAACTCCATCGCAGTCAGACAACGAAAGCCCCTCGACGTTAGTGGACATTTGGACGGACGGATCGCGTAACTAGCTCGACTAGCTTGCTTAAATCGCTGCCTGGGTTTAGTTGGAAGGTTTTTCTATTTATTATCATCCTTCGCGAGTTTTTGCGTAGTGACGAAAAAAAAGGTGGTGCATTTTAATGTCCGAAGAACGACGGTGCGTATTGTGCAGTGCATTTTAGCCAACGTTGCATTACTGCGGCCATCCGTGAAACAAAGATCTGAACCAAGATCTCACCTTGTTTTTTAGTCCGGATTTTGTTTTTTCCATCACCATTTCACTATACTTGGGCAAAGGTTAAAAAAAGGCGATCCGTGCATCGTCATCGTTCCGCCAACTCGTGTGGGATGGAATATTAGAAGTGGAAGCATCGACGGATACACTGAGTCTCGGGGACATTGCTTTTTCTAATACCTGTGCCCAAGGGCAATTTCCCGCTCCGAGAGCCCACCGTAGAAAAACGGATTGTTCCGCGTGTAAAAGTTCCATCCCTTCAGGGGCAGCTCCATTGAAGACATTTCTGCTGACGAACGAGACGACCGAATGGCATTTGCCAGATCGAAATTGGAACAGTGAAAGGGCAGCAGCATTTGGAACGCAATTGGCTGACGCTGCTGCTGTGGTGTGAATATTTTTCAATTTTCAGCGAATCAAAACGGTGCCAAGGGTAAAAGGGAATTCCATTTGTGGAGATGACATGGGACTTGGGATGGGCTATTGACCATCATTTTTCTCTAAGTCGCAATTTTCAAAATCAAAGTTCTTTTTAAAAAAATTGAAATTACTCTAAGTAAATTGATAATTTTATTCTGTTTTTTTTCCCCTTCAGACCAGTTTTTTTTGCTTTTTTCGGGAAGTCTGTGACTAATCATCGGACATCAGTGATGATGATGATGATGGGGCGACCAAATACAACCCCCCTTTGAGAACTTATCAAGTGTGCAATTATCAATCAATTAGGGTAAATGATCTTGAGCGGAACTAGTCGAAATCTGATCTTGAGCGGAACCATTTACTTTTTCTAAGTTCTAAGCAACGATTGTTTATGAATCTTACCAAACTGTTGAAAAAACACTTTTTCAAGATCTTTTCATACAAGCATTGACATTTTTGCTAAAATTTATTAACTCAAATTATGTTATTAGAAGATTTAAAAACAAACGCATTTCTGCTGCAATTTTCATCAATCTACGCTGACTTTGAACGTCAATTTATGGCACCCTTGACCGTTGGAAACTAATTCTCAATGATTAAAATGGTAGAAAAACTCATAAAAAAGCATTATTCGGGTTTTTGTAGCAAGTTTTCCATCAGAATATCAATTAATAGCGTAGTTTTTAAAAGTAAAATATGATCTTGAGCGGAACCATCTTCGATCTTGAGCGGAACTACTAGCTTCCGAAATAAACCGCTAGGTGCGCTGCCTTATGCCTAATGTCTCACACGCAGTTTATACCCCTAAATGTATGCAGCACATTTGTATATTTCTTATTCTATCAAAATGTAAAATTAAGTTCGAATAGAACAAAAACTAATTGATTGGCGTCACAGCTTACCAAACTAGGCACACAAACAAGTTTATTTTTTTGGGGTTCAAGAAATGTGTTTTTGAATCTTTCTTTCAGAGGGACGACGAGAAGGAGGAGAAAGGCTTTCATACATAATTTTTGGCATAATTCGAGAACTAATGAAGCCAATAAAGTTAAATCATTATTTCAGAATAAGAATCAATCTTCATTGCCATTCTTATTCGTACTTTATGAAGTAGCTTTCTTTTCAAGAGATTGTATCAGATGTTCACATTCCAATTGAAAACGATATACTATCTAATAAACAAAATTCAAATTGTTTTTTACACACATTATTTATTACGAATCAACGGAACACATATTGGTCCAAATGATGTCTCAAAATTAATATAAAAAGAGAACTAAGTCTAATTACAGGGTTCTCAATACACTTAAAACTTTAGCACGGAAAACATCTCTCGAAACGTTGAAATCGAAGTGCTCAGAAAAACGGTTGAATGTTTTCATTACACCGATCATTTTAGTTTTACAAAGTGTAGCAAAGCACACCGGGTTAGCTATTTTATAATACTTCACGATTCTATTGGTGGCCTGGTATTAAAAACCTATCCGATTTCCTTGTGTTTGACTTTACACTTGAGCTCGAACTGGATAAATTGCTTACAGCAAGGTTGCAGAAATAACAGTGAAATCTGTTATTTCACAAAATTTTGAGGAAATTTTTATCACAGAATCTGTGTCACAGAACACGATATTTTGAAATATTTACAGAATTCACAGAATTTTTTAATTGCGAATGGATTTCCATAATTATAATTTTGTTTTGGTCAATATAAAATTAAGGTTTCTTACTTTGAATTAAAAAAGTATGATGAGATTTTCAACGTAAACTGATTTTTCCCAACTAAAACATAAAAACGACACAAATTATCATGAATTTTCAATAAAGTTAAAGGAATTAAAGGAATAAGGATTAAAAAAAATAAGAGTTTTTTCTCAAAAACATTGATTTAGAGCAATGTACCGTTTTTTTTTTGCCAAATTTGTAATTTAAAGTATCTTCTTTTTTATTACTAATTTTGTCGTTACCTTCAAAAGTTGTTCGGGGCAGTATGATCCTAAACACGCACATTCAAAAAAATCAATCAAATAAACTAACGAATTTAATTTTTGTGATTAAAAAAAACTAAAATTTGAGTTTAGAGAAACGATTCTTTCAAAATAGGATACAGTGCATCAAAAGGAAAATTGGACTTTTTTAAGGGGGGGGTAGGGTATAACGGGTATAAAAAAACACCATTTTCACGATTTTTTTCTAGAGCTATCGTTCAAACAAATGTATTCAAATTTTTTGCATTATACAAAGCATTGTTAAAAGAACATTTAGTAATTTTTTCGTAGAAAAATATTGAAAAATGAGCCGGTGACGGAGCATTTTCGAGGATGCCTTTTAGAAAACAGGATTTGCGGTGGACACTGTATCTCAGCACAGAATCATCTGAAGTCAAAAAATCAGAGCAAAA
The DNA here is from genome assembly GCF_029784155.1 of Uranotaenia lowii. Lineage (NCBI taxonomy): Eukaryota > Metazoa > Arthropoda > Insecta > Diptera > Culicidae > Uranotaenia > Uranotaenia lowii. The sequence continues at coordinate 382,148,814 of NC_073692.1, read as the reverse complement.
TATTTTTAATAGATGTTTTTCTGGACCCCAACGTTTTTATTTAACTTAAAAATATTTTTATGAAATTTTTGTGGCTGTTTGAAGTAAAAACTACGATTTTTCACTTAAAAATCCGCCATTTTTCACCTCTAAAATCTCCCCAAAGTAAAAAAAAATCAAAAAAGAAAAACGTTGGGGTCTGGTATTTTATATGTAGAAAATATGTTCCAAATTTGAAAAGAATCGGATAAGTAGTTTTCAAATGGCGATGTCCACGGACTTTAAAAATGTGCTTTCGAGAAAATCGCGTTTGAAGTTTCTGCTCTTGCTTTCTTGCAGTATTAGATAGGATGAGATAAAGGCCTATAACTTCTACAGTTTTGCATCAATTGACTTGAAAATTTGACACAACATTCTTGAAATGTTTTACAATAAGAAAATAAAAAAATAAAAAAATCGATTTTTTTGAAAGTGTTAGACCCTACCCCCCCTTAAGCCAGAAATAAATTTGAACGGATATTTTGAGAACACCTTTGGAACGCTAAGTTTCTTTTTTTCACGTAAAAAGATTAATTTTTGAACTTTAAAATCTTCAAAGATGAAATTTAATTGAAGTTTTCACAGTTACACAAGTATTAGGAATAAGAGCTATTAAAGATGTTGACAGAAGAAAATGGTTCCGCTCAAGATCATATTTTGGTTCCGCTCAAGATCAGCATGGTTCCGCTCAAGATCAGAATTCTTACTTCAGTTAAACAGCTCTAGAGTTATAAGGATTTACTCTAAAATATTCTAAAAATCATCATTAGAAAGCAGAAACCAAGATCTATCCGCTGAACTGAAAAAATATTTGTTGGGATATAACCCAAAGCCATACCACTTGATCAACTGTTCCGAGTTGCGTCGAATTGAGCCAATTGGTTCCGCTCAAGATCATTTACCCTATACGTTCGTTCAAGTAATGCTGATGAATCGAGACATTGCCTGACAAACGATATAGAAAGTGTTCACAGTTAATCAATAATGCTTACCGAAACCTAATGATAATGTGGCCTGTTGGGTGACAAACAGGAATAAGTAAAAATTGTTCAACAGAACTTCAAAATCGACAGTTAATCTGCTTGTCGTTTCGGTAAGTAACACAGCTTTTTTTTAAACTTTCAATATTTATTGATAAATTTTCTGAAGTTTTATAGGTAACTCATTTTCGTTATGATTGTCATATTTTATTTTTGTAAATATTTAATTATTAATCAAACTTCTGAGTCTGAGTGATGAATTTTAATTCTTAATATCTGAATCCTGAATATGAATTCTTTGTCTGAAATATGCATTGCAAGAAACTTGAATTATTTATATGCCTGAATTCGAATTGACGCTTAAAATCTCTTGAGAAGAATTTTAATTGCTATTTTATCTTAAACGTGCCAAATTCAGGCATTTGATTTCAACATTTTCAACTCTAAATCCGGACTTATTTTAGAATAACAGGAATTATTCACTAAAAATCAAGGAAATCATCTACTGAAACATTATTTTTTCCATCATCAACAAACAAATGCAGATTTTGAATCGGTTTTAGGCTTCCTTTAATCTAGATCCAAACCTTCAGACATTGGTGCTGAACCCTGATTCCAGTTTCTGATCCTGACTCCCGATTCTGAATACTTAATCCAGATCCAGATTCCTGGGTCTTCATAAGGAAGTTCGAGTTTTGATCCCAGATCCGCACTATGGATACTGATCTCGGAATCTGATGTTTGTCTTGGATTCTGATGTCAGGTTTTTAAGATCTTGATCCTGAATCTTCAATCCTGATCCGGGATTTCGTTTTCGGATTATTCCTATTTTTTAACTAAAATTAATCATATATTGGACCCTAATTCGTTTCGTTTAAGTTTCCAGTGCCTGGCATTAAAACATACAAAAGATATAAATAATACAAAACACACAGATAAAAGATATAAATAATATAAAACACACAGATAAAAAATTTAGAATTTAGAATTTTAAATTTTGAATTTTGAATTTGAAATTTTTAATTTAGAACTGAGAATTTAGAATTGAGAATTTTGAATTTTGAATTTCGAATTTTGAATTTTGAATTTTGAATTTTGAATTTTGAATTTTGAATTTTGAATTTTGAATTTTGAATTTTGAAATTGGAATTTCGAGTTTGGAATTTTGAATTTTGAAATTTGAATTTTGAGTTTGGAATTTTGAATTTTTAATTTAAAATTTTGAATTTTCAATTGAAATTTGAATTTTGAATTTTGAATTTTGAATTTTGAATTTTGAATTTTGAATTTTGAATTTTGAATTTTGAATTTTGAATTTTGAATTTTGAATTTTGAATTTTAAATTCTGAATTTTGAATTTTGAATTTTAAATTTTAAATTTTGATGTTGGAACTTTGAATTTGGAATTTAAAAGTTTGGAAATAGAATTTGGAATTGAGAATTTAGAATTGTGAATTTAGAAATTAGAATTTTGAATCTAGAATCTAGAATTTGAAATTTTTAATTTAGAATTAAGAATTTAGAATTTCAAATTAAGAATTAGAAATTTAGAATTTGATTCAGATTCAGAATTCAACGTCATAACTCAGATTCTATGAAGAGATTAATCACCGTTATTTATGTTTGTCACCTAATTTATCGGCTATATCGGTGAAAAATGATTTCCTTTTTTAGTAAGATTATCATAAGAATTTGAAATATCATAGACGGATAGAAGGTAGCTAATTTTCACGTCCCTTCATTTCTTCTAACTTTCTATCCGTCTGTAAAATTTCAAATTCTTAAAACTGTTCTTTACTAAAAAGGACATCATTTTTCACCGATATGGCCGATAAATTAAGTAACGAACTACGATCAAGATTCAGAATTCAGTTTCAGAATTCAGATTCAGAACTTAGATGCACTATTCATATTTGGATCTCAGAGTTCAGATCCAGAATTCAAAATTTTGGATTCATAATTATAGTGGTGGTGTAGCGATTACAGTTAATGTAAATGAAATGCTAAAAATATTCTACATTCAGTCAACAGAATATATTAACGGAAAAAGGCTAGAAGTGATACCTACCACAAAACAAGACAGAAACTGAACAAAAGCGAAAATTGTTTGAAAATGTTGTATTTAAAAACGCCAGTTTACCCCTCTTCAAATAAACAGTACAAAAAAAATTGTTTTATGACTACTTTTAATATAAATTAGCAATTTCTCTTCAAATTGGCACTTTTAATTTGAATCATGTGCTACTCTTTTTTTAACATTCCTACGATAAGAAAATCGCAAATTTGCATAACTTAAGACCAGTTTCCACTTAAAACAAGTGACTTTCCACGAGACTTTTAATGTTTATGTTAAAATAACGAAGTAACACTCTCAGCAAAACAATATTAAGGCATAAATTTGTACATATTTTCTGTCATTTTTGTGTTCTTTCAATTTTTCATTTTCGTCCTTTTCGTCATTTTGCCAAATTCTCATGTCAAATGCTTCTGACTTTGGCACTCATCACACTTTATATAAGTCCTGTACTGCATGAATTGTGAAATCACGGAAAAAAAATTATTAACAACTAGCTGACCTCGTGTGCTTTGTTAAATGTTTATATATTAAATCATTCTCAAAATAAATGAAACTTGTGAAAATTATTTAAATTTTGATTTTTTTTTTGTAGGCGTAATATTTTAAATCAATAAAATTTCAGTATTTTAAAATCAGAACTAAAGCTGGAGTATCGAATTGCAATACAAAGATTAGTTTATCTTATTCAGTAAAACTTGATTTTTAAATTTGTTTTCCAAGATCTGAAATTTTCACTGTGTTTTTATAAGTATCATAAGTTCTGTTTTATTATGCCAAAAAGTATGTTAAATTATTATGGATTTTCCACTCTTTCCGTCTTCCAAAATGAGGAGAGCTCTCAAACTCCCGTAAAAACATTGTTAGTATCTAAACTTTGTCAAATACCTCATTTGGCGTTTTCGAGTTAATCCAAATAAAATATGAAAAAAAACTTGTGTCTTTTCCGACTCTGCTCTGAATAAAGGAAAGTTAAATTATTTGTACGGAAACCAACTCTCTTATAAAAGATGGTCCCTTTTGATGGATAAGCGTTAATTTGTACCAAAAAAGTTGTATGAGAGGACGAAATTGCATTAAGGCCTTTCCAATTGGGAGATAGGACGGAGGGAGTGGTACCAAATATCAATAACAACCTAGTTTATTCTCAAATATCCTGTCAAGCTGAATTTGGTTCCATTAGTTCGAATATTTCTCTAGATATGCAATAAAAATAATCTGGAAACCCCATTTCTTCCTTCCTAACTTCCGTAGGAAAAAGGAAGGGTCTCAAAAAATTATAGAAACATTTCTCGTATTCAGATACTTACTAGAGTGCTCCAAATGACCCAACTTTTGAAAAAGTTATGCGCTGCAGGCTAAAATTGATCCTTGGCCTAGTACAAGATCTCATGCCAAATTTTGCCAGATCGGATCATGGGAAGGGGTCGCTCAACGAGCCTGAAGTTTGTATGGGATTTACAAATTTGGGGCAGTCTAATACTCACCCATGCCAAATTTATTTCCATTTGTTTGAATAGATTTCGAGTTATGAAAAAAATTTTAAAGGAGCTGTCTCCCTAATCCTATCTCCCCACTGGAAAGGGGGAAGGATACCAAAGATTCAGGGAAACATTAATCATATCCAAATACCCTCCCATGTCAAATTTGGTTCCATTTGCTCGATTTATTCAGCTATTATACAAAATATTGCATGAAATAACGAAGGGGTGCCAAAAATTTATTGAAACTTTTCTTGTACCCTTATACCACTGAACATACTGACTGGACACTCGATTTCGTTTTCTGGATAATTTTTCCAATAGTACGCAATGCCGATTCCAGAGTGCGCATCGATCGATTTGAAAAAATGCTATCCCAGTTAGGAAATGCCACCCAACTTTAAAAATAAAACACGCAATTTCTACGATAAAATCTGGCTAAACAGGACCATTTTTCCTACAGGGCATTTTTTGTCAAATTTTTCAGGTTCGCCACCTGCCGTTGGTATTGCCAACCTGCAAAATCTGACAACAAAAAATTAGACAGAAAATGGTTGAATTTTTATTTTAAGTGTCATGTCAGTGTGGTCAGTGCTTATACCATCACATGCCAAATTTGGTTCCATTTGCTTGAATAGTTTTCGAGTTATGTTAAAATTTGTAAGAGAGGGCCCTCCCCCTCCTTCCTATCTCCTTGTTGGAAAGAGGGAGAAGTCTCAAATAATCATAGACATATTTCTCGCACCCAAATACCCTCCCATGTCAAATTTGGTACCATTTGCTTGATCGGTTCTCGAGTTCTCTTGCAAAAACATTATAACGAAGAAGAAGAAGAAGGTTCTCGAGTTATGCAAACATTTGTCTTTGTTTGGGAAGCCCTCATTAAGAAAGTTAAATGTTTCTGAATCTTGAGCGTTTTAGGTGATTTTAGGCTTGAATTGTTCGCCAGGCTATCTCGTTCAATCACTTCTGAATGTGGATGTAGTTGACAAATATTTCTTATTCGTAACTCGTATTCAATTCAAACATTATAAAAGCATTTATAAAAGCTAGAGGCAAAAAGTGGATTTTGTAGTTTAGCTAGAACAAATCTAATATATAAAGATGAGTTGGGCTATATATGTTTGTATATATATATTAGACTGAGTCGATTTGGGGTCATTTTGGAATTTCTCAAACCCTGGTGTTTGGGCAAGTGGACTGTATTTTTGGATTTGTGCATTGTAGGATGACACAACACTTCACTTAAAGGTTTTCTCTTTATTTTCTACTCTTCGAATTACATTATTCAACTTGGAAGGTTAACTTAACGATTACAGACAATATAACGCGCGCGATTCTTGAATGAAAACTGACCTCGTCTTGCAACACGAGGCTTTATTTATACGCGCATCGAACCTTCTGGAATGTTCCCGTCATGCGCTAACTTATATACAAAGATGGTTCTGGAACCTTCGGTAAGAGCAAATTGTGTGGAACAAAATAGAAATTCCAGAACATTCGATGCACGTGGGAATAATCAATTGCTACAAATTCTAGAAATTTCCGGAACTACAAAATTCTTCAAGCTGATGACAATTGGCTTGAACACCTGGGGTCTAAAAAGCTTCGTCTTGGTCCAAAACTCATCCATGATTTTTTGCAAAATTTTCAAGTAACGTTTACATGAGTAAATCTGAACTTTTATATTTGTATGGGAAAATTGAATATTTTGTACTGGAAAATCAACATCATTTTTGTTTCGTCTGTGGAACCGAGCCAGCTGATGGGTTTTGTGCCAATTTATAAAATTCCTAAAGGAAATTTTCCGCTGAACAACTTTGTCGAAGAAAGTAACTTCGTATCCTATTAGGAAAAAAAGTTATTGGCTGTTAAACAGGGGTATGTCTTTTCGCATTGATTAACAGTAAATTCAATTGACACCACTGCTTGAGCCTCGCGAAGTGTTGCATGGAAAGAAGTCACGCAATACCTCGCCAGGCACCCTGCAGGGATGTCAATTGAATTTATTGTTTATCAGTGCGAAAAGATATACCCCTGTTAAACAGCTAATAACTTTTTTGTTTAATAAGATACGAAGTTACGGTCTTGGACAAAGTTGTTCAGCGGAAAATTTCCTTTAAGAATTTTATAAATTGGCACAAAAATCATCAGCTGGCTCGGTTCCACTGACAAAACAAAAATGATGTTGATTTTTCAGTACAAAATATTCATTTTTTCCATACAAACCTAAAAGTTCAAATTTACTCATGTAAACGTTACTTAAAATTTTTGCAAAAAATCATGGATGAGTTTTGGACCAAGGCGAAGCTTTTAAGACCCCAGGGTTTGAGAAATTCCAAAATGACCCCAAATCGACTCAGTCTAATATATATGCACCTTTTACAAATCCACACCGCTTAACCGATCAGCTTGAAATTTGGTACAGTGATGCAAATGGACATGAGAAAGGTCGAGGTAATAGTTTTGAGCCCCTCCCACCTAAGAAAAGGGACCCTCCCATACAACTTACGTTTTTATTCCCACGAACCAAAATTCATGGCACCCATTTGTCAACCGATTTCAAATTTCAAATCAATCAAAGCTTGCTGAGCATAAAAAATTTGAAAGGAGAAATTTTGGCGGGTGTTTTTTCCTTCTACTGTTCAAAGCACGTGTGTAGAGTCCAGTTAAATCATTTCCCGATTTGGAAACGTTTATTCTTCTATCAAATACTCAGCTTCTAATTTCCACGTTTTCACTCCTAAACTGTCAAATCACTTCCTTCCTCTTTTCCAATGCCGTCTTTGATTATACATAAACTTATATTTGTTATTGATGTGGACAATCACAACACTTATCATCGAGGGGCGATCCTACAACGTGGTACCGGTGCGAGGCATTTGATTGCAAAGATGAGCCTTCATTTAGGAGAAAAAAAAAATTCTCGCCTATTAGAAATATATTGAGAAGAACAGTGGTTGAGAATCTACTAGAATATGCAGTGTGTAAAGTATGGATACATTATTTCCTGTTCATTCCTGTTTGGACTGAAATCTAATGTTCCAGCTTTTAGGAACCAACCATTTTCATATTTTCGGAACATCTCATAGGGAAACAATTAATAAAACTGAAGGTTGTGTTGTAAGTTCAAGGCTGCGATCTCAACACTTTGATTGCCGTGTAGGAATTTCGTTTACAATAGGAATTAGACAATTAAACGTTCATTTTATGCAACCAAATCCAACGCACGAGACTTTTAGTAATTTAATCTGAAGTTTTTAGTTTTGTACAATTTAATTTCATTTATAAATTTTTAAATTTTAAGTTATTATTGATCATCGATGTGTTTAATTCTACCATTCAATTATAAGAAAACTTAAAAAGCACATTGAAAACATGCAGAGGTTTCATCGGAAATCAATTTAGAAATTTCTAAGTACAAAATAAAACTTAAATGGGTATCTCGAAAAGAGGTCGTTAACATTTATTTACAAGCTTAATACATGGGATTTTCACTAGATAGCACATGAAAAAGATAAAAAAAATGTTATCATTTGAAAAATGGTAATTCAATTCAAGCTTCCTAAAAAATGGTGGGTGTAAAATGAGGTTGCCAGAATTTCCGTATCGGGACCGGACAAATCCAGCCAATTATATCGAAAAACCTGGCCAAATCCAGCATTTGATTTCAAAATGTTCAAACCGATATCCTGACAATATCAATAAACTTCCAAACACGGGTCATGATTATTTCTAAAACTTGCCACCCAACTTTAAAACTTCTTTTTAAACGTAAAAATTAAAAATTATAATAATTATAAAATCTCAGTTTATGTTACGTTTTAAAAATTATGTGAATAAATTTGAGGAAAATCCGGGCTTTTTGCAACAACATCCGGGAAACCGGGCCAGATCGGACTTGCCTCAAATTTTGATTCAAATGTTCTTGCAAATCCGGATAAATCCGGGCAACCTTAGATTGAAATGTTTTTCGTGATAGAATGGATAAGCATTCAATGGAAATTATTTCAAATTTCTATAAGCAAAACTTAAAAACTATTAGTTATTCAATAATATGAAAACGATAAATTTTCCTAATAATCCCAATTAAAACTTTAAGAAGACTAACAAAACTTACAAAGCTCACATGGCCAAACATGGTCCAATTTGTTATAATGATGAACAAAAAGCTTTCAAAATTTCAAAAAGTCATACGACTCACTTCGAATTATATTTTATGTGAACCCGATCAAGGCCGGGTAAAATCAGCTAGTGGTACTATAAATTTCCATGCAAACTTAATGAGCCTGACGACTTGTCAAAATGCTTTTCAACAACAGCTTTAATCCGAATCCGCTCTTGGGTATCAATAAGACACTTTTGGAATTTGGCGGCTTGTACCTTTATTCAGGCGCATCCGAATAAAAACAATATTTTGACCCTCGATGATTTAATGAAATCTTTTATTTTGCATCATTAAAGGGTGATACGATCAAAATTTGGTCTAGGGAAAACGCGTGTAAATCGGTTAAATCGTTTATTTAAAAATCAAATAAAATTTCTTTTCCAAGTTTAATTAGTATAAAATTCAGGAAAAATATTCAGTTAGGCTTCCGCTTTTCCAAATCCGAATTGCCGGGCCTTACGCTTAACCCCTGCCATCAGATTTTGTACAGACACCTTGTCCACCTTATTCGCCGCAGAAAGCCAGTTTGCCTTGAACTGCTGCTCGTCCTTAGCATTTTTTTGGTCTTCTTTAGGTTCCGCTTGACAATAGCCCAGTATTTCTCAATTGGTTGGAGCTCTGGCGTGTTGGGAGAGTTCTTGTCCTTGGGAACCACCTGCACGTTGTTGGCGGCGTACCACTCCATGGCCTTTTTACCGTAATGGCAAGATGCCAAATCCGGCCAAAACAGTACGGAACAACCGTGTTTCTTCAGGAGAGGCAGCAGACGTTTATTCAAACAGTCTTTCACGTAAATTTCTTGGTTGACAGTCCCGGAAGCTATGAAAATGCTGCTTTTCAAGCCACAGGTACAGATGGCTTGCTAAACCAGATATTTCTTCGCGAACTTTGACAGTTTCATGTGCTTGAAAATATCTGCTACCTTTCCCTTTTCTTTTGCCGTATAAAACTCCTGTCTCGGAAGCTGCTTGTAGTCGGCTTTGACGTAGGTTTCGTCGTCCATTACCACGCAGTCAAACTTCGTCAGCATCGTCATGTAAAGCCTCCGGGATCGCGCTTTGGCCGTCGTATTTTGTTTATCATCGCAATTTGGAGTCACTACCTTCTCATAAGTCGATAGTCCGGCTCGTTTTTTTGCTCGATGCACGGTTGTAGACGATACACCCAGCTTATTTGCGGCATCTCGGAGAGAGAGGTTAGGGTTTCGCTTGAAACTACCGGCTCTCTTTGTCGTCTCAGCGGCTTCCGGTTTTCGATTTCCCCCGATCCAGACTTCCTGGCTGTCGACAAACGTTCCCCAAACACTTTAATTACATTTGTAACGGTTGATTTGGCAACTTTTAGCGATTTTGCCAGCTTTGCGTGCGAGTAGGTCGAATTTTCGCGATGCGCGAGCAAAATTTTGATACGCTGCTCTTCTTCCTTGGACGGCATTTTGACAACTGAAGAGTGAATTCCAAAATCAAAATAGGAGCAACATTCTACACACACACACCTTCCAAATGAGGGGTGTTCAGGATTTTTTTAATGCAAAATTGAAAGAAATACGTCAAGTTGATATTGACCAAATTTTGACCGTATCACCAATTACTTTTTTCATGGGTGCATCTGGGTAAAGCCCAGACAAAAAAAACCCTAATCAGACCTTGAGTGTCAATTTGACACCCCTTGTTTAAAATCGCCTTATCTTTCTAATTGTAATGTATAGTTTTAGAAACCTTTGGTATGTTTGTAAAGTATCGCTTGTGTAATTACACCACTAGAGCTGATATGAATTTGCGTTTCTAGTGAATATAAATCTATTGCGGAAATTTTGCGTTAATATACTCAAAATCCAGTGCAAAGTTGTTTTAAAGTATTAGAAAATCTGAAAAATTGCAAATTGACAAAAAGTTCGACAAACAGCTACGTTTAAAAATTCGTCAAAAGTTTTGTGTTCCATATTTTAAAAATCTAAAGATGCAAAAATGTGCCAAATTACGTCACTAATTCAATCCTCTTTTCAAAGTTTATCAAGTACCTATGACTTGAACAATTTTGACAGTTCATTGATATAAAAGTCCGGTTTTTACACCACTTTTTGTTATTTATTTTATAGTTATGGTCGTGAAAAAAATCAATAAATATATTCTAACTTCTAACTTGAGCTTTGTAGGACACTAAGTTAATTGGTTTTTGAGCATTTCGTAACCGATCTATAGATTTTTTTCCGACGCATTTTTTTCGGATTTTTTTTCTTAGACTTTGAATAACGGAAATGAGATGAAGTGGTGTAGCTGAATATTGTCTGATAAACATATTTGAGTTACATTACGAGGTTTCTAAAACTATAAATTTTATATAAATCGGTTGAGGAACAAGATAGATGTATCGGATTAGTCAGAAGTGTCAAATTGACACTCCAAGGATTGTAACTGGTAAACATTTCTGGGACTGTTTAGGGTTAAAGCTTCTCTGCTCTCTCTCTTATGAGTGTGAGCCAGTTATGACGGAATTAATTGCTATTTCAGCCCCCAAAGTTTGAATCCTGAAAAAAGGCCTAGTTTTGGACCACCCTTATGAAATATTTGGTGAAATTTAAAATAAAGAAAAACATGTTAACAAAGGTCGGTCAAAAAGAAAAAAAATATTGAAGAAAAACTAGTTTTTCGTCAAATCTGGTTACTTCAAACATGGAATCTGATCATTAAGTCAAAATGATTATTTGATTTGGGAATCTTTTAAATTATTCAAACAGTTCATCACCTGGTGAAAGCTGTTCGAAGCCATTCACACCAAGCATTCTAACAAACGTTACCCAACTTTGGACTCGGGTACTACAAACCGATTATTGTGAAGAGATCCAAATAAGGTGTCTTATCATTAGTGAAGTTGGCAATCACACCTCAACTAAAAATGCAAATTTCGTTCTACTTGCAGATACTGGCAGCAAACCGATAAAGTGAAGTGACGGCCGTCCAGTCGACGTTGGAGTTGTCTACAGAATAGAAGCTACCTACAACCTGAATCGAAGAAACGGCAAAAGGGTCGGTCGAAAGATAGTGGCTGGCTACAATTGAAGAAAAAAAGCCCCTCGTGCACCGGCATGTGTCTGTTCTGCAGTTGAAATTTTTTTATATTAAATCAGTGTGAAAGAGTAGAGTCGCTCGCTGTAGAGGCTAGAAAAATGCTACCGAGCTGCTTGGAAAATGACAACAATGAATAAAAGAAAATTCAAGAAAAATAGGTTTAGTTAGACCTCAGCTCAGCTCAGCTCAGCGACCGGAGAGTGAAGGTGGCCTGTGAGGGAGTGCTCTCTGTGGGTTGGCCCAGAGGCCTAGGGGAAAACCAAACCGTACGCCGTCGTTTGCTCCATTGTTGTTGGGTTACGAAATGTATCGCTTGGCTAGGCCGAGGCAGTTATTGAGCTCTGTAGTTTGTGGTGTTGTTGTTGCTGTTGCTGGAACCGACTTCGGTAACCGTAACAGGTAGCAGTACTAAATACTAAGCCCGGCCGGGTACAGTACGGTTTGACGTGGGCCGTTCATGATGATGATGGCTGAAGAAGAACAGTTATAAAAAAGCGATCATTAAACATATGGGAATTGTGTAAATCATCAAAGTAAAAGCGAGCAAACGAGAGAAAATTCCAAGAAATAGTCGGGCTGTGTGTGTGTGTGGGTACTTTCTACAGTAGTGTCCTCAATTAGTCCGGGAGTGTAGAATACCATCTCAAGAAAGCAAAAAGTCGTCGGTGAAGTGACGCATTGCCCCGAGTGTCTACTCAAGGGAACAACCTTATCTGAATCACTGGATGGAGTAAACCTTCGGGAAGAAACTCACAGTTATCAGTCCCTGCCAGTAATATACACAAAAGTTCACAGAAGAGAACCTTATCGTCTCGGTTGGCACTTGTATGTGGATTAACAGCAACAACGAAGTGAAACAACGGAAAACAAAACCATCATGAGTTGGTTGCGGTCCAGTCCGCTGAGGCAAAGCTTTAGCAAATCTTCCTCGGGAGCGTCCGGATCCGGATCCGGTCGTGGGGGGAACAATGGAAGTACCCTGCGGGCGTTCGATGCTTCCGAGTGTGATCCGAAGGCGTGCTACGATAGCTTTTGCATCCATTGGCAGCAGGCGTACGAAATCATTCAACGATCGGAGGTGAGTTTTATAAATTACTAGCTGACCCGGTGTACTTTGCTACACCTTCCAAAAATAAATGTAATTTGTAAAAATTTATTTAAATTTAGATTTTTGTAAGAATTTTTTTTAAATCAAACCTTATCATAGTTCAGAACCAACAACTTTGAAATGAGAGCTGCAGCTGGAGTTCCGAATTGCGATTCAAAGATGGTATATATTATTTACTGAAACTTGATCTCTAAATTTGTTTTTCAAGATCTGAAATTTGTACTCTGTTTTAAAAGCTTCATAATGACTTAAATAATGTCAAAATTTATGGATTTTCCACCTTTTTTCCCAAAGTGAGAAGTTACGCACTTCTATAAAAACATTTGTTACATCTATTTTTGAGTTATGCCAAATATCCGTACGCAAAAAAGCTCTTTTTCTTAAACTTACATGGTTACTCCCTTATCTTTTCCAATTTTGTCCCCCAATGCTTGAAGAAAGTAGGCTGATCTACCCGGCTCGAGTTTACATAAATTTCTAATTGAAAGAAAAAGATTCGCATATTGGAATTTATTGCATATTGTACTTTATAGAGATAGAATTTTGAAAACCGGTCAAAAGCGTGAATCGGGACAGTTTTTTGAGTACATTCCTAATATTCTATATAAAGAGCACTTCCAGCTCCTGATTACCTTTAGATGGTGTATTTTTTGGAGTTGAAAAAGTAGGCTATAGAAATTAGAAAAAAAAAAAACGATGAAAAGGATTTTTAATAACCATTTTCAAACAGCTTTTTTTACCATCCTCGCCCTTCGAAGCGGTTTGAATATCTATCCTTTTTTCGCCAAAATTATGTTAAAAAAATGTTTCGCCATATGCCAAACTCGTGGACATTACAGCTTGAACAGCACTTGACATGGTATGAAAATTATCGATTTTATTCAGTGCAAATTTCTTTTTTTTAATAAATTTATTAAAGCAAAACATATGAATATTAAAAAAAAATCAGTTGCGTCACTAAATAATTTCCCAGCGTTTTTTATTTTCTCTTTGAAAGTCAAATATTCAAAAACGTTGACAAAAACAAATTTCTAAGTTAACATTTTTCCCGTATATTGGGGCAAGTGTAAACGCAAAGCTTATTCCCGATCAGGAGAGCATATCAAAATTAGAACTTAAACATATCTGAACGAGATACTTATATCTTTTTCAGTTAGAATATTATTGTTCTCATAATTTTCGACTCTGAGTTACTTGAATCTTGGTTATATCTTATTTTGGCATTCTTGAATAGGATTGAACTCACTTTCAACGATAAAGAATTTGTTTCAATTTATTGTAATATATTATAACCGTATTTTATTTTGATATGCATATAACTTTCCATGAAACACGGATATCGAAGTCAACGGCCCAAACCGTACTTTAATGAGTTTCACTCAGCAGGTTCATAAAATTGAATTGAAATCTTGGGATACCAAAAATGGAGCATGAATTTAGCAAATAGTGTGAGTTACCGACATTCCACTAGACATTTTTCTCGAAGCATTCATATTTTAATAAGTTATAATGTTGATAGGATTGGTTCTGCCTGCTAATATCAAACTATGCTATCTGAACCAGATATAATCTTGATAGGAGCATATCAAGAACTGATACAATTTAGCAATGATCGTATAGATTTTTAATATAATTTGAGATATTTTAACATCCTACGAGTACTGAATTATAACTCATTTAGATAGAAAAAAATTAGTATCAAAATATCTCATCTTGATATAATTTAGTTTTTCCCTCCTGATCGGGTAGTAATTTTTCTCGGAGCACTCATATCTTGATAAGTTATAATTTCAGGCCTGGTAGCGAGTCACTTTTTTCATCATTTGGTCACTAAAGTCACTATTTTCCGAAAAATGGTCACTTTTATCACCAAAAGTCACTTTTTTCACCGAAAATAAACCAATGAAAGAGCAATTTGAATTGCGTGTGTTATTATTGAAATGAGGCGAAAATTGATTTGAAAATCCGCATTTATTTCCCCTATGTTTGGGTCGATCCTAATAAAATGATGTTTTTATATAGGTTCCAGAGAGAAGAACTACTCATTCATTTAATGTATGCAGAAATCGAGACGTTAGTCCGTACTATAGTAACCAGAGTGTGCAAAGAGGATGTTTGGCCTGCCGATGCGATACTACCACAGGATATTTTTGATATCGTTGAGAACCTTCTTTCACCTGAAAACATCGCTGTTGAAAAATTGTACCCAAATAGAATAACTTCGATATTTTTATATTTTTTAGATTTTTTTTGGAAGCCAACACACGACTAAAAAAGGCCATCGAAACCCGTAATATGGCAGAAGTCGAGCTAGCTCAAGCGATGCTACAGGGAGTTTCGACTGTTACAGGGTTGCTAGCGAACCGGGAAAACCGAGAAAACCGGGAAAACCGGGAAAAATCTTGGAATTTGATCACGTCACCGGGAAACCGGGAATTTCGGCATCTCACTGGGAAAATTGACATTTTTGGATTTTTTCACGAAGTTTCAAAAATATTTTTAGAATTATTTCAAAATTTAAGAGTATTTTTGAGAGTCTCGATATAGATTTATCTCATAATCGCTTATTTTCGTTCATTAGTAAAATAAGCGTTTATGTTATCACTTTTTTTAACTAATTGCGGAGAAATACGAGTTATCTCATTTTTTCGGTCTCTGCAAGTGTGCTACACTTACAAGCATAACTCAAATGATATTTATTTAATAATGAAACTATTAACGACAAAACTAAACACAAAACTGAACTTTTTTTTCTCTCTTAAAGAGGTTTCTAACTTAACCAGGTTCTCTTTTATAGAGGGTCAGGAATATACAAATGAATTAAAGTGATCTAGAAATTCAACTGTATTTGATAAAAATCCACCTGATACCAGTTGATGCATCAGTTCGAAGTTTTCTGAGTAAGTTTCAATATGGTACATAAGTGTTATTTTCTCTAACATCCTTGGTCTAGTCAGGAAAACGATTCTAGTTTATGGAGGTATTACACTCTCACTTGAAGAGGTTTTGTGTTTTGCAAATCTTGAGACTCGTTGTTTTCTCTCACTATAGCTAGGTTTCTCGCACATCCAGGTTAGGCTGTACAAGTTACAAGACGCCGAAGTGAAAAATCGCTAGCAACCCTACTGTTAGGAAACAGCAGTCTTCAAGTCTTCACAAAAACGAGCTGCTGACCAAGTTCAAGATACCGTAGAGAAGAAAAAAGCGCGTTTGATAACTGGCTTCTTCGCCAAAAAGCCGAAAAATTACCGAAGACGGTGGACTTAAATTCGTTTTTCATGATACAAAAAGGAATAAATTTGTAATCCAATGAACATTTAACATTTGGCAGATCAAAAATCATCTTTAGTTAACTTGATAACTACAGAATTATCTTTGGCTGACTATTTTAGTTGCTTCAAAATCTATTTGGTCACATTTTTTGTACTTCAAAGATACTTTTTTCGTTCTACATAGTCACAATTTGGTCACTTTTTTCGGTCCTCAAAGTCACTATTTGGTCACTTTTTTTCAAATTTTGGTCACTAAAGTCACTACTATTTCATTGTTAAATCGCTACCAGCCCTGTAATTTTGATAAGTTTTGTTCTGCCCAATATCAAACTATGCTATCTGAACGAGATATAATTTTTAAAAGGAGCATATCTAAAATTGATATAATTTAGCTATGATCGTATAGATTTTTTGATATAATTTGAGATATTTTAACATCCTACGAGTACTGAATAATAACTCATTTAGATAGGAAAAAATTAGTATTAAAATATCTCAACTTGATATAATTTAGTTTTTCCCTCCTGATCGGGTTTTCAGATGCGTCAGAGTAATGGTTTTTTAAATGGATTTAATACGTATTTTTGTTTGTTTGTTTTATCATGTTTTTTTTTTGTAGCGACCCACCACACTCCCCCACACAGCAAAAAAAGTGCTGCGTTATTACATCAAAAACGTGCACATAACTTGAGTCGCAAATGCTACCTAATATAACATCGTTTTGATGTAAAACCTGTGACCTCGATAAGATGTAATAAAATTACACTAAAAAATTTATCGTAGTAGACAAACATGGGAACATTTATTCAGCACAGAAACGTTGAAAAATGTTGATACAATTCAAAGGACAATATTATTTATGTAAATGGTCGTAGAACTTTCGGTAACGTGGAAAACTCTACAATTAACAAGTTTCGTTCGAACTCTTTGTTTTAGGAAAAAATGCGATAGTCAAAATGACGAAATATTTATTGAAAAATCACAATTCGCCTAACAAATGATACTCTGTACTCTGTAGGAATCTGTTCATAATTTACTGGGACATTTAAGATGGGTTAATATTCAATTAAACTGCTAATTTGATTTGTTCAGATTTATATTAATCTAATTGCAAACACTTGGCTCTTCATAGCTAAAGTTATGTTTCACAACAGCCATTTTTCTGGAAGTTCAATAACAGGATTTTCACAATTTTAGTTCATGAGCGCTATAAAACGCGTCTGTTATCCTTGGGATACGTTTAGAGGTTTTCATTTGTTGGCCTTTCCTTGGCGATCACATCAAAGTGTAGCTATTATAACAAAGTCTAACTTCAGACTCCGAACAAAACAATTGTCTCTTCTGACGCTGAATCTCGATACTGGCCTCGGATCGGCATGTTCGGCATGAAGAAATTCTCGGGATATTGCGTTGTGCCTAAAAAAATAAAAGAAAACGTGAACATCAAGGCTTAGCGGTTATGACAAAATAATCATAATAGGACTTACTCTCCTATCTGAAGATTTAAAACTTCTATCCACACTCCTTGTACTTTTTTTCTTCGGAATAAATTTCCTGGAACCAAAAAATAAAATAAAAATCAGTTAATATCACTGAATTTGCTTAAAAATAAGCAACAAATAGATATATCTTACCAGTAGATTGGTTGCCTCTGAGCCTCAGAAACCCTTCCGGAGTTTTTGATATGAAAATTATTTTGTTGACAGTTATGAGCTGCTTCGATGTGATTACATTGTCGATGTGATATTACATTAACAGACATGTTTAAAATTGTGTACATTGATTAGATGTAGGTAATAAACGAACAGTTGAGTAGTATCACAATAAAAAAATCATAATATTACATATTGTGGCTAACATCCGCTCAATTTACATCGGTCATCGTTACATTATTTTTTGCTGTGCAGACCAAAAGGCTCAATTGAGCCCCCTGGTAATGGACGCTACTGTTCTCAGCATGTCTGGCAGCAAAATGATAATAAAAGTAAACGCGAGCAAATTTTAATCATGCTGAGAACACAAATATTTATAATGTCGTGCGAGGCAATGTATTAGACATTTAAGTAAATGTAAAGACATTTAAGAATTTTAAATATCCGATTCAGTTACAACATTCGGAATACCCCTCATGGTCTTTCCAACATATCCCGATCAGGAGAGCATATCAAAATAATAACGTATCTCACCAAGATATTTTCATCTGATTCAGTTATAATTAAGAACTCAAACATTTCGATTTCAAGTTTCTCCAATCTGAATTATATCTTATTCTGATTGACAGACTTGAATGCGGCTTAGCTCATTTTCAATGATCAAGATTTTATTCGGATTGTCCCAAAATAAAATGATTATTTCAAACACAGATTCATAAAATTTATTGCAAGTTTCGGGAAACCAAAAATGGGGCATGGTTTTAGCAAATAATGTGGTTTATTGACATTCCACTAGAAAATTTTCTCGAAGCACTCATATCTTGATAAGTTATAATTTTGATAGGTTTTGTTCTGCCCAATATCAAACTATGCTATCTGAACGAGATATAATCTTGTAAGGAGCATATCTAAAATTGATATAATTTAGCTATGATCGCATGGATTTTTTGATATAATTTGAGATATTTTAACATCCTACGAGAACTGAATAATAACTCATTTAGATAGGAAAAATATTAGTATCAAAATATCTCATCTTGATATAATTTAGTTTTTCCCTCCTGATCGGGATTGAATCATTTTGAGGATGAATTTCTTGAAAGTTCGAAGTTTGCCTTTGCCCCACCGTTGTTAGCTGACAGGAATATTGTTTTTAACACTTTAAGGGTATACAAAAAATTTCTCATAAAAATTTTGCTTCAAATTGAATATCAGTTCTAAAGTCTCACTTTTCAAAAAAGGAGCGGATGAAAAGTCTCTTTTATGCAGCCATGTAACCTTACGTAAATACCTTCCTGATCAGGAGAGAAAAACTAAATTATATCAAGATGAGATATTTTGATACTAATATTTTTCCTATCTAAATGAGTTATTATTCAGTACTCGTAGGATGTTAAAATATCTCAAATTATATCAAAAAGTCTATGCGATCATAGGTGAATTATATCAATTTAAGATATGCTCCTTTTAAAAATTATATCTCGTTCAGATAGCATAGTTTGATATTGGGCAGAACAAAACCTATCAAAATTATAACTTATCAAGATATGAGTGCTTCGAGAAAATTTTCTAGTGGAATGTCAACAAACCACATTATTTGCTAAAACCATGCCCCATTTTTGGTTTCCCAAAACTTGGATTCAATTTTATGAATCTGTTGAGCGAAACTCATAGACGTACGGTTTGGGCCGTTAACTTCGATGTCCGTGTTTCAGAAAAAGTTGTACGTATATCAAAATAAGATATAATCATTTTATTTTAGGACAATCCGAAAAAAAATCTTGATCATTGAAAATGAGCTCAACCCCATTCAAGTCTGTGAATCAGAATAAGATATAATTCAGATTGGAAAAACCTAAAATCGAAAATTTAGAGTACTTAATTATAACTGAATCAGATGTAAATATCTTAATGAGATACGTTTGAGTTATTATTTTGATATGCTCTCCTGATCGGGTTACGATTTAAAATTTGATTCTATTTGCTTACTTACTTCTCCAGCTATACCAACTAAATTGTATTGGAGCCCCCTCCTTGTGTACTCCGTGGAAGGAGAGTGGTGTTTCAAATAAACATATAACCATTTCTCGTACCCAAATGATTTCCCATATTATATTTGGTTCCATTTGTTAGATAAGTTCTTGGTGTTTGCAAAACAATTGTATGGAAGCTTCCCTCTTCCCTAGCTTCACTCTCAATTGAAGGAGACAGGAGTCTTAAATAAGCATATAACCTTTTCTCGTATCCAAATGTCCTCCTATGCCAAATTTGGTTCTATTTCCTCGATAAGCTCTAAAGTTATGCGAAAAATTGTCAAAGAGCCCCCCTCTCTCCTTTCTATTACCCCACTGGAAGGAGACAGTAGAACTAAATATTCATAGAAACATTCCTCGTACTCAAATACTCTCTCTAGCTCATTTTGGTTCCTCTCCCCTTAAAATTTTCTCACTGGAAGAACAGCGGAATGGAACCAAATTTGGTCCCATTTGCTTGATAAGTTTTCCAGTTATGCCGAAAATTGTAAAGGAGCCCCCTTCTCTCTTTCTATTTCCCCATTGGAAGAAGGGAGGGGCACCAAATATTCATATAACCATTTCTCGTACCCAAATACCCTTTCAAGCCAAATTTATTTCCATTTGCTCGAATAGTTCTCAAGTTAAGTAATAAAGAGGGTTTGAGTTTTAAGTGCAGTTTTCGTTAAATGTCCCAACTTTAAGCTAAGTTTAAGTCATATAAGCTCAACATAAACATTTCTTCAAAAACATACAAAAAAGGTTTCGCTCACGATCTTTTAAATGAAATTTAAAAAAATTGCAATATGTGATAAGATGCCTGAGATATGGTCGATAAAAATTTTCATGTTTTTGAGTGGGTGGCTTTTTGGGGGCAGTGTATATGAAAAAATATCATTCCATGTCTGTCCCATATGAAATATACCCGCAAAGCAGTTCCATATGTCTATTTTTACAGAATGCTTTAAAATTGCTCTTCTAATTTACGTCAATTTCACAAATATTCATACAACGTGTGCGACAAAATAAGCATCCATCGAAATTACGAAAGTTAGACTGGATAAAATTAGTAGTAACAGATTCCAAAAATATTTTAATCATCAATAAATAGATTTTTGGCGATTTCAGTTACGAAAAAATCTTAAAAAGATTTTTATTTCTTCATCCGACGTTTCGTCATTTATTGTGTCTTTTTCAAGGAATGGAAATTTTTCGTTTTAATTGTCCAAAACGTTTTTTCAATCTGCTAAACCGTCTAATCGGGAAATGTAAGTCCATTTGTTATTGATCTGGTTGAGATGGATATGGAACGAAAACGGATATAACAATGATTTGCAACCAAATTAATAACAACTGCACTGACATTTCCCGATCAGACAGATTCAAAAAACCTTTTGGTCAATGAAAACGAGAAATTTCAACTTCTTTAAAAAGGCATCATAAATGGTGAAAGGTCGGATGAAGGAATAAAAATCGTTCCAAGAATTTTTCGTGACTGAGATCGCCGAAAATCAATTTATTCATTACCCATCTAGTCGATAGATTTTTACTATTTTAACCATCTTTCACTTCTTATTTCCTATCCGCCTTTGAAATTTCGTTATCTCCTACTCCACTCTACTGTACATGAGTATACTAGAATCAAAATGACATTGACCTGGTCATCTTCCTTCCTTCCACTAGAGTAAACCAATAAATCACTGTCACTGCCATGGGGCCCTTTCGTCAAACATGTTAATGAGCATCCTTCCTTAGCTTTATTCCCTCAACAGCTCCGTGGTACCTGACTGTCATAAAAAAAACCATAAATAGATTTCAAACTGTTTAACATAGGTTGAAAATAAGACTTTGAAACAACACCTGAACGAATGGAAATTCACTTGTTCAAGCCATGTGCAGTTGCGAATGCAGGATTATTCTGCCCAGCTATCGCCAATGACCCGAAGCACTGAAAGGAGCATTTATGATTGTCGTTTTTCTTCTTCTGTTGTGTCACTTTCCTTCACGCCAAAGAAGGCTCATACAAAGTTGAAAGATTAATCTCTTTTATATATATTTTTCTAGTTCTCTTCGTTTCGATTCATATGATTCCGCATTCATCAGCCAGCAAGCAATCCTCTTAGCCGGTGACTTTTCCTTGGCCAAAGTTATGCAAGTTAGTTGCTCACTTGCACTACCACCTACCAACCTGAGTATTTTGTTACAACGAAGAAAGAAAGATAGAAAGAAAAAAACTCGTTGCCCCCGAGCCAGACCCCGGTGCTGTTGGCGGTGCTGTGAAGTGGAAGATAATGCCCACTTCTGACTGTTTTTTTTTTCGATTCGCGAAATTATAATCATTGCAGCCACCAGCAGCAGTTAATGTGGTATGAAGAATGAACTTGATTCCAATTAAAGCTCCACGGGTAGATGACGCCATTTGAGTGGAGGAAATCGTTTCGCCTTTTTTTTCGCATAGAATTGGCATTGGGGGCTTAATTTGCGCAGCTTAATAAATTTATACAATAATTTATGAATTTTTTTTGGATGTTTAAAAACCACATTTCACTATTTTATTTTCAGTTATTTTACTTTTTCCTCTATGACACAATTTTTCCTTTCATAAATTCATTTTAAACTCAACTTTCGAACACCTTTCACTTTCTTGTACACTTGATTTTTTTATTGAACTTTTATTCCACTTTTTCTGGATTTTGAATTATTTTTAAGGAAAACCCCGTTGAAATATGAGTGGACCAAGCTAGTGAAAAATTATGTTTAAGATGCCTCATAAACATTCAAATGGTTAATATGTCGTTTGGAGCG
This sequence comes from Uranotaenia lowii, assembly GCF_029784155.1. Taxonomy (NCBI): domain Eukaryota; kingdom Metazoa; phylum Arthropoda; class Insecta; order Diptera; family Culicidae; genus Uranotaenia; species Uranotaenia lowii. Next base: position 382,126,176 of record NC_073692.1, on the reverse strand, counting down.
ATTTGTTGGTAGTTTATTTAACAAATCAACTATGAAGCATTCCATATAAGGTCACCGGTTTTCCGAAAGTCCCAGACAGTCGGTTTAACACCATCTGTGTAACCATTTGCATACTATGAACCACACCTTTTCAAAAGCAAGGCTATTTTTGATGACGTTTCCTGTTCCCTGGACCTTGACCTTCAAAATTACTCAAAAATTTTAATTGAACAAAGTTATAAAAATTTATTAGATTGTCCTTATTCAGCACAAAAACCACAAACCGTTGACTTTTTTCATTCCTAGACAGTTTTCGCATAATTACCCGCTCCAGATCCAACCAAAATAGTTAATCAACTTTGTAGGACCTACTGAGAATTACTTACTCTGATAAGAAAGGGGTCGCAGGGGAAGGCAATCTTCTTTGTATATTTAGCCATTATTGTGTCGAGAATTATGCGACACTGACTGATTTGCAGCTTACATCAATCGTCAGCCATCTCAAGTACTAACTAAGACATACAAGTTTTCAATTTTTTCACTTTTTTTTTATCTCCGAATAATCCAAGCGATACTTGTCAATGAAATCACACAAGTTGTGTAGCCAATGATTGAAATTGTGGTAAATTGTGGCTAATTGTGCGGGAAAATAAAAAATTTGTGTTAAAATGAGAGAAACCAGTGCTCAAAGAGAAAGAAATTGTGCGAATTGTTTCAAATTGTGCAGTACTTATGGATTTTTTGTCATTACCTTCAAATACAAGGAATTCTCTCTCCATCTCAGTCCCCCGATTGATATGCCAGGTGCCTGCCAAAAATTTCAAAATATCTTCCCACTAGCGATCCAAATATTTTGCGCACAATTTGAACACCGTATTTTGCCGATGGACAGGTTTTTTTTTTTAATTTTGTACCCTTGAAGTTAGACCTGCCTATCAGTTAGCTGAATGAACTCGACAGAAAAACTGACCATTTTTGACACTTTTCCGATCGAAAATTTTGGATTGCTCTTGATAAATCTTTTAACATTCCTTACCTTATAGAATAAATAATCTGCACTTTTATTCAAACTTTTGCTTACTGTTAGATTACCTAGGTTTCCTTCTACGATGTACCATTAGAGCTTTTTTCGAATAGATGATTTACAGCGGTTTTGGAATCTCCCACTTAGACTTTGCTGAATTTTCCACGAACCTGTCCAAAAATTCAGGATAAGATAAGTATCGCTCTATACTTTCATTATCATTAATTTCATATTTTTTTTTCATATATCCGGGCTTGCCCAGAAATTCAATAAACAATTCGGATAGGTAAAATCAGGCCAGGATACCCTAATATTTTCAAAAACTTCCCGGATTTTTCCCTAGTTTATTCACATACTAAATCAAATAAAAAAAACTGAATTTCCTCTTTGAAAAGTTTTTTTGTTGTATTGTAAAATTTTTCCATAAATTTAAAAGAAGGTTTCATATGTTTTTGAGATGAAATAGAGTGAAATTTTTCATGATGATGCGGGAGTGAAATCGCCCTTATATTGTTAAGTGAATGAAACCACGGGTTTTCTGGCAAGAGTTGCTTCACCAGATCTCCCTTATTTGGTTATTATTTTATGAACATTTTATTTTGTGGTGTGGTTTGCTCTATATTTTGCATGGTAAAACGAAGGTTAATCTTTCCACTAGAAAAAGCCGGCAAGGGGAATTTTTTTCCCTTCCATCCAATTACCAAACGAGCATCTTTTAGTGCAAAGCTCATAGAAAAAAGGTAATAATTTTTCGATGTTCATTAAAACTGAAATAGATCGTTAAAATTTGGGAGATTATTATTATTATTATTATTATTTATTTCAATTATGTAACGTAAGATACAATCTTATTATTTGTTACAAAGTGTTATTTATGTGATTTCCTTGCCTAATACTTATTTTATTTCTAAACTTCGTTGTTCCGGCGCAGTCACAATGAACAGCGGTCCACAACAATAAATTACGATAAAATACGAAGACATCAATGAATTACAAAGAAAATACGAAAAAATACTATAAAATACGAATGTTAAGTGAAATAGCTTTAAGGGAAGAAATTCTATGTAAATATTATCTACACACAAACATGAATTTCACCGAACACAATTTCACACAACACACAACACAAAACATTGAATTGACAACACTGCACACTCACACCATATAGTTCTAAGAGTGAGAAAAAACATGACGAGAAAGTGATAAGTGAATTCCAATACTAGTATATAAGTGACATGTATATATTTTTTATGCTTCAATAAAAATCACTTTTTAAACCTATTCGCGCGCTACGGACGTGTCTCCAACCGAAAATTTCGCTTCGCTTCTCGGCCTTTGTTCTGCTCCGCCATCGCTGGTCAAGTTGATGACCAAACTTGTTCCTGCTATTCCGAATCCTTCGACGCCGTTTGGGACCCAATTCGTGGGACACTAAGAACGGAATCCTGCGTCCGTACATTCGTAATGATAACGATAATGTCGTTCTTAGCCTGTAAGCCCCGCCAATAAACCCTTTTTGAACTCTGACTTAGTTTTGATTAACTTGATATGGAAAGGGATAACGTTCCAATTTACGATACCTCTCACGAAGAACGAATTACCATAATAAGCCGAGTTGTGCCGTGGAATAACAAGACAACCGGTTCGAGAGCTTCGTAATGGTACTAGAAGTGATCTTAAATATTCAGGTTTGCCTGTGTTCAGGATTCTGTGGATTACAGTCGCTGATCTGTAAGCATAAAAACTTTCGAATCGACAACCTATCAAAAATTTTTGAAGGTGTGAGACGTGATCAAATCTTGATAAGTTAAAAACATATCGAATACACGAATTTAGTGCTACACAGAGCCTGTTCATTGATCTTTCCGAAGCATTATGGTAAAGAAAATCTCCATAGATAAATAGAGGACAAACAAATGATTTAAATAGGCGCAGTTTTGTTGACGAGTCTAGATGCCTTGTTGTCAAGTTGAGCTTTTTAAGCGAACCGTATATTTTACCACACTGCGTAGCTATCTGACGATCCCAGGAGAAATTCTGATCAAAAATTATTCCCAAATTTTCGGCATATTCAACGTATGAAATTTCTTTTCCATCGAAGGTGAGATTGGGGGGCGTAATGGTGGTGGTCAATCTACTGATGAAGATAGCTTTGGTTTTTTCAAGGTTGATAGGCAGCAGGTTATCAGTTGCCCATTCATGAATTTTGGCTAGATCATGATTCATTTTAGAGCCCAATACCTGTAAGGAATTTAACCCATCGGAGCATGAATATATCTGAACATCATCGGCAAATAAATGAACTGAACAGAAATCCAGAACTGAAGGAAGATCATTAATAAACAAGGAAAACAAAATTGGGGAGAAATCGGAAAACAATCCGTTGTAGAAAACGGATTGTTGACAAAGATTCATGTCAGTTTTCGGAGACGCCGACATACTTTTTCTGAGATACATGTTCGTTTATTCCGATAATGTATTTTCCTTTTGCTTATAAGTGGTCTTTTAGAATCTAAGAAGTTACAATATTTTTTTAATAAGATCGTTAACTTTGCAATTTTATATTTTAAATGAAATTGAAATCTAGTCTGCTTCTAAAGTGCCATAAACGAGTAGTATCTTCAAAAGTTTAAATTTTTTGTCTAAAATGCCTATTCATACGCAGCCTACAAATATTGTGGAATTATTTCTAAGAACAAGATTGAAAAAAGGAATAGTTTTTAAGTATTTCGTTGGAAACCAAAGGGTGTTGGACTGTTGTCTCTTATGCAGGGTGTAACTGCGAAAACCGGTAAATAACCGGGAATGTGATATCAAAATCGGGAAAAACCTTATGCAGAGAACATAAATTTTTCTATATAAATACTACGTATAGAAAAGGTTGAAGTTAATCGAGAGTAAACTTTTATTCAAAATTCGACATAGGTACTAGATATTATTGTTTTCTTTGATGAAAATACGAAATAACGAAAGTTTATTCGCGTTTCCATTCTTTAATATTCGCTTTTTCCTCCTAATGTTTGCGCCGACCGTGGCCTAGAGGAGCGTTTAAGTCTTCTATGCCAGAATTCAAGAGATCCAGTCTCGGTCACGACGTACATGGTAATCTTTCTGTGGGATGGTGGTGTTAGATTCTAGCCATTATATCCTTTAAAGATGTACATCTTTTAAGGATATAATCTTAGTCTTAATTAGAATTTAGATCTCTTCAAAGAAACTTGAAATTTCACTGAACTCCTTTATGTGTGTGTTCGTTTTTTAAATGTTAGAAATAAAAGCCAGAATTGTTCGGATTGTTGAATCTTGCTCTAAAATTCTAATTTCAGAATCCGAATTTTGGATTCAGGATTGATATAGACAAATTTGATTAAAAATTCAGGCTCAGTATGATGGTTCCAATTTAGATTCTGAATTCATATTCGATTCAGAACTCAGAATTTAGATGGTCGAATTAAGACTTCAATCATACGTTCAGAAGTTGGACTGAAAATGCAGATAAATTTGGAGACAAGATTCTGGTGTTAGTTTGAGACTCAATATTAAATTTCAAAATGTTAAAAGCTTGAGATTCGATAACCAAACTCATTATCTGGATTTATCATTCTAATTTTAGAATAGAAATTAAACCAAAACTAAGAAACTAATAATCTTAATCCATAGTTCAGTAACCAGTACACAGTACTATGATATCAGAATTAACTATTCAAATATCATTCGAAAATCATATATCCATATTCAGAATAAAAAAAAATGTAAACTCAAAGTTCGAGTTGGCAATTAAATTTCGAAACTAATATCTTTGTAAATTTTATTCTCGGCCTATCGGTGAAAATGTATAAGAGTATATAAGAGAAAGAATATCAGAATTAAAAATTGATAAAGAGGGATAGAAAAGTTGGGAAAAAATTTACAGATGTTGAAAAGAGCGAAAGAGCATCTTTACGAGGAAAACTTATAACCGTATAGCATATTTTACCCCGCAAGATTTCATTATTAAGGAGAAGTAGAGCCGGGATAGAGGTGACATTACCTAAACCTATATACAATGAAATTTGGTTGCTCCGAAGCTTACATGTGGTAAACACGTATACTTCGGACGGGCCCGTCTTGTAACATGCAGTGTATTCTAAAACCGTGAAAAAACATGAAATCTCACTAGAGAAATCCGGGAAAAAACCGGGAATTAAAAAATAGAAACCCGCTGGCCACACTATTTATGTATCTTAAAATTTCATTTTACCATAATAAGCTTTCCAAGATATACACGTATGAATTTTAACTCGTGTTACATTTGTATACCACCAATTATAATAAGGATATTTCCAATAATAAATTTTAAATAAAATCTAAATACAGTGAGCGAAATAAGAATAGCACCACTATGTGTTTTGCTTGTAAAAATATGAATGATTGAAAATTACGAAAATTTTCTTCCACAGTTTGTTCTCAATTCCTTAACGGATAAATCAAGCATAAGTTTACTTTTTTTGGACGTAACAATTGGCGTTGAGGACCAAAAATGTGAAAAAAGGGTATGAAATAAGAATAGCACCACTTGAGTTTTTCAACAAAAACAAGATTATTTTTAAAAATTTACTGTGTAAAAGTGAATAATAATGCTTCTACAAATTATTTGAATAGATAACTGCAATTTAAGGAGTTTTCCAGAATTCCAAAGGTTTTCAAAGGTATTAAATGGGGGTTTTAAGGGATGCTCCTCTAGCGTTAAGGAATTTGATATTTGAGCTGTAATTCTTTTCCAAACTACTTACCTTCTTCATTAAAATGACGTGAAATGATGAAACAAACATTCGGGATTAACTTTGAATCAGAAAAAAAGTAGGTTGGAAATAAAAAAACTTTGATTTTGTTAAGTAAACCAGACTTTTTCGAGTTTCAAGTCGTAGATGGCAGCACTATCTTGCAGTTAAAACCAAATTTAGTCTCAATATTGATTTTCCATGTTTATTTAGGCCCATATTCATCATTTTGAGGTATTTTCGCATCACAGTTTAGTGGAAGTTCACGCTGCAGAAAGCTTTTCCGAATTTGCAAAAGAATTACCAGGACAAAAATGTACAACCGCCAAAATTCCTGCTCATCTCAACTTCCGATTCAATTGCAAATTATACCAATAATACTGCTAGCCGTCTGGTCCATCAAGCTCCATCGCAAAGTATAACTTTATTCTGATAACCGGTCCAAAAAATTTACATTTAGTGACCTTGATGCAATTCTATTTTTTTTTTGGATTTAGTTATCTTAGAATTTCCAAAGCGTTCACACAATACATGTATTTATTTCTTGACCAAAATCATCCAGCACTCCTTAATTAATCCCGGATATTCGAAAATGGGCATGAATTTGGATAAATGGCAAGATAGTGCTGCCGTCTATGACTTAAAACTAGAGAAATAGTGTTTGACTATTAAAAAATATTAGTATTTTTGAATTACGACCTGCTTTTTGGATTTAAACTCAGCCTCAAATTTATGTTTCATCATTTTGCATCATACTTATGAATTTTAATGAAGAAATAAAGCAGTTTGATAAAGTTTTATAGCTCAAATATCAAATTCCTGAACGCTAAAGGAGCATCTCTTAAAACCCCCTTTTAATACCTTTGAAAACCTTTGGAATTCTGGAAATCTCTTTAAAATTCAGTAATCTATTCAAATAATTCGTAGAAGCATTATTATTCACTTTTACACAGTAAATTTTTAAAAATAATCTTGTTTTTGTTGAAAAACTTAAGTGGTGCTATTCTTATTTCGCACCCTTTTTTCACATTTTTGGTCCTCAACGCCAATTGCTACGTCCAAAAAAAGTAAACTTATGCTTGATTTATCCGTTAAAAAATTCAGAACAAACTGTGGAAGAAAATTTTCGTAATTTTCAATCATTCATATTTTTACAAGCAAAATACATAGGGGTGCTATTCTTATTTCGCTCACTGTATAAAGATGAGCTGGACTATATATGTGTTCAATTCTTCCATCCAATTTTGAGAAAACTAGAGCCTTTAGTAGTGCAAATTCATACGAAAGATTACTAAGGATTTTAACATTGATCACTCTTCATGATAATCAATGGAATAGTTGTGTTAAAAAATTAAAAAATTGAAATGTAACTCAAATAAATTTTTCATAATATTATGAAATGGGTGATTTTGGTTTCAAGGTGATGTGTTTTTTGATTATTTAAAAAACTATTAATGAAACTTTTAACATCTAAAACAACTTATCATTCTCATCATAAGTACAAATTAAATTTGTATACACTACTCTACGATAGATAATTCATTTTGTTAAGTCATAAGTGAGATAATCTTCAAAAGAGGTCGTGTACATATGTTTACAAGCCTAAGATATTAGATTTTCATTAGATAACACATGGGCAAGATGAAAAATAAATTGTTATCATTTGAAGATTATATAAAAAGACTAAAGCTGTTCAAGCTTCCCAAAAAATAAAAGGTTGATAAGGTTGCCAGAATTTTTACGGACGTATCCGGACTGAAAAAATCTGGGCAATTTTCTGGCACAATCCGCGTAGTTGATTTCAAAATGTTTAACCCAAAATCCGGGCATTATCCGAGCAAATTTGGTCCAAACCACGGAATTATTCAGTAGAAATCAAGAAGAAAACACTCACCAAATCACATCAGCGGATGTATTTTAGACTTTTCATAAAAAAATTCCTTTTTGAACGTTAAAATGAAAAATTGTAAAAATCAATTTAATTTTATGCTTTGTTTATAAATAAAGTGAATCAATCCGAGTGAAATCCAGGCGTTTTCCAACGAAATCTGGTCAACCGGGCGGGACCGGATTTCCCTGAAATTTTGTGTTAAATATTCGGGCAAATCCGGATAAATCCGAGCAATCTGGAAACCTAAGTTTAAGTTCTTGATTCAATAAATAGGCATTCAAGGGACATTATTTTAGCAAACCTAATAACTAGAAGTTTTTCAATAATGTTAAAACGAAAAACTTTGTTAAAAATCCAATCAAAATTTTTAAAAGGCGAACAAAGCTTACATGGCAAGACATGGTAAAATTTGTTAAAATGATGAATAAAAAGCTTTCAAAATTTCGAAAAGTATAATCAATTTTTATTTATCTTTTATGTGAGCCCGAGCAAGGCCGGTTAAATCAGCTAGTTTTTATATAAAAATAAGTTTTTCAGAAAATCCAAATCACTGATCTTTCCAGGCTTTGACATTTTTTATTGTTTCAAATGAAAAAAACTTAAGTAAAAATCAAAAAAAAATTTGAAGAAAAAAAAAATATTCCATTGCACTGGAATAATTTAAGGGGCCGTTCACATACCACGTGGACAACTTAGGGGGGGAGGGGGGTATGGAAATGTCCACGCTTGTCCACAAAGAGGGGGGTAGGGGTTTGGGTCATGTCCACGTGGACATACTTACTGAAATTGCAAAGCTTTCCGGTTTAAGTTTTAACAATTAGTTGCTGCTAGAAAGCAAGTGATAAAAATGATAATTTAGAAATCATATATTTATATCAGGAAATTCTTATTCGTTTTTTTTTTCAAAATCAGCCATTTCAATAACAAAGAAGCAAAAAGTGGTGTTTTCTAATTTTCAAATTATTTATATTTAAAAAGGGGGAGGGAGGTAGGGGTTTGCCAAATGTCCACGCTTGTCCACGGAGGGGGTCAAAAATCTCTTTTTTCTGTCCACGTGGTATCTGAACGGTAAATATGGACTACAAATTCTCAAAAAAAAGGGATGGGGGCTCATCGACCAAATATTTAAATTTAACCTGAAAAGGATTCAGAAAAGGTTAAATTTTTCTATTTTTGAAAAAAAATGAGTTACTTTTTTATCTTCTGAACATCTTCTGTAAACACACTGTGATTAGATCTCGACATTTTATGCATTTTTAAGTCATTCGTCATTTAATGAGAAACTAAAAATCGTTTCTAAATAACTGGGTTTGTGATATAGCTAAATTTGCAAGTCAGTTGCCTCCTGAGCCGATGTCCAGTTTGAGCCCAAGAGTAAACACTGGCCCATAACAAAAAAAAAAACCTCATATTCCACGCGGCACCCTCTAGGTTGATGCCTTTAGGTGAAAAAAAAACTTTCTGAAGGTTGCAGGTCATTTGGAAGAAGCACGAGCTGACGCAAAGAACCTGAAATTTTTATGGAGATTTTCGGCAAAATGTATGAATAATCGATATACTTTTTCTCTTTGTGTTCTAAAATATGTTTTTAGTATGCTAGAAAGCTCAACATTTCAGAAATTGTAGTTCAAACAATGACAAACAAGTTTGTAGAGGATTGTGACTCTCAGATGTGTGTTGAGATAAAAATCTGAAACCAACTGTCATCGTCGTCGCTTTGCGTGAGCATACATTCCTATATGTTGTTGACTGAAATACGCATCATATGCTTCTTTTATTTACCAAGCTAAAAAAAGTTAGAAAAATTTATTTACATAATTAAAAAAACACCCGCTAATTTCATCGATGGGGAACCTAAAGTGCATAACAAAAATATGCTCATACGCTTATGATCTCAATTTTGTCATGATCTTTCACGTGGAAAAGGAATTTTTGATGAAACATCAATAAGTCACACAAAAGCAACCAATTTGCAAAGCATAGCTTGTGGGGAATCGTGGACCACACATCTTGAATCATCTATATTTTTATGTTTTTATACACATTCAGAACTTAAAATACGTTTTACCTATCTGCAAAGTTTTCTTATGCCAAATGAAGAGTTATGAAAAATATTTTGTCCATTTTATATAAGAAATTTTGCCAAAACGTTCGCGAGCCAGGTTTTGGAATCTATGCGATCATACACAGCTATCTTTTTTATTTCATCATCTGAAATTGCTTTTAAATAACGAAATGAATTAGGAAATCACAGTTTTGGGTCAACTCATTAACTTTGCATTTTATTTGGGCAATTTGGATTTGGTGGCCCACGATTCCCCACCATTTTTCAAAATCCAAAAAATATTGCTTTTTTTCAAACAGTCAAAATTTGGGGAAAATAACTTATTAAAAATTTAAAAAAAATGCCTTATGATACCTTGAAAATGTAGAAAACCATAACATTTTTTATTTTTATTTTATCTTTTATAATAAAGAAGTTATGGAACAACGAAAAAAAGTGGCCCATGATTCCCCACTCTCCCATACTAATAATCCACCTGTACACCATTCACGATATATCCATAAAGGCGAAAAAATCACACATTCGATTGCAAATAACTCATCACAGTCAACTCGTATCGCGTCACAATCTTCCACAAACTTGTTTGACCTACTATTCCTGAAATTCTGAGCTTTCTAGTATACTAAAAACATATTTTAGAACACAAAAAATGAAAGTATGTCGATTTTTCATACATTTTGCCGGAAACCTCCATACAAATTTCAAGTCCTTTGCGCAAGCTCGTGCTTCTGCCAAATAAAAAAATTGGAAAAATCATCCCATACAAATTTGGGCCAGTCTAGTAAACTTCGAACACAGTTGTACCAGATAAGTTTTTCAGTGACTGTCCGCCAACTGCATCGTTAGTGACCAGCTATTAAATACTTTAAATATAACTACTCTAATTTAATTTATTTGGAGAGGATTTTAACCTTCGTAGTTTCATATTTAAAACGATAATAATCTTTTCCTAAAATTAAAAATAATGTGGAACAAATCTTAGGGTAAGCCATATTATCGTTTCCGCGCAATTACTGCCAACCGAATCCGGCACAGTGAAATGCGAAATTCTATCGCAATTACAGTGAACCACATAAACCACCATCAGTCGGACCGGGGCGATGATGGTGTAAAATGATCGACATTATTTACAAGGTGTGCCACACTATGGCGAACAATTTTTACTTTACGCCTGAAAGAAGACGACTTGGACGACTCGAACGACTACGACGGCGTATCTTCGAGCGTGTTTTGATCGTGTCGGATGAAATAAAGCTTAGTTCTTTTAGAAATGGGACAGTTACGAATGCGTGTATCTCAAAAACCATTCGTTTGAACGAAATACTTTCTATGAAGAAAGTGAAGATAATGTTATGATATTTCATGAAAAAAATTGAAAAAAATTATTTACCGTTTTTTGTTAAAGAAATTTCTACTTTATTCTTGGTATCTCCCATTGACCGGCGCACACTTTTTTCAGTCATGGTATTGATCATTTTCTCCAATTTATACTTCGTAAAATCTATATTTTAGGTAGCTGCACTCTCCTTTTTCAATTTCTGATACTTTTCGGTCCAATACTTCTCTTTTAAAAGAAACTGGAAGCATTTTAGTGGATACAGTTGTTTCGAAATGAACAAATTTGTTTATTTTTTAACAACTTTTTTTAACGTTTTTTTTCGGTACCGGTTTTACAGCTTAAGAGCTTTGGAACTATCAAAAAAATGGTTGTTTGAGGTTGGATTTTAATGAGTCATCACTAGGCAACACTTTTAGCTTATCGGAAAAAATTTTTTTGGACATTTCTGCGATCTACCCTTAGTTTTTCACTTATTGAAAATTAAATATGCTGGTATGAGACTTGACTTCCCTGATGATCCTTGACCGTAGTTGCCGATCATGTTTTTCACTCCAATGCTTGATTTGAACTTTGTGGACATTATTGACAGTGTTTACATACTTATCCACCACAAAAACTCAGTAATTCTTTGAATAATCAACGGTTTTGTCAGCTATCAATTTGATAATGACGAATTGTTAAGGAAACTGTGCAAAATTATTTTTTTCTTTTTCTTTTGCATCGTACATATCTCAAAAACGCGTAAATTTTAAATTTGGAAAAAAATAGGTCGAATAGTACTTTTTACAGACAAAAAAATGCTGTTAAAATTTTTAATATCCGATAACTAGTTAAAGAGCTATTAGCAAATGAAAGTGTCCCATTTCTAAAAGAACTAAGCTTTACAATATAAGTAACGATAGCAGCGGCTCGAAAGTGATATCCTGTAACTTCATCCACCCACTGACTTACTACTGGACGAGACTGTGTTTATACCAACGTTTCATACCAGAATGTAAAATGACCATCACCATCAACAATCGAGCCCCAGCAACGTTTCGTGTCTTATTAGTGCAGACTTAACCGTGATGATCAATGAAAGAATTCATTTAAGCGTAAGACGCGACCGACGGACGTGCAGAAATTGAGAGAAAAATAATCCTTTTTTTCTTGCCTTTATGGATTGTGACGGGCTCATTGCGAAAATATTTATCTTTATTAAAGGGGCGAAAAACTTTGAATAGGAAAGTGCAGTGCTGATGGTGTCTATTCCATTGATTTTCATCATAAATCAATGTCCATAGCCTTTCAAATTTTCCTTTAATGAGAAACGCATGAAATTTCTAAACATGCGACTAGTAAAATAAACATAAATTCAATTGTCTGAAACTAGACGATGAAAAAACATTGGTCCAGGGAATACGATGAACGATTTAAATTTTGGAGGATATCGAACCTAGAGCCTTCATATAGCGAGCGGATGTTTTCGTGTTGTACTTTTTAACTGTCTTAAAATATTCGGCATGGCAGTTTAATGGATATTGAAATATTTTTAGAGTACAATATTTACACTAAATCTACCGCAGCACTTCGTAAGCTATAAACTCTTCAAATATTTTAGTGTAGTCAGTCAGCCTTTGTTCCTCTAAATAATTTCTAATCGCCTAATTGTTGCATCGTCAATTAAATTTTGTGCCTGTACTACGTCGTAACTTGATCAAACTTTACAAACGTCTACGTCAACGCCCCTCCAACAATTCACGATCATGTCAGTTTTTTAATTCATTAGGATCTAGTCGTTGTTGAGAAGATTGATTGAATTCGCGAGTAGCTGTGATAGGTTTGCGTGATGTCTTGTCACGGCATCGTCATTGATTGCACTAGATGATCGACATTATTGTTATCAAACGTTGCCCAGGTGTGTCAATAACATTTGTTGGGTGAGTAAATTACTGTTTTTTTCTAAAGAGTGTTGTATTGTGATTAAACATAATCGATCAGTCGATCTCATTGAAAGTGATTCATTGTGCACTTATGCTATTTTGCCTATTTCAGTTTGATTGAAACATATTTGAAGTGGGTACTTTTTAATCTAAAATTTGTTAATATTGTCTTCCATGTTTTTCTCAAAACACTTTTAACAGTCAATCGATTAAGCTTTTTGTGTATGATGTCAAATCTCTGACCTAGTGTGTGCCATTGTCCATGCTTGTTAATAATGATTTATAGCGAAAACAAAATCAAAAGCGAGCACAGAGAAAAAAAATACAACATTGAAACGACGAGCTGCCGGTTGGCAGGCATCCATTTCTGTAAAAGGTTGTTAGCCATCGAATGCCTGCCGGGAATTTTTCGCAAAACAATAACCATTGAAGGCAGGCGGGCAGGCAGATTCTTCAACGCCACACCAGGGCTTTTTGATTGAAAAGTTTCAGATTTAAGGCTTTTCTGACAGCTCCGAGTACTACCTATAGGTCCAGCAAAGTGCAGCGCATTTGACGAGACCGAAAACAAAACGCATTAAACTTGCTAAATCTGCTGTACGGTATACACACGCACTCGTATATGTGTATATAACCGTTTCATTGATGGACTAATGTCGAATGAAACTTGTTTTGTGTATAAACGCCGCGGCCGATGAGCGGCATGCGAACCGCCAACAACAATTCAAGCTAAGGTGAAAAAAATCTATTCAGATTCCGAAGCATAAGTTTAGCGCGAAAAAGTTATGCAGGCTCACGAACCGGCCTCATCAGGCAGGGGTTTTGCACTTTCAGAATGATTGAGTAGACATACATATGAGGCGGCGTTCACCTTTGGTTTGATGATTCAATGGTATAAGTTGAAAAAAAAAGACCGAACTGCAGCTTCTGGGTGTTCATTAAAGAGGTTGAAAGTACCTACTGGGCAAATTTCTTGGTAATCAGTGGCTTAACATAAAGCCCAGATAATCCGATCATGGTCAATTCAAACAACAATGGAAGTTTGTTTGACATTCAATTGCTCTGAACAGAATTATTCGAACCTTTTTGTAAAGTCTGTTTCACATAGAATCTGGTCGGATAAAATAGATCATTTCTCCGTAAAGAAAATAACGTATAACAAAAGTAAAAATGTCATTTTGTAGGGTTTTTATTGCACTTTAAAGAAAAAAAAATACATAAAAATAAAAATCATTCGTCCGATTTTCGGATGAATTTTCGAACTTTTTTTGTGATACCACCCATCGTTTCTGCACAGTACTGCTGGTAACCTCATTCGCCATCTTGTTCCACCACTTTTCCATTTGAGCGAGTTTTTTATGGTTCTGCCACATTTCTTCAGTTTGCCCTTAACTATTGCCCAATATTTCTCGATGGGACGAAAATCCGGACAGTTTGGTGAATTGATACTTTTTTCAACAAAATCGATCTTGTTCTCCTTATACCACTTAACGACATCCTGGCTGTAGTGGCAGCTTGCCAGGTCCGGCCAGAACTTCACCGGACCTTTGTGGGACCGAATGAATGGCAAAACCCTCTTCTGGAGACATTCTTCTTTGTAAACATTTCCATTCTTTGTGTCCCCAGTGATGAAAATCTTAGTCTTCTTCCCACAACTACAGATCCCTTGCCAAATCATCAACTTACGAGCAAAATCCATTTTGACGAAAGTTTCGTCGTTCATCAAAATGCATACGTTGTACTTGGTCAACACTTTCTCGTACAACTTCCTTGCCCTGGTTTTGGCAACCAGGTTTTGTTTCAGCGTCCTGTTGGGGTGTTTGCTTGCATGATACGACCGCAAGCCTTCTCGCAAACAAATTTGTCGAGCTGTACTGTGGTTCGTCTTGAACTTTTTCGCCAAATCACGCAAGGAGATTCCAGGATTATTGTGAACTGATCGAATTACCTTTGCTCGCAGCTTCCGGTCATATGTTCCACTTTTACGCCTGGTTTGTTTTGCTCGATCCACCGTAAGGGTCTCCCAGTAACTTTGCAGCACCGCATTTACAGTCGATTTTGGATATTTCAGGAATTTCACGATCTTTAACCCTGACCACGTCGGTTTCTCTACGTGAGTGTGCAGAATTTTCTCTCGCCTTTCGCGTTCCATCGTCGATAACTTTTGACTGACTGCTTCAATCTTGATGAAATTTTCACCACTAAGTAGACAAACCATCCGGATCAAAACATTGTCAATAGATTCGCGATGTGACAACTAGGGGCGCTGCAGTAAATGAAAAGATGCGACCAGATTCTATGTGAAACAGACTTTAGCAGCGAATGAAAAGTAGGTTTTTCAGACCACTTTTTGAACTTTTTGTGACCTTTTGATTAAAAAAAATTTAAAAAAATATTTCTTGGCTTCATGATGTAGACATTAACTTTAGCTTTCATATGCATAAGGGAAATATTTTTTGGACGTGTAATATAAGAACTACAGCAGTTTTCCGGAGGCATGTTTTTTCGGATTTTTTTTTATGCATTGGACCTGTTGAATTAGGACCTATTAATGATTTAATATAAAAATCAACACCTTTACTTTCAGAGCATGGCTCAGTGTCATGAATTCTTACCAACGCATATTTACCTAAATTATCTGGTGATTTCAGTCGAATTTTCATAAATTTTTTTAACAGTCTCTTGCTTCTAAATAAGCCATCTGCAGTACCGTTCATAATTGTATAGAAATTGGAAGTACGCGCACTGTCACTTCGACTTTGAACTTCCATAACTTTTTCCCCCGATTATATTTTTTGATCAAATTTTTTGCGCTAGATAGATCAACTATCACACTATCATATCACAAAATTTGGGCTTTCTGGAGTTTGTGTGACCTGAGATACAGTTATTCTACAAAAATCGGACCTTTTGAACTTTTCTCATTCAAACTGCAATATCTCAGAAACTGCGCTACATTTTTTATTGAAATTTTGTAGAGTGATTGTTGAAATATAAAGCTAGCATGACTGAAGTTTTCGAAAAGTTCTATCGATGAGATCAAAAGTTACGCGAGGTGCAATATTTCAGGCATGAACCTAGAAATGCGATTTCTATAGAATTTTGGACGAATGTTTCCATAGGAAAATCATATTGGCTTGAAAAGCAGCATTTTCATAGCTTCCGGGACTGTCAACCAAGAAATTTACGTGAAAGAGTGTTTGAATAAACGTCTGCTGCCTTTCCTGAAGAAACACGGTTGTTCCGTACTGTTTTGGCTGGATTTGGCATCTTGCCATTACGGTAAAAAGACCATGGAGTGGTACGCCGCCAACAACGTGTAAGTGGTTCCCAAAGACAAGAACCCTTCCAACACGCCAGAGCTCCGCCCAATTGAGAAATACTGGGCTATTGTCAAACAGAACCTAAAGAAGACCAAAAAACCTGCTAAGGGCGAGCAGCAGTTTAAGGCAAACTGGCTTTCTGCGGCGAAGAAGGTGGACAAGGTTGCTGTACAAAATCTGATGGCAGGGGTTAAGCATAAGGCCCGGCAATTCGTATTAGGAAAAGTGGAAGCCTAACTAAATATCTTTCCTGAATTTAATACTAATTAAACTTGAAAAAGAAATTTAATTTGATTATTTAAATAAACGATTTCACCGATTTACACGCGTTTTCCCTTGACCAAATTTTGACCGTATATTCCTTTAGGATTCTTTATTTTCATTTCGAATGATCATAAGGAATTAGAAATGAGAAGCTGCTTTAAAATCCTGGTTCAAATTCGGTATTGCATTTCATATCAAATTTGAATCATGTTTTTCGAAAATCATATGCATTTCCGATATTTTGATAAAAGTTTTTCGAATATGAAAAAGGAAGAATTTTGTTTTATATTCAAATTCGAAGTTCTCAAACTTTATTCTTACACAAAATTTAAACATTTAAAGCTTCTAAGTGGTGATCCAAAATTAAAAACTCAGATTCAGATTCATCATTTGAAATTCACATTTTAATTCAGATTTACAAAACATTTATTTAAAAATAAATAATTGAAATAATGGATTAAGATTAAACCAGCACTACAGTGTTCAAATAAAAGATTCATGAATGAGGGCTTGGTTCATAAAATTCTGATTTGGTTATAAGATTCAGAAATCATATTTTCTGTACATTTCAAAAATAGTTTTGAAAAATCCGGTAATAGATTCGAAAATCAATTTTTAAATTCCGGTTCAAAATTCAGATTGAAAATTCAGAAAAATATTTGGCTTGTGAATGAGGTTTACAATCAACATTAAATTCTTGAGGAATTCAAGAGAACATGAACTTAAATATTTGCTTGTCCATACAATTTCCAGATTCCAATTTTTTGATCAGAATAAGTTTGTACACATAATTCAGCTGAAAATTTCAAATATAAAGTAGAATTTGAGTTTTTTTTAGGTTTTGTTTTATGCAAAATATCCTAAATTATATTTCAAAAAAATCATCCTCGGGATTTTCATTATGGAATTGATTCTTCATGAACATATATTTTAAAGAAAAGAAAGATACTAAAAGAAACATGTACCTGATCTTCACCTAAAAAATCTGCACAGAATTCATTTTTTTCTCGGTGTATTGTTTAACATTATTAATATTGTAGTTTTTTTAAAGTCAAATTTCATATTAAAATCATAAATTTAGTTCAAGTTTGCATCAAGTAAATTTGATCCGAACATGTTTTATGATAAAGGGGCCAGCGAACCGGGAAAACCGGGAATTAAAAATAGCACCGGGAAAACCGGTAAATAACCGGGAATTTTACATCCAAACCGGGAAAAAATCTTATGGAGTCCAAATCACTTTTACCATATAAATCCTACGTATGGTAAAAAAATATTCAAGATTAATTTTTATCAAAAATTTGACATAGACGTTAATTGTAGTTCTTTGATGAAAATACGAAATGAGAAAAGTTTATGCGTGTTTCCATTCTTCAATGTTCGCTTTTCCACCGAATGTTAGAATTGAAATTATTATTCAATTCTTAATTTCAGAATCCAAATTGTGGATTCAGAATTGATATAGAAAATTTTGATTAAAAATTCAGGCTCAGTATGATATTTGAAATTTACATTTCTGAAAACAGATTCCTTTCAGAACTCAGAGAAGGTCGAATTAAGTTCTCTTTGTTAAGACTTGAATCAAGCGTTGAGTAAGAAGCTAGACTGAAAATGCAGATGAATTTTTAAAAAGATTCTGGTACAAGTTTGACAATTCAAGTTTCGAAATCGATCTCAAATTTAAATTTTTAAATGTAAAAATATAATTTAGCTTGAGATTCTTAATTTTCACTCATTATCTGGATTTAAGTTCAAATTTTAGAACAGAAATAAAACCAAAAATTTAAAACTATTCATTTAATCCATAAACCAATTTACAGTACTATTATTCCAGAAATTATTGTTCATATAAAATTCGAAAATCATGTACCCATATTCAGAATAAAAATAAACAAAACAATAGTAATGGTATTTATTGATGATTTATCTAAATTTCTGAATTTTAATCTTAGGATTAGAATTCAAAATTTAAACTCAAAGTTCGAATTGGCAATTCAATTTTGAAACTAATATCAACATTTATGGATCATAAGTCTGAGTTTAAAAGTAAAATACATGAACAGTAAAAACTAAGCTTGTATATTTATCTGAATATATTAATATATCAAAATTATTTAAAAATTTTAAATCTGGTTCATTCTAGCGATTTTTATAAATTTTATATTTTGAAATTTTTTAGATTGATGAACCCTTTTCAAATGCACATTATTTTATAGCTATATAACTTCCCAAGTGAAATCAAATAATATCATTGAAATTTCTTCAAGTTTTGAATTGAGATATGGTAGACTTTTATATGAGAAATGAGAAATCTAAAAAAAAATTCATCTGTATCATCAAATATTCGACAATATATATCATTTTCCTGCCCTTATAATGTTGCAGATTTAATTTTAAGACATCATTAGAGGTTTTCATTCCTTTTAGAGTTATGGTGGAAATAATGACAACAAATCTCTATTTTTGCGTCCAATTCTCATAAATCCAACATGATTTTTCTGAGAATCCATAAAGTTTTTCAATACAATATCTTAAACTTTATTAATTTCCCTCGCAGTTTAAAAATCACAAAATATTTGCATTTCAAATATTGTTTGATTATTTTTACGAAAAAATTTTACCTTCAATGTCTCGGAAAATATATTTTAGTCACAATAATTCTAAAGATTTTAGAAGCCTTTGAACCCCAATGTTGTTTTATTGACAAGTGGAAGTTTCAATTCTGATTAGTTGAATGAACTTTGAAATCTCCCAGAGAATTTAAGATCCGGAACGTCAACGACATGATATCATAATGTGGTTTTAAAATGATACAATCGGTGTTTCAAGAATCCAAAATGAAATCCAAAAAATTAAAATTATAAAAATAAAGAAGTTTCCGTTAAATTTTTAATCACATAGTTGATTCACTGAAAATTTTCAGCTTTCACGCACTTTCACTTACAAATATCATAAAAATATCTATTTGTTCGGTCAAAAAATCTTGTAAAAAGTACATAAAATCTCACAAGGAAAAACCGGGAATTTGAAAATGGAAACTCGCTGGCCACCCTGGTTTTATCTCTTACCGTTTATTTGAATTTTTTATTTATTTTCATCAAAGGAACTCTTGGAACTTACTTAAGAGTTTGATTTTTGTATAGAATAAGCTTATTTTTAGAAATTGAAGGCTACGCTAAGGCTAAGGCTAAGAAGAACTTATTTTATGCTCAAATTAAATAACTTTGATCTACCAGACTCTCGAACAAATTCATAAATTTTAACCATTAATGAAAGCAAATTCCATATTTTGTTTCTAAAGATCTATTATATAAAATTCTCTTGTAACGGTGTTTGTAGTACTACTCCTCCGAAACTACCCAAACGATTCAAGTGAAATTATTTTTAGAATATTCTGTGGGCATGCGAATCGGTTTATATCGAATAAAAATAACAAAAAGTCGCATCAATTGTCCGTAAAAGTTAAATTTGTAGTTTTTGAATCAAATTAAAGTCATGACATCCATTTTTCAGAGACTTTTTTTTCCTTTGGGCGCCAGGCGGTTTGTTTTTCGTCTCCATGGACGAGGCGTCGCGAGCAGACGTCGTTAGAAGATAGTAACCATGGCATAGCATACTGATCAGTGAGAATATTTTGGCGCGTATTTCTCAACCAAGCATATTTTCAATGCAAGTGGCGGCGATATGAAGCCTTGATGTGATTTTTTTGTTCTTGATTCCTAGCTCATTTCTACAGCACATGGTTATGAATGACGCCAAGATGTGACTCAGGTTGACATTTTGCTGATCGAATAAAACATATAATATTTGTTTTGCCAAAATCTGAAATTGAAAAGTCGGCATCCATTTTTAGAGATTTTCTTTTCTTCGAGGGGTTTGTTTTTCGTCTGCATGGGCGGGGCGTCGCTAGCAAACGTCGTTGAAAGATAATAGTAACCAAAGCATACTGTTCATTGATCGCTGGAAAAATTTAAAAAATTAGGCGCCTATTTCTCAACCAAGTACCTATAATATTTCTTATGCACCTGGGGGCGATATGCAACCTAGATGTGTTTTTTTTTCTTGCTTATTTTATTTGTACACAGCACATGGTAATAAATGACGCCTAGATGTGACACGGATTGATATTTTATCGATCGAATCAAAACCATATAAACGATTTCAAATATCAAAACCATTTTTAATTCGTGTTAATTTAAGTAGTAAATTGTTGCCAAAAAATATTAACTTGGTAAAGATAAATATGAAATAATGTTATGACACTTTGAGGACGTTTGAAATTAAGAAATTGGGAAGCTTTACATTCAATTTCGTATAATCCAATACGCCTAGAATCTAGAATGCTAGACACATTAACTGAACAAGAGTCTATTCTCTTCTAATTTGTTTAATTATAGAGGATTTTAACCAACTTGGCCATTCGTCCTCTCAACAAGAGTCTGTTCTTTGAAATAGATTAGATAGAATTGAAGTTTTAAAAGGCCGAATGAACTATTTGATTTTTTGCAAATGTAAATTGAAGTTATCAATAAAATAATCTACTTTTCAATAACAAAAAGTAAGGATATGCATTTTCCGCAAGAGACTTTTGATTCACTTTTTTTTGAAAAGTTTTTTTGTGATTGATATTTCAGGGGCAGCAGATTTTTATGATGAACTTTTAATATGACCTGATAGTGTTAAAAATAATATTAATTCCTGTAATTTCTTAGGTGGAATAAGTGAAAACGCGCAATTTAGCTATGAAACATTTACAATTTAAGAATTTTATCTTGAAAATGGCCAGAAGGGATATCCCGAGTGTTGAATCTGAAGCTGATATTCAAAATTATTTTAAAGGTCTTTTTAAATCAAGGTCTTTTGGTTGAACAGCATTCAGTGAAATTGAAGTACCAAGCATTAATTTATTCCGGAGAAAAACTTAGGATATAGCAATGAAAGTAGATAAAACAGACAAACAAGAACAAGTATTAAATTAATTTTAAAGTCTTTTCTTTGACGCATCTAAAAAGACCTATGTGTTTTCACTTGCCCCAATAAATGGGACAAATATATACTTCGACATTTCTTTTTGTCAACATAACTAATATTTTTATTGAAAATATTACTTTTTCCAGAGCATATGAAAGTTGAACTGTGGTGATATTCGTTAGGATTTGACCGGTGTTTCATTTTTGAAAATTAAGATTTAAAGTAAAAAAGACACATAATTTTTATTAAAGTTTTGTTTATATGATAATTTCCAGGAATTAAAATGAACTCATGAAACCATCGTAGCCTGAACAGATTATTTATTTTTAATCTATTAAATTAAAAAAAAATCTGCTTATCAATTAAATGTTATTAAATCTTAAAAATATAACGTAATCCTTAATGAAATCGCAGATCACCACCAACAATGTTTAGGAAATTTAGAAATCAGAACTGCTTGAATTAGAATCTTTAAAATAATGGGTGAATATATCTAAACATATGTTTTCCTCTTTTTAAAACCAATCGTTTCTTTGATTCATTGGGTTAAAGTTCAAAGGAATAAATTTGCATTTTTTGCTTGAATAAAAAAAAAGGAATTAGCAATACACAAAACCACCAGATTTATTGCCATGACAAGTGCAGTTGGGAACACTTTAAGTTGAAATGTATAATGTCTATAACTTAAGTATCAGGCGAAACTTTTTGAAAATGATTTAGTGAAAATATGAATTTTAATTCAAACTAATTCGAAGCATGAGGATGGTGAATAATAAGCTGTTTGAAAATGGATAGTAAATAATCTTTTCTTATGTGTTTCTACAGCTCTAAAAAATACACCATCCAAAGCTTATTGGCAGCTGAAAGCGCTGCGTTAGACAAAATATTCGGCAAATACTCCAAAAATTGTCCCGATATTAAAAACAATATAACAAAACGAAATAAATCTACTGAATGGAATACAGCAAATGAAACATAAATATTATCAACATACAGTTATTTATTTAACAAGTTACAAAAATTGGATTTTAAAAGACCCGTTGAGTTTAAATTCTTTGGTTTAATTTTGATAGAATTGAGCGGGACGATTCGAGTGAAGGGAAAGAAGGGAAATGTAAAGAAAACTAGGAAAAATAGAAAATGGACGCCAAATTGAACATGGTAAGACGAAGTTTACCGGGTCTGCTAGTTTCATTATAAAAAATTAGCTCACCCTTTAGACTAAGGACCACTTTTTTATAGTTACGATGCAATACTAAAACTATAAATGAGTACTTAAAAATGAATAATCATATAGTTTCAAACATGTTTTGATTTAATTTGTTGGGCAAAAAATCATAGGTAATAATCAGACACCAAAACCTCCCCATGAGTCGGTTCTTCCTACGGCCCTGATCGGTTTAGTAGTTTTGCAGATATAGCCATAATAGTAATTCAGATCTATATAACCCTATACGGCTAATTGTCCTTTTTTAACCGTAAAGGAAGGTTATTTATCCAGGATGTTTTTTTCTAATCTATGAAATTTTCTGCAGAAAAGTTGCCTTGTTGTCTGTGGTGTGAAAAGCATAAAATATTGGACGAGCTTTCAAGTTGTATGCAAGCTTTAAATGAAATACATATTTTCCTGTTCGTTCTTCCATCAGCTTCTATTTTGTTATTGTTACTAAAGACTAAAAAATTAGAATTTTACCAGAACGTTGGAAATCGTTTGACTTTAAGCGACACAAAAACACATTTCAAATTTAAATATTTTGAGCAAATATTTCCGCAGATCGTAGTTTAATAATGAGATAGAACTTAAAACCTTAAAACTATGTAGTTTTCCATTGCATATTAAAAATTAGATTGGGAAAGACAAAAAACGAAGAATTAAAATTTATATTTTTGTTATAGATTTTAAGAGATCAATATACTCTCTCTAGTATAGTGGAGCTACCGAATAGGTTGAATTTCTTCATCCGTTTTTATCTAGATTTGTTTACGGTTGTGAATTTTCACTTCAAGATTCCACATTTATGTTATCTATACCTACCCCGCATAGAGAGCGCTAGCTGAACCAATTTGTGACCATTCGTTCAGGTCTATAAAGCGCTATGGTGCGCGAAAAAAAAAACCTGCGTTACCTTCGCGTATGAGCCGTGCATACACTATATGTAAATACAAATTTCTCCGCATTATTAGTCACGTTTCGACCCACCCAATGATTGTTTTATTTTTTTTCTCTCTAAACGAGCTGTTTTCCTTTCTTATCTTATTGCAGAATGCCCGGGGCCAGGCACACGACGATGTTCTCGGGGTGGTGACGCATTTGGATCATATGGTTACCCTGCTGCTGGTGGAGCTGCATCACTGTAACAAAGTTAGTCTACCGGGTGCTCCGGCTCCCTCAGCGCCCTGTCTGGAGCACCTTCTGAGTGAAAACCTCCTGGACAAACTATACGAATGGGGCATCAAAACGGGTCGCTACTCAAATGCCGTCCGGCTGGAGCAGCTCAAATTGTACGAACAACTGGTCAGCCACAGCCGGCATCAGCTGCTAGTGCACGAGCCCTTCCTGAGGCCACTGCTCAAAATATTGGCCTCCAGCCAGAACGAAATCTATCCGCCGGATCTCGAGAAGCGGCTGGTGATACTCCTGAATCAACTGTGCGTGGTGCTGATGCAGAATGTACATCTGCTGGATCTGTTCTTCTTCTCGACCGCCCAGCAGAACGGAAGCGGGGGACACACTAAGTAAGTTTTGAATATTTTTTAAAATTTCCATCGATTCGTAAGTGCAATGGATTCGACGTTTTCCTAAAAATTCTCGATTAAGACACTGAAAAATTCAATAAACATTCACTGTAAGAATGTTTTTTTTTAAAGCACACATAAAACACGCGACGTAAAAGCTTCGGACAAAACATAAATAATTTCGAATTAGAAGACCTAGATGTAAACATTAACACGTTCAGAAATCAAGATGCAAATAGAAACTTGTTTTTAATAGCAACCAAAATCGAGTTAAAGTTGTCTATTGTGGACTAGGCTTGAAACGTATCTCAAATTCTAATTCATTTATTATTCTATAAAAAAACTATAATTTTCTTGATTTCAAACCGTGTTTCCTCTGAGATGTAAATATTTTCGAT
This sequence comes from Uranotaenia lowii, assembly GCF_029784155.1. Classification (NCBI taxonomy): domain Eukaryota; kingdom Metazoa; phylum Arthropoda; class Insecta; order Diptera; family Culicidae; genus Uranotaenia; species Uranotaenia lowii. The sequence goes on along the minus strand of NC_073692.1, from coordinate 382,101,504 downwards.
TGTTTAGATTTCATAGGACAGTTTTATGTTTTTGAAAGATTATAATAGTAGTTTTTCCTCTTCTGGTCAGTTCTTTGGCAGTTGGTGGTTCACTTGTATTTGTCTCTACGGGGAATTGGTATCAAGGGTGGGATCAATTTCGATTCTTCGGCATCATAAAAAAACTCTGTTATTAGATCGCGTGAAACAGTGAGAAAATAGAGAACTGCTGCTTACATATATTTTGAATCTTCATTTTTTTAACTTCCTAAAACCAGATTGGTACAACTTATATATGATAGTGCCTGAATCTTGAAGCACCTCAATATCTTTGCTACTAGTTCAATGATATTCATGTTTAAATGCTTTTGTTGTTGTAGAATAAAGATAAGCCTGCATATGTCCATATTTATGTACATCTATCAAATTATTCACAAAGATGCAATTCAAATTAGGTTAGGTTTATGTTTTCGACCGGGAATGATATATGGTAATTTTATTTTGGCTTTTTCGGTCTTGAATGTAGATCAAACAACGGTGGTTTTTGAAATACCCGACGTTTCGACCAGTTTTGTTGAACTTTTTCAAGGGAATTTCCTGTCAGACATCAAATTCCCTTGAAAAAGACCAACAAAACTGGTCGGAACGTCGGGTATTTCAAAAAACCACCGTTGTTTGATCTACATCCAAGACCGAAAAAGCCAAAATAAAATTACCATGCAATTCAAACTTAAGCAGGAAGCCAATAAATGCCAATCTTATTTACTTCTCTCCTACACCCACAAATCAGACTCTACTCCAGTAGTGAACATCCTAGAAAGTGAAATTATCGGTATAAGATATTATGTCAACATGCTTTTGATTAACTGGCATTGTCCTCCCAGCGCAACCGCATTGCATATGTCTAAAACAAAACAAAATAAAACATATCCCATATCCTATCACAAGATAAAGCAGGATGGAAACAATCAGCCAGCAAGGATATTGTCGATTGATGTACCGAGCGCTGTGTGTGTATGTGAAACGCTAATAGAAAAAAAAATCTTTGTTTCCAAATTTTGTTTCCTGCCAAGCTGAGCTGTGCGTGTAGATATATGTAAACTGGCTGGCAATAGAGAACAGTTTCTAGATTCCCATTCCCACCCCATTCCCCTCCCATTCTTATCCCTTTCCCATCAAAGACAAAGGAGGATAAAAAAAAATCGGCCAAACGGCAGACGGCCAATGCAGTGCGTTGTTTTTAATCGACAGTTTCTCGTTTTTTTGTTTTTCTGGGTTTCTAACACTCTCGTGTTATTCATCCCCTAAATTTTAATCGACAGTGACAAAATTACTATGATAATAAACCTTCGTTTGATAACCCACTCAGATGGTGCACTGGGTAAGATATCGGATTAGCAAGCCGAGATGAGATGTTGCAGTAAGTTCGACTCTCAAAAAATTTGTTTTTATGAATTATCCAATAGGATGAAAATCCCATAAAATGTTTTTCTTGTTTCGCTTGAATGTAGTGGTCATGCGTCATTTTGCTTGGGAGTTTTTATGGCAGTAGTATTTTTCCAATCATATCATCTTTGGTACTCTATACTTTTAAGCGCATATTCAGGACAGAGATTTGCTAAATAGGAATTGGATTTTTTCGTCCTGTTGGAGCATGTTTTTGATATGTTGTATTTGCACTTGCAAAATACAATTTATAAAAATCATCACACCTTAATTTTGTACGCTTGCGATGGCTTCAATATTCTCCAGTCGACTCCTGGAGAAAAAAAAACATACAATTAATATCGTTTTGCTCTTCCTGCTTCTGAACAAAAATCTGTAGTTTAGAATTATTTGGATGAAGTGTAGGAATGTGGAGTTAAATAGACACATTTCCATTTTACAATGAGTACCATGGTTCTTTAGCCTTGATTCGATTCCTAAGAAAAAAAAAAGAGAAATATGAAGTAAAACTGTCATATCTTAATAGAAGATGCAAATTAGGGAAATCAGGTGGAAAGAGAACTATATTTTGTAAAACACATTTATTTTTTTTAATACCTGTATCTTGTTTTACTTCCTTGTTTTTTATTTTCCCAAATTTTTGTCTACTGTCAAATGTTTTTAATCATCCGTATTGATTTTTTTTCAAAAGATACGCTCAGACGTACATGGTTGTTTATGCGAGCGAGAATCTATTTCTTCTTTTCTATTCATTGGGAGCCCAAAACTAAATATCGAATTCAATTGTGACGGAAAACTTTTTCAGCGACTGTAGGTAATCCGCCCGAAAATATGTTCTCCGACGAGACTGGAAGCGAGCAAAAGAAGGATCAAGGTTGTCGGCTAGATCGCAGTCCAGGGGGGCTTACTGGTACAAGATTGACATGGATCAACCTTGTGTATCCTATGCGTTTTCGCGTTAAGGCACTCCGTTCTAAAACGGAGTGCCGGTCGTTCCATGCATACACGCTCGTTTTTAAATAGCCATTTTTGGTTAAAAAAACAACCATAATTGCGATTTCCCACGTTATGTTTTTAAGACTTTTCCAAAATAACCTGTAAAATGACTAATCCGGGTGAAACTGAAATATGGCTTTTGGCCTTTTTCTTCTCTCCAGTATCTCAGACTATATGCCCTTTTTTTTATTAAACCGTAATTGATAACCCCAGAGAAATCAAAAATGGTTATTTTTAACCGAAATTCAAAGAACAGTTTGGTAAAATTTCGAAATTGGCGACAAAATTAATAAAAAAATGCAGACTTTTTTTTATTTTTTAAGTCATTATTTCATGTTTGTAATACATTCATTTATATACGTGCTCATTTTTAAGGTTTAAGATAAAAAAAGGTCAGTATTTGTCAGTGGAAATATCGCCAATAACCAATCGGCTTCCCCATTTTCCTTTATTTCGTGAGCTAATCGAATGGTGTTTAAGGGCTTCGATGCTGATGGGTATTCTTCCGAAACACAACTCCAATGATCGGTCCCGAATTGCCACTCAGTGTGTTCAACAGTTCTAGTGTGGTTCCGTTCAAAATAGTCTGCTTTTCCTCCTTATCCACCTGATCCAAATCTCTCAAAATAAAGCTGACGTAACACCATCATGCACTTCTTCGAAGTTGAACTTTCTTCCAGCTGCCTCAATGGTTTGCTCCTCTTCCTCATCGCTGACGTTTTCTTTTTTTGAATCTTTCGGCTCCTTGCGGGCAGCCTTCCCGGAGGATTCTTTCTTCGCTGGTTTGGTGGTCGAGCGATACTAACCTTACGTTTGGTCACTGTTCTACCCGTATAAAGGTTTTCTGCATATTTTTTTTGTAGATTTTTTGCTTTCTGCATCAATCCACTTCCCCATGACGAGGGAAGACTTGACGGAACATTCCCTGAAAAGAATTTTAATTTTAAAATTATCATAAGAAATATGTTAATGAATAATTGTTGACACGGCCTAAAGTTCTCAGCTCACGATACGTAGTATTGCCACAAGAAATTGTAGAAACGTCAAATTCGGTATAAGGAAGAAGTTCATAAAAAAAGATAGAGATAGATCGAGAAAACGTGGACACGAAAGTCACGGTGATTTATGAAAATTATTACGTAAGTTGATTTATAATAGTGCTACTTATACCTGCCTAACAAAAAGGTTTCTCAAACCCTGCCAATCGATACTTAAAAGATCGATATTTGGTATTCGGTAGGTGAATTCTTTATTTATTATAATGCGCAAACTAACTGAACCTCCGTTATACAGGTTAGAATCGTCTGTGTAGAAGAGCTTGAAAATCAACAGCTACCTACAAAATTATTAGGAAATTCGCGAGAAAGCTCAACAAGTATAGTGCTATCGTAAGTTACGATGGATAATTTAATAGCGAAACGTTAAATGAATACTATCTACTACAGGTATAAAACCACAAAAATACTTTGCTCGAGCGAGGTTAAGTAGTTAACAAGAACACACTAATTAGAAGCATTTGGAAATCTTAAAGGCTCTCCAAATTCTTTCCTGAGTCAGATTGTAAGTAAACATGAAATATTAACCTTTGTCAGCTGTACTTGGAGATTTACCTAGTACATTTAGATAAAAAGTGCTAAGAAGTTATAGGAAAAGATCTCATTTCAATAGCACAGAGCGAGGCAAATACTAATTAATTGTAAGTACTAAACATTAAACTTTGATTCAGAACGTCATTTGATTGTACTTCAAAAAATATATTTCAGCTTGAGCTGTCACAACTGCTACAAGAATAGGTTTTTGGCACGCGTAGATCCGAAAAATACACCTGAACAATAATAACTTACCTTGTGTTACAATGTGTTTCGATTTTTTTTCGAATGAGGTAAAATTTTCGTCCTTTTTTCGGTTAGAACCCGATAACTAGGAATATGGTTCAAAAAAATATTGTTGAAAAATAACCATATTGGCAGTTCTGCAGGAAAACCCAGATAATGGTTATTTTTCAGGCAAAAATAGTCGAATGAAAACGAGCGTGTAGGTGCAGTTTTTGACCTCCCTCAGCTTGTTTTCGGTGATTTTGTTCCAGGTGTGTGCCCAATAGAGGAGCAGGTGGTTTTTAAGCCAGTGATAAGCATCTGAAGGAGGGATGGGCATGTAGGGGGGGTTCAAATTGACAAAACGCATACAGAGCTCGTTTTTCCTGCTATATACACTGCCGGCCAAAAGTTTGGGATCACCCTCTAAAAAACATGCAAATTTTGATCGTTCATATCTTAGCCGTCTTAGGACATATTGCAAATCTTCTGATCTCATTTGAAAGATAATGAGCAAAAGCTATCTCGGATGTATTTTGCCCAAACATAATGTTTTAGTTTTGAACTTAAAACTTAACCTAAAGTTATAACATTTTCAAGAAATCGCACTCAATATTCAAAGCCGATCATCTCGGGATAGGGTGGACCAAATCTCAAAATTTGAGTGGCATTAGAATTCCTGTTCTTTACTAATCAAAACACAATCAAAAAATTTTGTGAAAAATTCAAGAATGTATTTTTAATTAATAAAATAGACACTTGAGTTATCGTCCAAAAGTTTGGGATCACCTCTTTGTATGGTGAGTTTGGGATCATTCTTATAAAAACATGCAAATTTATTTTATTCATATCTTTCTCATCTAACATCGTATTGCAGATCGAAAGGGTTCATTTGGAAGCTAAGGAATTGTGGTTTTTTAATAAATTCATTCAAAACTTATATTTTGAAGTGATTACCATAAAAAATCACCTGAAATTAATTGTTTTTTTGAAAATTCCCAGATTTTTTTATGGTTCTCACCTTAAAATATAATTTTTGAATAAATTTATTAAAAAACAACAATTTCTAAGCTTTCAAATGAACCCTTCAGATCTGCAATACGATGTTAGATGAGAAAGATATGAATAAGATAAATTTGCATGTTTTTATAAGAATGATCCCAAACTCACCATACAAAGAGGTGATCCCAAACTTTTGGACGATAACTCAAGTGTCTATTTTATTAATTAAAAATACATTCTTGAATTTTTCACAAAATTTTTTAATTGTGTTTTGAGAAGTAAAGAACAGGAATTCTAATGCCACTCAAATTTTGAGATTTGGTCCACTCTATCCCGAAATGATCGGCTTTGAATATTGAGTGCGATTTCTTGAAAATGCTATAACTTTAGGTTAAGTTTTAAGTTCAAAACTAAAACATAATGTTTGGACAAAATACATCCGAGATAGCTTTTGCTCATTATCTTTCAAATGAGATCTGAAGATTTGCAATATAACCTAAGACGGCTGAGATATAAACGATCAAAATTTGCATGTTTTTTAGTGGGTGATCCCAAACTTTTGACCGGCAGTGTATGTAGTTGCGTCCATGTTAATTCTCCGCGCTCTTAGCTTATGCAAAGCGGTGAGAATTTTTCTCTTGTTCGTGAGCGAAAACTTATCCTTAAAGTTAAGGGGCTTGTAATGTAGCTCAGTTGGCAAGTCAGTTGCTTCCTGAGCCGATGTTCGTGAGTTCGAGCCCAAGAGTAAACATCGATCACAGTTGTACCGGATAAGTTTTTCAATGACTGTCCGCAAACAGCATCGATGTTATAAGTCGCGAATGATATAAAAAGATGTTATAATCAAAACAAAAAAAAACCTATAAATTAAAAGAGACGATAAATTTTAATCGGAATGAAATTGATGAGTGCTATTACAGTATGCATAATTGACATCAAGATGGGAGGTATGGCATCAAGATGCCATACCCTGTAGTCGAAATTTCGACAAGCCTACATCTGTGAAGAAACGTCTCTCCTAAAGTGGAGAATCGACATCGTCATGAAGCGTGAAATTGTAACTGTGACGACTTTAGAGCCTCCACCCACACTCATTTGAATCTTCCTCTTCATGCACTGGTAAAATTTTCTGGACCAATAGTTCAAGGGCCTTCGTACATTCTATCGGAAAGTTGGTGGGCAAGTCAAGTGCAACCGGTGAAAAAATGCAGCCCTGGTCTTTACTCTTCAGATCATGGCACTTCGGTATAATCCAGGCCAAAGAGTCGATGACTTCCGTTGTATGGTCGCAATAGTATTGAACGTGGTTACCAAAACCTAGTCGGTTGTCACCCAGAGGCAAATCCGAAAACTCTCTAGACCACCATTCGGTTCGCATATGTCCCTTTTCAAAAGCCGAACTGCCTGTCGAACAATCCCAGTCCACATTTTTGAAGATCGTTGACGGTTTAAATATTACCTTCTGTTGCATTATGAACCAGAGTAATAATCTTACAATTGTCATCACTAATCAAATGGATGATACAGTCTGATACAGTGCTCTGTAACGATGAATGATATTCTGATAATTGCCTTTGGTTTGTAACTACTCTTCCACTAAACTCGTCTTTTGCCTTCAGATATCTTGCACAAATTTCTAATTAAAAATGAAAAAATAATAATATCATGTACAAAGCATCCTAAAACCTTTTTTTTACTTCTACTGCGATTCTATTCAACATCCTTTACATACCATTTATTTTGCATAACGCCATACCTCGGTACCGTTCAACTATATTAAAATTTTAATAATCTTATTCTTATTTCATTTGCAGCTTTATCATCTTCTCCCTGCTGATACCGTACGTGCACCGGGAAGGTTCCCTAGGTCACCAGGCTCGGGACGCGTTGCTTCTGTGTATGGCCCTGTCCCAGAAAAACTCCAACGTTGGGACCTACATTGCTACCTACTCATCGATCTGTCCGGTTCTGGTGACCGGACTCGGGGGACTCTACTCCCGGTTGCCGAATCAGATCGACATCAAAACAATCGACTGGTACCGGATAACGACCGATGACGTGACCGAAATGCCGGAACTGACCCTGTTCATGAACTCGCTCGAGTTCTGCAACGCAGTCGTCCAGGTTGCCCACAGCATGATCCGGCAACAGCTGCTGGATTTCCTGTACCAAGGATTTTTGGTACCAGTCCTAGGGCCCGCAATTCTTCAGGTAACAGTCGTATTTGAATTATATTTTGTTTAATTTCATTGGTCTTTCATGCACCGCACCCTTCAAAATTTTCTTCCCATCATGTTTTGTTTATCGATTTGTTCCATAAAAATACTAATCCCAAACAACACAAAAGCTGGTTTCAGCTACTCTTATGCTTTCTATTGAACCACAACTATTTTGTTTTTATTTTGAGTTCCAAAAAAATTAACACATTTCAAATAACTTGCTTAAAAACGTTGTGAACGTTTGTATATAAATGCAAAGGAATCATTTCCTGCCCTACAAAGAAGAAAATTCTGGAACACCATGCGCCTTGTAAATATTGCATCGAGTTCACGTGAACAACCTTAAAGAAAAGGCAGTCAAAAGGTGGCGGAGATCGTGGTTATGGAAAACAGCTCAACAATCTACTACACTACACACTTCCACTACACATCTTCTTCTTGGGTGTCCCGTATCGCTCGTCCCAATCTCGTCGTATTCGTAGTGTACCTTCTTCGGGATTTTCATTCAAGCCGGGTTTCAGGGTCAACTGCCCTTTCAACTCTAAAACGAATAAAAAACTAATAATCATTTATATTTTTCTTTTCTATCCCTGTACTCCAAATTCCCTCTTTCGTTTCTCAACACCCTATCCTGACCCTATTCCACCCTGATTAATGTTATAAATACGTTGCTACCCACCAATCCTCCCGCTCGTTCCGTACACAAAAATGCAAAAACACCCTACATCCCTGAACTTCCCACTCTGAGCAATACTTGCAAAAATATTTATCCTTTGAAAAACAAAAAAAAATGCGCGCCTCAACGCGATCAACAGAAATTTAAAGGTCGAGGTCAATTCCAGACAAACATCGAGTCGCAGATATCGGCCATGGCCTATCTCGATCTGATAGTCCGTTCGGTCACGGAACCGGGCCTGATACAGATCATCGTGCGGTTTCTGCTGGACACGGAAAAGTTCGACGGTCAGCGCATCCTGGACGTGCTGGTGGAGCGGCTCAACACCAACGACACCCGGGTAGGTACCGATTACATACATACATGAAAGACAGTGGACTCAGTTGTAGTCCTTATGGATATTTAGGTTTAGGTTTAACGAAATGGCAATGCCAAATTACCTAGTTTAAGAGGATGCCCTTTTGTCTATTGAATTTTAGTAAATTATAGCAAATTTATTTTATCAATATAGATGTGTTTGTTAAAAATTGCTTCAATATGACTGGATAAAAAGCATTATTCTTTTGTTTTGTGATAGTGAAAATCGTGTGAAAAGCTTCATTCGTTCTGTTTCGAATTGACTTTCTTCGCCATGAAATTTTTTTTCGTATCAAATAGTTCAAAGGATTAATCTAATTCATCCACCCATCCAAAGATTTTAGGTGCAATGTAAACTATGTAAAGGGTTAGGGATTTTTAGCTATTCTTGGTAGACGCTTGCTGAATGCTGAAGAAAAAAATAAACGTCTGATTCAAAAATCTTTACTTCTATACCTCTGTCTAGGCTCGTCTAGCGTACAATAAAACAGTCCAAATTTTGATTTCTTAAAGGTAGGTGGGCGTCTAGCCAAACAAATAAGCATAATACGATGGCCAAATTCCGGGCCAAAAAGCTGTATCACGAGTGATAGGTGCAGTTGTAGTTAATCATAATGTATGACAGAGCGTACATTACAGCGAAGGTCATGCAGATTTCCTGAGGTTTTTCGTTGGTAAGATCTGCTTGGATGTTCCGGAGAAACTTCAGGAGAAGATGTATGATTCATTTGCTACGATGTACTTGAAGATGAATCTTGCGGCGGCAGATGCCTCGAGGACCGACTGATGCCCTTCCTGATACCACAAAACAGGCGTATATCTGTTTTGGCTTGATCTAGCACCGTGCCATATGGCAAAATTTGTAGCGCATTGGGCAACGAAACTCTTTATATACAGGAAAAGGCAAAAAAGCTAAATTCGTCACAACTGTCTCTGTATGATAATTCTGGTCGATTTCATAAAGGGCAACTTTTGGAAAGCTGCTAAAGCAATTCAAAGTTACTCCCAAAATTCAACCTTTATTCCAACCATGAGTTCTCAATATTTCAATGTCATTGGCATAAGATGTGAACGCCAGTGGCGATGATTCTGCCTTGCTGTGCGTGTGTATGTAAGCAGGCGGTAGGAAAGCAAAAAAACAGTTTGACGTTTCCAATTCCCTTTCCTATCATAAGACAATACTGGCAAACTCTCGGTCAAACGTCAGACACAATGCGTTTTTTGTGATGGGCCATGGCAGAAAGACTTTGACATTTAACCCTCGTTCTCTATCTGGCTCAAGTAGTACACTGGTTAAGCTGTCGGATGGACAAGATGAAGGTATTGCGGTTACTGGGATAATTTCTAACCGCGCGACGGTAGCCTTCCGTGCGGTTGGCTAGCCGGCTAGCAGTAAACACAGTTAAAAAATTCACTCTCACTCACTAATTTTATTGAAAAGATTAGAAGTGAATTCTTGAATAACAAATCATTACTTTTCAAGAGAGGACAAAACATGAAGTCATCGGAATGAGAAATTATTAGTTTTAGTATTCATTAAGATTGAATTAATTACGAGCGCGCCGAGGAAATGCACACAGGTTTTTGTATTTACCAGTTTCATTTCATTCAAGGTTATTCGTTATCTCCATTCAATGCGAATGGAGAAAAGCTTGTTTTGCGCACAAAGAAATGGAAATTTTCCATTCGTCGTTTATCGGCGAGTTATTGCATGTTCCCCATTTCTCGATCTCCGTCGTTCTCCGACCGTCGACGAGTAAAGATGTCTATCGCTATTACGGTAAATTTAATTATTTATTTTCAAACGATTTTTCTATATATTCATTAATTGTTTTCTTCAGAAATTATGGCTTGTATCCGGAAAGGAGTACTGCATAAACATGCAAGTGCTAATACCGTTATGCATTGCTTATACAATTATTATTATAGATATGGGATTCTCAAAAATTCAACTAGCCAGAATTATCTCTAAACATTATTCTACTATTGTGAACTGGATTAAGAGATATGGAGCCGATAGATTTTACGGTAGACGAGAAACTCTAACCGTTTTATACGAATAACTGCGACTGCAAAACATTGCACGAAATCCAACTTTCAATGAAAGGGAAAATATTCTTGAATATTTTTATCGACTCGTGTCCAGCAGACACTTTAATTTTTATTTGATGTGGTGAATGAAAAAGAAACATAAAAAAATCTACCGCTTATTGCATTTGATGGCTAAAGTGTCGTCGAACTCGAAACTTATTTAAACTACTTTAGGTTTTAATTTTTTTCGTGATTTTGTCCGCTGATTGAATCTCAATGCAAACACAATTTTTTATAAACAAAAGATAATCCGATAATATTTGGTATATATGTTTGTTCAACAACTTTTTATTAAATCATCTTTCACTGTTTTTCGCTAGTTTAGCCGATTTAATTTCAGTCGATAAATAATCCTTATGTAGAACAATGCTCACTTTTTTCTTGAATACTGTATTTTTTTTACAGTGGTACCCTCCGGGAGTCCAAATCAGAAATCGCAGAAAAGGTTTTACGAAAGGCATTCAGTTTAATCTAATCCGTCCCACAAAACGTCGTGCCACCTCAACGGAAGGAACTTGCTTCCAGAACCATTGCTATTAAAATTTGAAACAAAAAAATTAAACGTTTAGATTTTAATAAGATATTTTGAATTAAACTCACCAGAATGCAAACACTTAGCGGTAATTAATTTGTAGATTTCCGGTTGCTTGGGAGCCTCTTACCGGCATACCGATATCCTTTCTTTTGATTAACTGGAACTTTACTTATCTGCCCGTTTTCCGATGTGTGTTAAAATCATTTTTCTTCTTTCACACGATATTTGAATTCATTTCAAAACATTACCTGCAGGTACCCAAGAACTTTCTCAAACATTTTTCCCAGAAGTGTGCAATGTCAGCCGACTGATGCAACAACCTTTCCCTATAAGAATTTTAGAAAAAAAAACCATTTAAAGTCATCTTCTTTGACTTTGCGTGAAATTCATGAGGCAATTATGTGGAAGTAAAGTAGTTATTACCAGGACATATTTGAAACACTGTGGTTACTTCAAGCCTCACGTAGAATCGATTTGATGCGACCAAATCTTAGTTTACGTGAAAAATCCCATAGAAATAAATACTTTTTTTTTGCGTGTTGTTTCTGGGATGAATTATCCAACCACGGAGAAAAAGGTAGATATCTCGCACGAGCTTTCATTACGTCGTATGATTAAGGTTACCATATCCTACAACGCTAAAAAGAGTACATTGAGAAAAATTTTCAAAATTTTAAAGACTAACACCATTTATTCAAAAACCATGATGTTTTAGGTCATTCAAATACCGTCAATTTGTTGTTGTGACTTACAGTACAAATGTACAGTATTTTTTTATTGGATTTCTCAAAGTTTGATAAAAAAAACCCGTTTGAAATCGTGAATGTACACGTGATTCCTTTTATTGGTAGCCATCCATAGAAACATTCAACAAAAGAAGCAAAACTGAAATGTTGTGCAACGAATGCATAAAAAGTTAGATCTCTTGTATTCATAAGAATACAATCTTCATGCATCGGAAGAAATAAGTTAGTTTACCTATATGAGAAAATTTTATAGATTCCTTTCACAAAAAAAAAGAATACATTTCGTATAATTTCATAAAAAGAAGAGTACGTTCATTTTTCGATCGAAAGAGAGTACATGTACTCTTAAAAGAGTACGTATGGTATCCCACGTATGATACATCTTAAGAATTCACAGAAAACTGCTCCAAAAGTTATCAGATCAACTTTAAAATGTGTATTTCAGAGATAGAATATGTTGTCCAGGCTACACATATTCTAAATGGAAGGAAGTTGCGACTAGTTTATGTCAGTTGTTGTATTTTTTCGTAATAAAACTATTTGTTTACATTTTGTTTCATACAACGTAATGAAAATTCTCGCAAGATATAGTTTTTTCATCCATTACCGCCTATATTCAACTATTTTTCTGACTGATTCTCGACCAACTATAAATCTGAAGATTGTATATGGTAGATAATTGTCTTGATATTTTACGTTCAACAATAGATACATATAGGCTGATTGATTTTATGCATTCAACTATAAATATAATAGATTCAACTAAGGGCTGTATTCGAAAAACAACAACAACACTTTCATTTGTGAAAAACTTTTGAGCGGATGGTTGAAAATTGATGAAATTTTCAGTGATACTACCTAGTAATGTAACGTTCACATGTGCAAAATTTTGTAGCGATCTGTCAAGTATAGTGATTAAATTTATTAACTGAAATGTTTGGACAACATATGCGCCATCTATATTACACACTTTGAACTACCGTCTTTATAAATAAAGGCTTTTTTGTTGATTTTCTTCATTTCCTGGAGTTTTACCTTCTTAAAACCATAGATTTTTCTATTTTATCGAAGCTATGACAAGTTTAACAGATTGTCCACTTTCTGTAAGAAAAAAATATTATAAACTTTTTATCACTCATTTTTACTTATGTTAATTTTAGAAGTTATCATCAACTCTTAAGATGGTTTTTCGGAAAAAAAGTTATCGGCGCGTTTTATTTTCTTTTTTTAATATTTTATTCATGAATTTGTTTTATGATCGCTTTGCAGCAATTTTATTGTGACTCATCCATATGTACCTCTAAAACTGACAATCGCTGCCATCAGAAGTCTGCCAATAGTCGAATGCCCGGCTTCTATCCGATTGATCGGGTATGCTGCAGACCAAATCATGTTATAATTTAAAAAAAAAATAAAAAAGGGACAAAATTTACCGTATCACGGTGGGTGCCTCCAACGGGAAAAATGGTTTGAGCACCGATTGCCGGTTCCGTTTTTTCTTATTAGGGTCTCACGACAAAGAAACTTCCACCCGGGCCCCGTGTTGCGTTGCACAGTTTGGTTTCGGTAGCTGACGATTATCGAACACATGCACTAACTTCACTTATGTACATGTTGTGTTTGAATGTTTTTATTCAAGTTTCACACAATCAATCATAAGAATAAAATTAAATTTATTATATTTATAGTTCGATGCCTAGAATCAATCATACATTTGTAGTTGAATCAATATTTTTACAGCTGAATCAATTATACCATTACAGTTGAATCTACCGTATTTATAGTTCAATGTGAGTGGTCAACCAGGAATGTACAGTTGAATCTATCATATTTATAGTTGAATACCTAAAATCAATCATACAATTGTAGTTGAATCTGTTATATTTACAGTTGAATAAATTATACCATTACAGTTGATCCCATTTTTTTTAAATATTTGATTGAGTAAGGCCAATCTACAGTTTGTAGTTGAATTTTTTATATTTATAGTTGGATGTGGAAAAATCAACGTACATATCTTTGATGATTGGTATAATTAGCTGAAATAATTGGAACATCTGTCGTCTTTTTTCTCAGAGATAGAATGAAAATCCCATAAAAATGTTTTTCTTGGTTCGCTTCAATAATTGTATGTACTGCCGTGATATGACGAAGTGACGTATATCCATTTTTTTCGATTTTGACTTTTTGACGCCATTTTGTGCGTTTTCCAATGAGCTTTCAAATGCTTTTAACAGATTTAAAAAATATTAAACAGTTTTTGAGAAAATTGAGAAAAACAAATCGCCAAAAGTGCGATTTATACGCCGAAGTGACGTATATCCATGCGCTTTTGAAAGTGATACAGAACAATTTCAACAACCCGTATAATTTTCAAGCGACATTCCTCAGGTTTGGGAAAAAATCATTTTTGAACTTGACGATCTGTTTAAAATAAAATAGAGACGCCCCCCCTCCTTTCCTCAGAAAAAGGGATCTCCAACAACAAAGTTGTCGAGCCTGTTTGGTACATAAAATTTGAATAGAATTGTCAAAATTTCATGGCCGAATGAACGGGGCGAGGGGGGGGGGGGTGTTGTGTTAAACCTCCTCAGGAGAGTCAGGAGAGTTTTATCAAATCTAGATGAACAACCAAAATGAATAATGAGAAACAATCTCAACCCATAATTTAAACAATAATCTTGAAATCTTATCCTAAGTCAACAATTCAGTTTTTCGAAAATTTCCTAACTTGTAAATAGAAATTTAGTCCCAAATACTGAATTTCAATAAGCTTAGGCTCGTAAGATTGCCCAGATTTTGCCAGCATTGTATTCCTTTATTTGCAAAAGCAAACAAAAATTTTAACTGCTTCATTCGAATAATGCATTTTTCTCAGAAGTTTTTTGAGCAAAATTTGTATTAACGATTTTTGAAAGTTTAAAATGTGATTTAAAATTTCCTGAGGTGTCTCTATATAAAAAAAATTATTGCCTTTTAATTGAATAATGTTGATATTTGCGGATAATTAGAAAAATGACTTTCAGTTTTTCACCATTGACACAAAATCATGATTCGAATCTTGGTTTTGTATTTCAAACTTAAATTAGTTCCATTTTCATTATTCAAATAAAACTAATCAATATGGAATATAAAAGAGATTTGGATTTAAAAATTTTATTTCTAACTCTTATGCAGAATCGGAACTTCCAAAAGTTTCATAATGGTGATCCAGATTTGAAGCGGTGTCATTATTCGTAATTTTCATTTAAACTCACAAGTTGAATTTTGAATAAATAACTGAAGAATGAATCATATTGAAATCTAGAAATCCATAATCCAAATAAGAGATTTCCGTTTAAGGGTTCTGAGACAAACTATGAATTTAAGTTAATTCTTAATATTCAGAGTTGTTATCTGGAACTAAGATTCAAAAATCGGTTTCAAATTCGATATTCAGATTTGAACTAAGATACAAGAGGTTAGGTTCAGACTCGGAAAAAAAAATTAAAAACTCAGATTCAGATTCAACTTAAAGATAAGCTTTATAATCAAGATTGAAATATGAATGTGAGAATTTTATTAAAGATTCAAATAGCATGAGTTTGTTGTTTCATAATTTTGATTCAGGACTTAAAATTTAATTTATGTTCAATCAAAGTCCGTTTTTATCCACAAATCACTAGAAATATCAAATAAAGAATAAAGTTTGGATTCATTAAGTTAACTGAAAAATCTAGAGTTCTATTAACAAAAATTTTCGCTAGATTCTTGTTATAAAATAAATGATTAATTATAAATTTTTGTTGATGAAAAAACTTGTACATACGTTATCTTTAAGTGAAAATTCAGCTGAAAATATATTATATGGGTTTCATGAAAATAACAAAGTTTCATACTTTTAATTTTAAATTTAAATCGAGTATCAAGTGTAGAATATAAATCTTAATTGAACCGCAAAATGTTTAATTTTGTGTTTCAAAGAATTAGCTTATAACTTGCTTTATTATAATTTATTATAATTTAAGTAAATAAAAAAGTTTTCTTCTAAATGATAAATTCAAATCTCTCGTTTATTTTTTAAAACTTCATTAAAAAATAAGCAACTTCTAGGACTTATTTTTTAAAAAGTTAGGGTTTAAAATAAATAACCAACTTTTAATGTAAACTAACTCAAACCTGAATACAAATTTTGCACCTTTTAATGTTTTACTAAAAATTATGTATGCATTGTTCAAGCAAAATTATATAGAAAAGACTTTGTCACCAAAACACCCCCATGAGCCGCTTCTTCCTACGGCCCTGCAACATCTAAATTAATTAAAAAACTTAAGAAATTATTTAACATTTGTAGAATAAAACTTGTTTTTCATAAATTAATCATAAATTTTCATAAGGGGGCATCCATAAATTACGTAACGCTCCTAGGGGGGGGAACGTTACGAATTGTGACATAGGGGAGGGGGGGAGGTATGCTCATCGTTACGTAACGATTTTTCCCTTAAAAATTTCAGTTTAATCGCAGCTTGTTTTATGTCATGCAATTTTGGCAGAATGATGTGCAAACCAAAATCAGTTTATAATTTGTAAGCTTAAACATGATTGACACTGGTTTGTAATCTTTCCTCTTTAAAGATTCTGAAATAGACTTCTTGAAAGGTGTATTAAATATCCGTGAAATAACCGTTGAAAAAAACCTCTACATTTTGGTACATTTACCCCCTAGAACTCAATTCAACCTTAAAACGTAAATTTTTCTATTTTTTCTCAATTTATTAAATAAAATACAATTTTGATTCTTGCGACGAATATTACTTAGTTTAATATATTTCGCATAACAAGTTAGGCTTCTTGAACAAATTAAAGTAAACAAGGTAGATCATCAGTTTACAAGCAAAGAGCAACTCATAACAAGACAATAAATTTATTTTATGAGAGAGTTATCATCAATGAGTAGGCTAAGAAGCGTTTTGCATAGATCGATATTAATTCCGTTGAACGTCCGAACGTTGAAAAATTTATGTTGCAATATTTTTTTATCTTCGAAAATCAGTATTCAAAACCATGAGAAGATGAGGGGGGGGGGGGGGGGGGTAATTATCAGCGTTACGTAATTTTCATAGGGGGGTACGTCGAAGCGTTACGATTTGTGACATACGGGGGGAGGGGGTCAAAAAAGTGCAATTTTTGCGTTACGTAATTTATGGACGCCGCCTAAATTAAATTTACTACAAATAAACTTGTTTGTGTGGTGAAATCAATAGTATTATTTATTTTTAAAGCTGTGCACTTGAGTTCTATTAACGAGAAGAATTCCACTTTCAAAAATGAGAAGAATATTTTTAAAAATTCAAATATTTATTTGATAAGAAAATCATCAAATAGAAGAAAAAAATAATCAAAAATAAAAACTCCTCCAAAAACAATTTTTTATCGAGCTTTTCTTATCATTCATTTTATCTGGCATAAGTGGACAAAGTTTCTTTAAAATCGTTTTTTTTTTTTCATTCCTTGAGTTGTTTCACTGTGAACAATTGAAATCGCTTCCAATCTCCTTAAAAACAAGATTTATAATGAAACGAAAACGATCCTTTGACGAATTTCACCGCTTTGATTTCGGCCAGGGTTGGTCACTGGACACCCTATTTTTAACACCCTAAATTGCTTCTTCACTCGAATACAATTAAAGAACATCCAACGCACTGGCCTGAACTAAAGAACGAAATTTGTTTCGGTTACACGACAAGACTATGGATAAACGTCACTCCGACGGAGAATCGTCAAATCAAAACAAACGTTTATACGCCGAGCTGACGCATATCCATTTGAATCAATTGTACGTGTTTTACGCAAAGTGAAGAATTTTGTTTCAAAAGGCTGCATTTGTCATCAATCTTTGCATAAATTCTACAGATCACATTTTATGAAAATTCCCAGATTAACGAATAAAGAGGAAGAAGAGAAAATCGCTTTTATTCGCTAAAAACTAGAATGGTTTATACGTCACTTCGGCGTAACACGGCAGTGTAGTGATGCTGCATAATTTTGTCTTTTGTCTTTCGTTAGTTAGGAAGAAGACACGATAGATTACTTTTATAACTTAGCTATAGACTTCATCGATGACTATTGTCGCACGTTTGGGAATGAAACACTGATCGACTTCTTGCTGCAAACTTTCTCATACACCAACTGTAGACACTTAGATTGAAAATACTCTTTAGGAATTTTTTTTTTTTTTTATTGTAGCGGCCCACCACACTCCCCCACACCAAAAGGCTCAATTGAGCCCCCTGGTAATGGACGCTACTGTTCTCAGCATGTCTGGCAGCAATGAATAATAAAAGTTAACGCGAGCAAATTTGTATTCCAATTTCCAATAGACATGTTACTCTGAGCCCATTTTTTTTTCCTGTTGGGGAGAGAGTCCACTGCGACCATTAAGTTGATCTATTGTGGTTTACCCCGCGTTATTATTTTTACTTTGCTATGCTACTTGACACCCCTGCACTATTGGTTGAAGTTGCAGTTGTTTACCGGTAGCACTACGAGCACACACACATATCTAGAAAGGATCTCCAAGTGCAATCTAAGTTCCCTTGAAAAGATCCATCCACATGCATGTGCTGCATCATTAAGGCGTATAATTCCAAAGTATACACGGCTAGCATTTCACTAATGCTATAACCGCCAACCTTCATCATACTTTGTGTGCCAGGTAATTATGTCACGACCGGGATTCGATCTCATGATCGTTGGCTTAGAAGACAAAGATGCTATCCTCTAGGCCACGATCTGCTCGCTAGAACTCTGAGCCCATGGATACATTGAGAAGATTCTAGATATATCCGTGTATACGCCTTACTCTCTACTCCCTTCTGAGAATCTGGGCTGTGGGGAGGTTCTGAGGTCATAATCGTGCTAGAGTGATCCATGAAATACTTAAAGCAAAATCTTCTTCCAGCAACTCTCTTCTCAACTACTTAAGGCTCAACTTATCCTTAAGAGACTCAAGGTCCTTGAAATGACTCGAGGTTCACATTTTTGTCCGTCTTGTGCCGCATGTCCTAATCTCGCATCTGGCACAGTACAAGCTTGAGATTTAACGCTACGACTCGGAAGGTTGCCGACGAAGAATATCATCCTACACCGACTCGCTGGCATCTACAAGATTTCTCATTTTGCATTTTTTCCCCCAAATGGTGAATACTATACTCTCAAGTAATGTATTTCAAGTGACAGGCATTCTCGTCTCCCCAGTTTGCTACTATAGATTATGGATTCAGGTCCATGGGTACACAAGGGCTATACCCACGTATAACCCCTACTCACTACACTCCATCTGGGCCGCTGCCCTTTGATTCCACTCGGAACTGCGATTAATCTGTACTTTGATGATGGGAGGTCATACTCGCGTTAGGGTGATCCACGACAATACTCATAGACAAACCCTTTCTCAACATACACTCTACGACCTCTCCTCTCAACGACTCAAGGCCTGATATTTCCTCTCGCGACGTGCTCGGGACTGAACGTTACAACTCGGAGCATTCTCAACGAAGTCGAAGGTGTTTTGTCGTACTCGGAAGTCTCACACCATATATGACCATAAGCAAAACTTACATACTTACTGTGAAAGTCGGAGAAACCTTGGATCATCATCCTAATTTCACTCTACTGACTTGACGCACTCTGTTGGTTGCGCTCACTGGCAATTGAATAAGCAAGCGTCTCTTTGATTCAGGTATTGTACGGACTAATCTCGCATTAGGCGTTTTTTGCTTTTGCGTTACCTCGTCAAAGTAGCTGACATCATTCACTTGCTTTGAAAGTTGCAACATCGATACAGGCCTCCGCAGCTATTACCCTCAGTGATCCGCTTGAGTGACGGAGTGACGGTCTCATGAGACTATCTACCCTTTTCGGGATTTAAGTTTCACCAACTTCTCTACGATTTGTGACTCATTTTTGCCTCCAAGGCCATCTCTTTCGCGAATTTGGCACAGGGTTGGCCTGGGCCCTTACAAAGTAAGTCCAGCGCAAGTCGGTAGAGGTTTCCGACGTCCACATCCAGAAGACATCGTATCTCCAGGTATGCACGAAATGAAGTGTTAGGAAGTCCTTAACCAGTGTCTCCAACAAAAGGTGGGCGTTCTCTTGATCGTACACGTACCAAATTTTCAGACAAGTTTTCACTCTGGACGATCTCGATATTTAAACAAAATCAAGGACTCCAGGACAAACAAACCGGAATATTTGATGCATTCTCGCTACAGTATTTTTGGAAGGCACCAAAACTCAGTGGATTGTCAACCATTACTCCCAAATATTTCAACCTTGTTGAGTGTCACTACTCTAAAGTATTAACTATTAACACTTACGGTCACTGTTGAACTTTCGGAGATGTAATAGAAAATACTTGTTATCAGGTTGATGACTTAATGTAAACTGATAGATGTAGATAGAACACTACTCTCTCACATACATCAAGTTAGCGAAACGGTATTTGAGCTTAAGGTCGAATGACATAACACCTTGGTTCAGTAGATATCTACCCTGCGTATAAATTACCGTATCTTCCTTTCATTCCACAGCTTTGCATGGTGGCCCTTTCGTTGTTCGATTCATTGCTGGGCCTAAACTGCGAGGATCTAATGCTGGAACTGATGCTGAAACACCTGCTCAACTGTCAGCACGTTCCCATATCGCACCGCTTCAAGATCAACCGGGTAGATCCCTACGAAAATGCGGTGGAATATTTCCTGAATGTATCCCCCGACATCATGAAGAAGGTCAACAACGTTCTTAGTATTAACAACAACAACAGCACCAGCACCGGTATGTTATCGACGACGGGTAATGGAAGGAGTATAACTAAAACGATCGGTGCCAACTGGAACCACTACGGGATGAACAACGGAGAAACGCTCCTCGCCAGCTATCAAGCTTACTTGTTAGAGGCGCGGCAACGAATTCAGCAATGCAAACAAGCCTGTGATCAGTGGAACAACGAGTATCGTTACCAAAAAACTAGCAAATCCAACCACCACGGTAGCCAAATCGCGACTAGTAATAGCAGTAATTGTAATAGTTTAAGCCCCAGCGGAACAACGACGACGGACGAAGTGCAGGCGTATAAAGTACAAATGATTAAGAGTTTCCTGGCGGAGTTTACCGTGGAAGAAGCGGCCGAAGGACTCGGATATAGTTTACAGGATGCTCGCTCGAGCCAGTGTCAATCGCCCACGACGGGGGTGATATTTGGATCTGCGCAGGTGCTTCAGAACGGTACGGTCATGGCCACTGGCAAGCAGCTGGATAGTTTGCAATCGTTGGGCGATAGCAGTGGGTACGAGAGTTTGAACATCGCTTCGATAGCTGGACTGGGAGGACTAGGGATGGTATCGACGGGCAACGGAAGTGGAACGGGAAGCGAAGATGGCCGGAGGCAGCCGGAATCGTGGAAGGTATCTAGTTTGCGGGAGGAAACTGTGATGGATTTGGACTTGTCCGAGGATCTGTTTGCCCAGGGGACTGTTACTTTAGGTAAATATATCTGATTTTTAGATGGAGACTTTTTTTTATACAAAATCTCTTTTTAGGTCCCTTCCTAACAGCGATCTGGAGCAAGCTTCAAACATTCACTAGCAATTGCCTTTACGTAAACCTCCAGCTAACCGGGTTGATAAGCCATCTAGCTTGGTTTCCGTTACCGCTGCTTCACTCAATTCTACTGAGGCCTGATATACCAACAACATCGGACACTCCGTCTTTCCATCAGGTAGCGTAAAATTTTATTCTAAAACCAATTTTGCTGAATTTCTAAGACTCGAAAGGCCCAAAAACTGCGAACCTCCAGTGCACAGTTTCAATTTTCCCTTGTACCTTGTAGAGGAGAGCCCACTGCGACCAGTAGTTGATCTATTGTGGTATTTACCCCGCGTTACTATATGCTTTCAGGTTCACCTGCACTATTGATTGGAGTGACAGTTGATTGCTGACTAAGCATTTAATCCCAATCGGGTATGATTGGGATGTTTGATATAACCTTCTTAGGGCTGATATGCAACCATATGTCTTGTGCGCTTATTAACTTTGCCCCAAGTACTCGCTCTCTCCTATTTAGGAGGGCGCAGCAGTTGCATAGAAGATGCTCTGCAGTTTCTTTTTCGAACCCGCAGAACCGACATTCATCGTTTTGAATTATGTTTATCCTTTTGAGATGCTGTTTTGTTGGACAATGTCCGGTCAAGAGACCTGTGTAAGTACTTAACTCGTGCTTACTTAAGTTCAACATGTTTTTGGAGAGTCGTGCGCTTGTTTCAATGAATCTTTTTGCCTGAGTTGCTCCTTCTGCTGTTTTCCAGTTGGAAACAATAGTGGTGCTTTCCCAGTTCTTGAGCTCCATAGTCAAGGCACTTCTCGATACTCCGCAGAAAGGTTCAGGTCCAATCAACAGTCCTTGAGATCCTTCCCTAGCTAGTTGGTCTGCTTCTTCGTTCCCTAGGATACCATAGTGGCCTGGTACCCAGAATAAAGATACTCTGTTCCTTATGACCAGGTTTCTTAGTGCAACTATACACTCCCAAACTAGTTTGGAGTAACATGTGAACGTACTTAGTGCTTGAAGAGCAGCCTGGCTGTCAGAGAATATGCATATACTTATGTACCTGTATCCCCTTTTCAAACAGGCTAGAGTGCATTCTAGAATTGCTTGAATTTCAGCTTGGAATACCCTTTTCCCTTGTAAGGAATGGTCAAATGAAAAAATCTTCTAATATGAATCAAGTTTTAGGAGTAAAGATTAGAGAAGAATACAGAGATCAAATTTAGAATTCAGATTAAAAAAATAAACAAGCACCTTTTAAATTCAGAATGACTTTGAATAAATCCGTATTAATCTTTTATCCCTTCCAACAAAAGGTCTTGAAAATCCTCAAACAGCAGATCGATGCCGAGTTACCCGAGTGCGAAGAATCGCTGGAAATCGTAGACGTAGCCCGTTCGTTCCTAGTCGACCGAGAATTTCGGCTCATCAATATGCGTAAAAATGCGATCGAATCAAGCACCACGACCCAGTCCGGTGGTCTCCTGAATGGAAGTTCCGGCGTCGGAAGTGTTTCGATGACTTCCAGTCTATCGCAGACAACACCGGTGCAACTAACGCCCAGTTCATCTTACGATCCGTTCAAACGGAACGATACCAAGCGAAAAAGTATTACCAACTCGTTTTCCAGCATATTCCGAAGGCCTGGCTCATCCGGTAAGTTGTTTTGTTTCTTCGTTTCAACCTACGATTAATCTTTGAAAAAAAAAACATGGTCGAGAACGACACTTCTCTTTAAAAATTCTTTCTCGAGACTTTTGCAAAAAATACTTTAAACTTCTGCACTTTCTTACTTTTTGATCAACGCGTTTCTCACAGCTCTCTCACACACCTGTTTCGATTTTCAACGCTTCAAAGCACCCACCTTCATACTGTGCCTGTTTCTGTTAGATTCTAACAAACAACTTCGCCTCATGCTTAGGTTTTATAAATATCGATTAACGGTCTAGCATAAAAGCTAAAAAAAAACTGGTGTTACGATACGGTATCTGCTTTGAAGTAGCGTGCGCTAATAGTTTTGTTTTGTTTCTCTTACACATATTACATTCTTCATTAAATTTTTTGAAATGATTTTCTCGTGTTTTGTGAACACTAATACTTGCAATGAAAAATAATTTCGAGGTGAAATTTGTCGTTTTCCAATTTTGTTGAGATCACTTGCGGACCATATC
Organism: Uranotaenia lowii; assembly: GCF_029784155.1. Lineage (NCBI taxonomy): Eukaryota > Metazoa > Arthropoda > Insecta > Diptera > Culicidae > Uranotaenia > Uranotaenia lowii. The sequence goes on along the minus strand of NC_073692.1, from coordinate 382,077,889 downwards.
ATTTAGCTAACAACACAAACGATGTTCCAAATCTTCCAAACCGTCCTCTAGTGATCCTAACAAAAATAAATCTTCATTGAGCGCTTTTCAATATTCTTCTCTCCCTAAATATCACAGCTTTCATTTTACCTTGCTCAAGCACAGTGTACTAGTTTTTCGCTACCTTACTCATACCAAAAAAAGTCGATCAAAGAGAGAAACGTTCTAGAGACAGAAAAACAACACATACAACACAGGGCACGAGTTTTGCACAAAATCTCATCGTCAAACCAAACGAAAGAATAAACCCAAAAAAAAAAAAAAACAATCATCTGCAATTTATCAACCCAGCCAAACGAAAACCAAAATGAATTCATATCGTGTTTTTTCCTCATCCGTGTACTTCAGCTTCATCTGGTTTAGCACAAGTATTTCAATTTTTTACTGGTAAATATCATACAATTCTGCATCAGTTTTATCTCAATAGTCATATAATACGTTTCTTTTGTTTACTTCTTGTTGTTTTTTTCTTCCACTTTCCTGTTGTTGATTGAGATTCTCTCTTTTCGATAGACGTGTACAAATTTTTGAAATTGAAAAAAAAAATATTTATTTGAACTTTAATTTAGAAACCATACAAACCTTTTTTGTAATAACCGCTAGTTTGACGTTACATTGGGAATGCTAACTGGAATAGGAATTGTGGTTGCACAACAAGTATCTAATAACCCTGTTTATGGTTTTTAAGTTTGATAATATTCTAATATTATAATTATACTAACCTAAGTAGGATGTCTAATTTTAGTTATTTTGTTTGGGTGTTGTAAAATTGGGTTTTTATTTTGCATGAAATTCGGTTATTAACATAATATTGTATTTTTTTCGGTGTAGGTAAATAGATAACATAAAATGAACATGTTCTACTCTCTGGAGCCACTCGAAAAAAAAAAATTATTCTCTAGGAAAACTCCCCTCGAATGAATCGGGACATTTTGTTTGGACTAACCAACCAATGAAATTGCGGAAGAGCAGTGTAGGTACATAGATTACAAAGAAAAACCTGTTCTACTCTCTGGAGCCGCTCGCAGAATTGAGTTAATTCTCTAGAAAAATCCCCTTGAATAAATGAGAGAAATTTTAGATGAAATTACCAAAAAAAAACGTCAAACCAGCTTCCTTGTTGATTATAAAATTTACTTTAAAAGAAAGCATGGCAGAAAAATTAACCATTAGGAGGACCATCAGGAATAAATCTTATTTCTTATTTAGAGCTACCATCTTTTTCTATGACGAAAAATTGAACTACAGGTTGAACAGCCGGAATTTAAGTCGTTTTTCTGCCTTTCAGCTTTTAATTTCCGTCTCGATGTCTCGATGTCGCATTTCTGAATGTCAAAAACACATTCTCAGTTTCTAATCCCATCCAATTTTGACACGTTGCATCCACCACATATCTTTGAAAAATGAGCTGTACAGTGTATGTAAACCGACAGATCAAATCATACGTCAAATACGCTTAGTCCCATAAATGGCAACAAGCTCAGACAAATAAGCATGAAGATAACGAGAGCCTTCAACTTAACTAAACTCTGAGAGCAGTGTGTACATATGTGTGTTGGACGTTGATAGGTGGATAAAATTTAATCCTGCACGTCAAGAAAAAAATGCCCGGCAATTCAGCAATAAATATTATTAAACAAAATTTAGGAATTTCAGGGAAGATACATTAATTTCAGGAGAGGAACCTATTCTACTCTCTGGAGCCACTCGCGGAACGCAGTATATTCTCTAGTAAAACCTGTTTGAATAAATTGGTTAATTTTTGGTTTAAATAACCAAACAAATCAGTTTCCTTGCTTGTCAGAAAACTTAGGCTGATGTCATGCTGAAGCAACTAGCAACGCAACACAACGCAACGTTCCAATAAGAAAGCGTTGCAACGCATTTCTATGTCATGCTGGCGCGACCTGTCGCTTTGAAATTCCCTACAAATCATCACTTCTCTACATCTGATAATGCTTTGAATCGTCTCCTTTCTTTCGGGAGCCATCAAAAACTCATCAAATCACGACCCGGATTGCAAGAATGCCGAAATTTGAACCGATAAAATTCCTTGTTTTTTTTGCCGGAACTAAGAATTCATGAAAATTTTATCGCCGATTAAGATATTTTTTAGTTTATTATCACAAGTTCGGACAGATCTTCGTACTATTGTGCTTAAAACCCGGAATCACTGCTTCAAATCGAGAAAAAACAATATTCCCATTGGATTTCCTACTAGTCGCGCTACAAAACACACTGGCATCAGATTTGTCGCGCTTTACAAAGCGACCAGTATGACAGGTCTGCGCTTTTTCCATGGAGATCAAATGAGAGCTGATTTCTCGTGTGAACGTTGCGTTGCTAGTTGCTTCAGCATGACATCAGCCTTACTCTGAAGAAAAGCGTAGCATCCTGAAAAATATCCTCGAGCATAAATACGTCAAAATCGAATACGCGTCTGTTCAGCGAAAAATATGGTTGGTCGGAACAGAAACACCGCAACTGCGATTTAACTAGGCAGATGATGAATAGGAAGAATGCATGATGGGTTAAATGTTTGTTGAATATTCAATTAGAAAATAGAGCGAAATATTTCTACCGTTTTTTGCATGATTGATTTGACTGAATTTGTTTTCCATTCGATCTTGGGAGATTAGGATTGTTCGATCTTCAGGAAATGATCTTCTAGGTCGAGATTCAGATAGACGGTCGTAGGATCGATCCACCTAAAAAATCGAAGCTGGAAGATCGATTAAAGATACATTTACTTTCTAACCATGGATAATGCTTCCAAACGCTTTTATTTAAGCACTCAATATTTTAAAATCTCGACTCGATGGCCACCAGATGGCAATGACATAAAATCGGTAATCAACATTGGATCAAAATATCTCAGCTCAGCGAGAAATAGAATCCAAAAGATAGAAAAATCGTATTAATCGATCTTATCGATTTTTTCATGCTAAAAAATCGATCTAGAAAATCCAGGAAATCTGAGTTCAAAAGATCGATCCAAGATCGACAAATCCTACGGGAGATGGTAAATTTTGTTTATGAAAAAAAAACATTCATCCAATAAAAATATGGTGTTTAGGCTTTAAATCCAATAAATAACTATTTTGCTCTATTTACATGCTCCGTTGAGTTCAATTAAAACCAATGATAAAAACAATGATCACCAGTGCAGTAGACCGACGATAGAATTTCAAATGCCTGTCACTTAAAATTCAAGTGATGGATGAGTGATATTAGATCGTTCTCTTAAAACTTAAGTGAGGAACAAGTGAAATATACATGAATAAGGTTGTCAGAATTTTATCAGCACCAATACGGGCCGGATAAATACTGGCAATTTTATCAAAAGACCTGGCAAAATCCGGACATTTGTTTTCGGAATTGTCGACCAAAAAACCGGGCAATATCCGGGCAACTGGAATTAGGAATTTGATAACTGTTCAAATACGTCTTTACTATTTGACTATCGAACAAAAAATGATTTTATTTTCCCAATTTTCACATGACATAAATTTCCAGGTTACTGCGATTAGGCTGCTAACATTCCTCCCTTCTATCTCCAGAATACCAGGTAAGGCTCGAGACGGGAGGGCATCTGGACGGTTCGTTGGGGCCTGACCCGTTCAGGAACGCTTGAAGCTTGGTCATCTGCTTGATGTGTTTCTTCTGCATCTCCGAACTCTTCACTGCGAGCAGGGCTTTGTGACTCAAAGGTGTCCTCGAAAACAACAAATGAAGCATCTGATGTACCCTCGAATGGTTCGACTGGTTGTTCAACCGGTAGTGGGATCGCTGAATCTTGAGCTTCGGTAGTGCAATTCGACGTTGGAGCCACGGATTGAAATGATAGACCAAACATGTCCACCAAAATATTCAGTGAAGAGCTTGGATTGGTGGTTTTTTGATTACCGTTGAGCCGAGGTTTCAATTGATTGACATGGGAGCGAATCAGCTTTCGCCGGCCATGCCAGGAATCCAGGAGCACGTTGTAGGTAACGCTGCCGATTGCCTTACCCATTCCCAGCTGTTGGCTTCGTGAATTTTGGCGCAAACCTCGTCATCAACCTTGAAACGTCGGGAGGGAAATGTGCCTTCACTGGGACGCGACTGCGGCTTGAGTAGTAAATCCAGTGTAGTGCGCATTTTCCTTCCAATCATCAGTTCTGCCGGAGATTTCCCTTTGAGAATCCAACTGGGAGTGGAGCGGTAGGTTTGCAGAAAAGTTTGAAGAATTTCTGCAATGTTTCCACCCTTGCCTTCCTCGATTTTGAGCATGGAGCGCTTCATCGTGTCGACAAACCTTTCTGCTTGCCCGTTTGATTGAGGATGGTATGGTGCAGTTCGCAGGTGTTGGATACCATTGCCAAACCTTGAGAATAGCTCGTTCAAGAACTCGATGACCGCTAACGTTGTGGGAGAGCGTCGTCTTGAATTTCTCGAAAGCTTGTTGGCATTCTTGAGACCAGATAAACTTGACGTCCTTCTTCAATAGTGCATCAAGAGGGCGCCTAAGTTGGTGCATAGCGCGTACAAACTTTCCGCACCAAGAAAGGAGCGGAGAGATGAGACGTCTGTTGGTGCTGGCATTCGGGCGATGGATTCAATCTTCGAAGGATCTGGGCGTATACCTTTTTCCTCAACAATATGGCCCAGATACTTAATTAGCCGCTGGAGGATGTTGCATTTGTCTGCACGAAGACGGAACCCATACTCGCAGAGCCGGTTGAAGAGTGCTCGGAGTCGTTTGTGATGGTCGGATTCGGTCTTGCTGAAAACGATGATGTCGTCCAGGAACGTTTCAACGCCTTCGAGATTCGCTATCATTCCGTTCATCAACTGGTGGAACGCCCCGGGAGCGTTCTCGATGGGTGTTGATTGTGAGCAGCTTCTTTGATTCGTCGTCCACTTCAACTTGGAGATAAGCATCGGACGAAATGATGGTTAAAACCTTGGATCCATTCAGCTTGGTGAAGATGTCGTTCGGCACCGGAAGAGGTTAATTGTTCGGCTCTTGAAGAGACCACAGTCCGAACAGCTCAATCCAATCCAGGCCGAAAAGATTGAGGGATGGTTGATTGGTGACATAATACGTTCCAAACTTGGTTTGGTTGCCCATGGTGACGTCGCATTGTATTTCGCCGACAAACTGCAGAGGTTTGCCAGATGCTGATTTTGCCTGTTTGAGAGATGGTTGTAGAGGTGGAGATCCCAGCTTCTTCCATGTTGGCTTTGAAATGACGGTTATTTCGGAAGCGGTGTCGAATTGCAGCTCGATATACACGCCATTGACGGAGACGTCGATGAATTTGCGCCGTAGTCCGCTACTGAAATGGTTGACAGCGAACTTGCCGTCGATCGATTTTTTCTTGCTGTGGTGCTTCGCCGAGAGACAGTTACAGTATCCCTCTTTGTGTCCAGTCTTCCCACAGGATTTGCAGAGGTGCTTGGAGAAGGGGCATTCTCGGGCGAAATGCATACCTCCACATTGCCAACACGGTGTCTTGGGTAAAGTTGATTGTTGCTTGCCTTTCTTCGGGGGTTGATTGTGCGGTTTCAACTGCTGCTTTTTTTGTTTGAGTGCACATTCTGAAGCAGCAGTTGTTTCTGCTCGACCAAAGCGGTATCGTGCTGGAGGTTCTGGAGTCGTTGACATTCGACGATAAGCGTTTCCAACTTGCAGTCTCCTTCATCCGATTCCAGCTTGGAAAGTAGTCTGGTGCGGATATCGGAATCCTCCGACGATTGGAGGCCTCGGATAAAAATCAGCGTCTTAAATTGGTCCGAAGTGATCCTGCTTAGCTCGAAGTCCTCACAGCGTTTGTTCACCGTTCCGGCATACGCCACGAAATCCTCCTCCGGCTGCTTGACAAGTTGAAAGCAATTGTACCTCTTGCTGAACAGAGAAATCCGGGTTCCAAAGAGCTGTTTTAGTTTAGTTTAGAATTAATTTTTTTTTAACAAAACTTATCACTTTGTTCAATATCGCATTTTAGGCTTCCTAAAACATTATCAAGAATATTTTTATAAAAATTGCTCAGAAAATTTCAATTTTGACGCACAAATAAAAAAAAGTGCAACCCAATTGGTTTTTTTCTGTTTCTTTTGACAAATAAAGTGAATAAATCCGGGCTGTTCAGCTATTTTATTTCAAATTTGTGGAGCGTTCTCATCAAACTACAATATAATTGTGATATTTTTTCGAAAATTAGGACAATTCAGGACGTATTTAAGAACCTTTTTTCAAAAATCAGGACATATCAGTAGGGTCAAGTGGGGTAATTATGAACACGGGGTAATTCCGAACAAGTGCCATACGCGCTGCTGTGGGGGATGAATGAACACAAAAAGTTCCAAAAGTGGTAGTTTAACATCCGATTGATAGATGTAAGGTGTTTCCGATCTGTTTACAAATCATAATGATATCATTTCAGAGGTTTTAAAAAACCATTACCCCGTGAAACGGAAATCGTTTCGGACAGTGTTTAGTGTTTTAAATATCTGATCATAGGAAATCCAGCTGGAAAGTTGTTATCACATGTTTTACATCCAGTTTATGATGCTCTGTCTAGATTTTGAAGAAATTTTGAAAAATTTTATTCGCACTGGTTCACAGATGAGTGTTTATATTTACCCCATAGTTTTCGTCCTATGGGGTAATTATGAACACATCTTCGTATGCATTTCCTGACATTTCTAATGCTTCTTAATGGTCAAATGATTTATTCATCAACTTAAGGGGGCATTCACTAATTACCCAAGCATTTCCAGACCCCTTTCCCCCTCCTCCCATTGTAAGAAATTTCTTAAAAAACTACTCCCCCCCTCTATAACATCTTAACACATTAACGACCGTAGAAAATCTTAGCCGGAAAACATCAACACTTGGCATTTATATCCCAAAATCCACTGGACCAAATTCAATAAATTTCATAATAAAATTAGGTCTGAAAAGTGTTAAGTTTTGAATTTTTGAGAAATTGATTTTTTTTCCAAAATTGAGATTCGGATTAAGAAGGAAAAAGCTATGCCAGTTCTTTTAAGTCTTTGCAAAAAACTTTTGAACCCCATTTTTTTAAAACTGAAAATAAAATTTCAAAAGTGGAAAAAAATGAATAAAACAGAAATTTTGAAAAAAGCTCAATCCGTAACCAAATTTAAACAAGTCTTTATTTTGTTTAAATAAAAAGTGATAATAACTTGCTTTTCGTTGATAGAAAAAAAGGAGTCAAAAGTTTTATCGGCAATACCAAAACCGAAAACCTGTATCCCAGGAATAACTCTCTAATACCGAGTAAGATTTTACGTGCTTCCAAAACCAGGTTTTTTGGTAATTGATAAACATAAAAGGTTATAAACCAGACTTGAAGAAATATTTAATTTGACTTAAAATTAAATTCACCATTTGTTTACAAAAGGTTTGCTGATCGAGCTTTTATTCATAACTGTGTGAAATTTAACATTATTATGAACCTTAAATCTCTGTGGTCAACAGTAAAATATATGAAAAACTATGATAAAATTGATTGGTGAATTAGTCTACAAAGCAATGATCAATTTTCCTGTATGTTTGGGCAATGTGCTGTGCTATTCAGAACATTAGAATTACAGCAAATAATAATTGTTTATGTGTTAAATCCGGATATCAAAGACCCAAAATCTATTTTCTTGAGGTCTAATTTTTTACTTGGATACTTTTTTCAATGTTAATGTAAGCCTACCCCTTTCCTGATACCTGATAGATACTTTTTTCGATGTTAATTTGTTCGAATATTTTTTTTAATTTGGTGCAAAATGAACATCTTTTGGTTGAAGATTTTCTCTTTCAGTTTGTTGAGGAAAACTTCGGTAGTACTTAATTTTTTTTTAAGAATAGAGCTACTTATGTGTGCTGAGCTACAGGTTATAAAAAAAATTAAAAGTGTCAATATTTTTCAAAACTGTCGATCATATAGAACTGACAAGAATGGTAAAAATGACTGTTAACTGATCTTATTTTAATGAGTGTTTTTGTGAAACAACCCTTTAGAAATATTTTCGAATATCCTGTATATGTATAGATTGCAATTTCATGATACCTCGCACGTACGTGAAAAGCCTAGCCCACGACATCCAGGTGAAGACTTGATGCTTGCTGCGCAGGACATTTTAAACGGATGTAAAAACTATCGAGTAGTCTAACTCGTCTAAAATTTCAGGTCCTATCAAATAAAATGTTCTGTAAAGACATAAAAAAAACGGTAAAAAAGAAACCAACCAAAACGTAACAGATGCAACAAAGAAATTAAACTCTCGAATCAAAAGATAGAAAAATATCAATTAAAAAGAACACTAAATAGCTATTTTTATATTGTTTTACATCTTAATTTTGATTACATTTGTTTATTTTGCAAGTTTTATACATGAATTGGATTGAGTTTTTATAAAACAACCAATTTTCTTGTTACTGTTAATAATTTTCATTATTTGGTGTTTAATTGAGATTTTCTGACACCATATAAATCATATTGGACAAGTCTCGGGGTAAATATGAACATAGTCCGGGGTAATTATGAACAGAGTTTGGGGTAATTATGAACATAATTTTTTAAGTAAAAAATCACCATACACTGCTTACTATGGATAAAAATAACGTAAAACTACTGTTACTTTTCAAAAATTTTATCCCAAGTTCGTAATCCGTGTTCATAATTACCCCCTAGAGAGTGGGGTAAATATGAACAGACGGGGTAGTTATGAACAGACGTCCCAAGGACAGAGGTTGCGACCAAAAAACAAAAGTTGTTCTACAGAATGATGAAGAGCACGGAAACATTCATTGATGGTAGCTTTTCAGAGTTTGTGATAAGAAATTAACATATGGTGGCTGTAAGTGTGCCAAATGAAGAAATTTTGTTCATAATTACCCCACCTAGCCCTACACAGACTCTCGAAAATCAGGACAAATCCTAAAAAATCAGGACTCCTGGTTTCTCTCCCAACTCCCAACGGGGCAGAGATTGTGTTTGACAGTGTGAATCCGAGAATCAAAGAAATAAGATATGAAATAGAGGCGTTCCTCATGCACTTGGGAAATTCGGTGTACGGAAATGGTTGAAAAGCCTCCACAATTCAACAACACCAATTTCGTGGTCTCAAATCATTGGATTTCACTAAAAAGTGATCCTCCAACCAACTCCGAAAGTTGTTCAAGTCAAATCTATAGAGAGGAGAACGAATCCACCATCCATATGTAGCTCTTCGTCTCTATGTATCGCGAGTAGCGGAAAACGTAATTGTAACTTATTCCCGCTTCTTATGACTCAGACAGGGGCAGGCAACTGAAGAGATTCCTTAAGAGTATTTATCTAAATTATTTTTAAGATGGATTCCGAATGGGATTGTTAGTCATTTACAGATAGATGTATTTCTGTTACTTTAGTATAAGATCAACTCACACATAAGTTTGCTAACATTTAGTGTTTTTTGGTTTGTGTTACCTAATACTTATTTCGCCATAAAGCAGTGTTTTGTAAATTTTGTAAATAGATGTCTATCGTTTAAGTACATGGTCCGAAAAAAAACTAATACTCCTTGTTCTTCCTTCCAATCCTCGCTACGCTAAACGCACATGAAACCAACTCAGGTGGGTCAGGTAGTAGCAACAACAGTAACTCCTCCTCTTCCGTGAGTCACTCGCCATCCCAGTCTTCGATGATGGGCGGTAGTCAGCAGCAGCAGCAACAACACCATTCTAGCAGTTCTGGTATCAGTAGTCTGATGACCGGTGGTGGTTCCTCGTCTCGGCGGGAATCCCGGGAAGCTGAAACCCAATTCATTGACAGTCACCATTCGCTGGCCACCGCAATGGGAGCAAGTGCTGGAAGCATAACATCGACCGGCAGCGGTGGCCACAACAGCCTTGAATACTCACTGACCAATCTGAATGGTTCCGTAATCGGTGTGGGCAGCGAACGGCAACGGGATTTAGCCATCTGTGCCGTTGTGCTAGACGAATGGCTCAAGGAACTGTCGGCCGTTACCCAGGAACAATGCATCTCCATGATGTCCGAACAAGCTTTGCCGAAACGGAAGCGTAGCTAACCGTTGACGAAGCTCGTCTCTTCTTGAAACTAAATGTTTTCCCTCTATCCCTTTCTTTAAGCCTTAATGTTTTAAACTTTAATATTATTTTCAATTTCGTCTGAGACGAATGTTTAAATGTGAACGAGTTATGAACAAATTTATTTAGTTTTTCATATACCATTTTCATTTTGAAATAAAACATTTTTTACCATTTAGAAAGTTTAGAAAACACCCGCGTGGACGCCTAAGTTTTATCCTATTTTTTTTAAACCCCAACTGTCTCTTGAGTTAACGACCCATTTTACAAAAATAAAAACGATCGAATGTTTTACTGAAAACCATAGTGTAATTGTAATTAAAACGAATGCTTTAATTTAACCATAGTAGAATAGCTCAACAACTCTTAAAACGCCACGTTAGCAAATCTATTTACAAGAAAAATAAAGAAATGAATAAAACCCGGCAATTGTAGAAGTAATAACTGTAAATAAACCAATACAATAGAAAAACCGATTGTTCCGTTTTACGGTTCCAACGTTTTGTGACCAATACTGCAATATACCTAAATACACAGCTTTCAATAAATATGTAACATACCTGTAGTATATCATTATTAAACACGAGGGCTTAGAACCGCGCGGCAATCCTCGTTGTTGTACAGTGCGTTTTATTAGAGGATACACATGTTTGAGCGAAAGGACACGGAACACTTGGCAGATACCTAATCTTTGGAGGCAAGTGCAACATACAGTACCTAACCGAAAATGAAAATCTTATTTTTGTACGGATATACTAATATGTCTCCCAAGAAAACCTCTTTGAACAATAGAACATATTGATATTTGCGAAAGACGGAAGCGCTGTGTTTGTGAAATGACTCTAAACTTTCCGAAATCCGTGAAATCAAAAATATGTAGGATAACTACTCACTTATTCAGCCAACTGAATCCCTTTGATACGGTCTTTGGGGCGTCACGCGTAAGTACTTTCGGTAAGATCGTCTATCAAATTCTATTATTTTTTAGCAAGCTAGGTAACTGTTTTAAGCCAGATTCAGAGTACAGGGTGGCAAGGTGAAAGGCAAAACACTTTGTTTATTTCATAAGTCTCTATAAGTAGTAAAATTACAAACTAAGTACTTGAGTTCAAATTTTTTACCTTGGTGTTTGATAACGGCCGGTAGACGCATTTCGAAGTCTTTACGAACTGCAAGCACGACTTAGTTTGGCATTTCGTCCCAAATTTTTATCGAACGTTTTTGAATGTATCCAACCTTGAATGCCCAAAGTCGTTCAACTTCCCTAAAGGATGTCCACGATGAAATTGCCACACACAAAATTGATTCGCAAAATTCGAGTTTTCATCCGATTGACATCAAATTTTCAGGGATTGAAAAATAACTATTAAACTCCATTTTTCCATTTTACCATTTTACTCGTTTTTTTTTTTACATTCCATACGCAAATGCGCATACGCAAATGCAGCACCTTCTTAAATTAGGTCACGAAATTGACCCTATTGTCCGCATACCACTTCAGCACGTCCTTGAAGTAGTGGCCTGAGGCCAAATCCGGTCAGAGGATTGTTGGGACGTTGTGGGCATTTAGGAGAGGAAGTAGGCGCTCCTGGAGGCACTCTTTCAATCATCATGTAAACAAGTCCGTTCATCGTGTCCTGGGTCACGAAAGGTGTACTCCGCTTCAAGCACGTGCAGATGGCTTGCCAAATCAGGAACTTAATCGCAAATTTGGACATCTTCTGAGTGCGGACATACTTCGGAACGCTAAACATATCCTTGGCCGTAAAAAAACAGGTTGCCGGGGATCTGTTTGAAGTCGGCCTTCACATATGTTTCGTCGGAGCACAGATCAGACGGAGTGACAATTCGACGATACAGAAACGGCCTCCCACTCCGTGGTGGGATGGAGACTGCTCGAGTGCGCGAGGAGAAAAGTGCAAGGCGTTTGTTGAGTTTCGCAGAAACGGATTGGCATAGAAGTTCCAGCGTTACTTAGCCTTGGAACGCAAATTCAAGAACTTGATCAGGGGCAAGAAACGTGGGTACTGGCGGCGATTCGTGGATGGGTTATCTCGAGAAACTTCTCTGCACACGCTTTGGAGAACAGCACGAAACATGCGAAATCACACACCTTCGAACGAAAGTGGGGAAAGCTCGAGTAGATGGCTGATACAGTTCGCGAAAAAGGTCTGCCCGGACGCAGCACCAGCTCAGAAAAAAATATCGAGATACAGAGAATAGTTCCGAAACGGAGGATAAATTCTCGATGGTCGAACTTTCACTTGCGCTCTGGTCTTGCAACAATTCAGCTCCCGGACTGGATAGAATCAAATTCAACTTGTTGAAGAATCTGCCAGATACCGCTAAAAAACGCTTGTTGAATTTATTCAATAAGTGTTTGGAGCTGAACATTGTTCCGCATGACTAGAGACAAGTGAAAGTCATCGCCATCCAAAAACCGGGAAAACCAGCTTCTGAATACAATTCGTATAGGCCGATTGCAATGCTCTCGTGTCTTCGAAAATTGCTCTAAAAAATGATTCTCTTTCGGCTGGATAAATGGGTTGAATCAAACAACCTGTTGTCAAGTACACAATTTGGATTCCGTAGAGGCAAGGGTACTAACGACTGTCTAGCATTACTTTCATCAGACATTCAATTGGCGTTTGCCCAAAAAGAGCAGATGGGGGCAGTATTTCTGGACATCAAAGGGGCATTCGATTCGGTGTCCATAGAAGTGCTATCTAGTAATCTCAACTCTTGCGGACTTTCACCAATATTGAATAATTTTCTATATAACCTGTTGTCTGAAAAAAATCATGCATTTTAGTCATGGAGAAACCAAAGTTGAACGAATTAGTTACATGGGTCTACCCCAAGGCTCATGTTTAAGCCCCCTGCTATACAACTTTTATGTCCGAGAAATCGATGCTTGTATCGCACAAAATTGCACGCTAAGACAGCTTGCGGATGACTGTGTTGTTCATATCACAGGTAAAACAGACACTGAAATAAAACCTCCATTACAAGAAACTCTAAATAATTTTTCACATTGGGCCAGGAATCTAGGCATCGAGTTTTCGCCTAGTAAAACCGAGTTAGTAGTTTTTTCAAGGAAGCATTTCCCTCCTCAAATAGAGCTCCTTATGATGGGTAGAACTCTAACTCAATCTCTTAGTTTTAAATATTTGGGTGTCTGGTTCGACTCTAAATGCCTCTGGGGAAAACATATTAGGTACTTGACACAAAAATGCCAAAAGAGAATCAATTTTCTTCGAACGATTACTGGAACCTGGTGGGGTGCTCATCCACAGGACCTCATCAGGTTATACCAAACAACGATACTGTCGGTTATAGAATACGGAAGCTTTTGCTTTGGGTCCGCCGCGCAAACCCACTTGATTAAACTTGAACGAATACAGTATCGTTGTTTGCGTATTGCCATGGGTTGTATGCAGTCGACACATACGATGGGTCTCGAAGTACTGGCGGGAACAATGCCGTTGAAAAATCGATTCTTCGATTTATCGCTACGTTTCCTAATTCGAAGTGAAACTATGAATCCTTTGGTGATAGAAAATTTGGAAAGGCTTATGAATATTAATCCGCAAGTAAAATATGTAAATAATTATAAGACTTTTAGTCAATTAGAAATAAATCCTTCTTTGTTAAATTCGGACACGAGTCACTTTTACCCGATTAGCAGTTCCTCGATAAGATTCGATATGTCCATAACCGCTGACATCTGTGGAATACCAGATCAAGTCCGACCCAACATCATTCCTTCAATCTTTGCATCAAAAGTACGTGAAATTGACCCTACAAGAATGTTTTTTACAGATGGTTCTAGAATCAACGCCGCGACTGGTTTCGCAGTGTACAATGAGCGCTTTGAAGCTTCGTTCAAGCTCCGAGAGTCATGCTCCGTTTACACTGCTGAGCTAGCAGCTATTTACTGCACCTTGGAACACATTCGCACACTGCCCGTAGACCACTATTTCATCTATTCGGATAGTCTCAGCTCCGTTGAGGCGATCCAATCGATGAAACTGATGAAGCGCTCTTCCCATTTTTTGCTGTAAATTTCAGGGATATTGGGCGCTCTGATCGAAAATTCGTATAGGATTACCTTAGCTTGGATCCCGTCTCATTGCCTTATTCAAGGCAATGAGAAGGCGGACTCATTGGCTAAGGTGGGCGCGTTACAAGGTGAAATCTTTGAGAGGATAATAACTTACAATGAATATTTTTCAATACCTCGCACTTTAGCGATTAACGCTTGGCAGTCTAGCTGGGATGATGGCACAAAGGGACGTTGGCTCCATACGATTATCCCTAAGGTTCCGACGAAGGCATGGTTTAAACATTTTAACATGAGTCGCGATTTCATTCGCGTGGTTTCTCGGCTCATGTCAAATCACTGCCGGCTTGACGCGCATTTGTTTCGTATACAACTAGTTACAAGCAATGTTTGTGTTTGTGGGGATGGCTACCACGACATCGATCATGTTGTGTGGACGTGTGAACGGTTTGATCGATCGAGGACTTGGCTACTGGATACCCTTAGGGCCCGACGTAAACCACCCGATGTTCCAATTCGAGACATCTTGGCAAACCTTGATCTTGAAAATTTTACCCTATCTACAAATATCTTAAAATGTCTGACTTGGTCGTTTAGTCCTCCTTCTTCGTAACTTTTTCCCTGTATATGTACCCTATTAATCTTTATTTCATCTACCATCCAACGGGTTCCACAAACTCCACCAGAAGTTTGGCCAAGAAGACGACAATCTGGAGTAGCTTCCGCATCCAAAGCTACAGAGAGCCACTACCGAGCCCAGATGGAGAAACCCTTTTCAATAATGAACCCTAAATGCTTCCCTTCCCTCCCCCGAATTAGAATACAACTAACAGTTGAGTCGCCGCGACTATTACGGCTCCCCCTTCTACTCACATAGATTAATAAAGTGAACCACTCGGCAAAATGAAGCTTTATAAGTAAAATGCCTTAATAAACAAACCTGATTTAAAAAAAAATATATTCGTCGTCCATGATGCAGCATTCAAGTTTTGTCATCATGTTGAGGTACAACTTCTTGGCACGTGTTTGGATGAGCTTGTTCTGCTTCTCGTCGTGATTAGGGGCCTTTTGTACCTTGAATGTTCGAATCCCAGCCTTAGTTTTGGCCTTCTGGACAAAACTTCGGCTTAGGTGCAGCTTCTTAGCCACATTCCGAATGGAGGCGTTCGGGTTTCGGTTGATGGCCCCAACTACGCGGTTGTGATTTTTGGTGTTGTACGGAATACTTTTTCCTTCACTACTGGGCTTCAGATCAGTGGTCAATCGTTTCTAGAACCGCTTAGTCATTCGCGACACCGTGGAATTCGTGATTCCCAACGTTTTAGCGATGGAACGATACGAGAGATCCTTGTTCTCGTGATGAATGCGCAAGATTTTATTACGCACGAGCTGTTAACAGAATTCTTTCGATTCCATTTTCGCGAGTTTTGATCTTACTTTACTTACTTAACGATCCCGCGCCGATCCTCCGGTGCATAGGGCCGTGGCAAAAGACCTTCACTTGGTCCCAGTCAAGATTCTCGTCGACAGTTCGGATTTCAGCG